>NC_058131.1:363699125-363895919 GCF_016433145.1 Gracilinanus agilis | reverse complement strand
GGGGCGGGGCGTGGGGGGGCCGGGGCCAGGAGGCTACCCCGGAAGGGGGGGCGTAAAGGGGCGGGCCAGGCCGGGCGGGGGAAGCCTGCAGGCACCGACTCTCCTTATGGGGTAGGGAGGAAGTTTAAGTCGAGTTTCTTAGGGGTTGATGGACTCTCCACTGGAAAGGAGTAAGGGAGAGGCGGTGGCCTGGAGGGCCTTTCTCCGGGGATTTGTTTATGTGTCGCCTCAAGGCAGCTTGAAATGCCCCTGAGGCGGGGTCCGGGTACCTTAGTGGCAGGGACACTTGTCCAATCACTGTCCAGGACTGGGGTTGGACGGAGTGAGTTCGACCAATAAGCGTAGAGGAGGCGGTGCCGGCTCCAGTTGATTAGGCTGTACCGAGGGTGGGTTGGGAGGGGCAGCCATGTTGGATTGGAGGGGAGATATGTTAGTGGGTCATTGGGAGGAGGGGTGCATTGGCCGGGAACGATTGGGGAGAAGACCAGAGTTAGGGAGCTGTGCTAGAGTTAGGGTTTCAGAAGCAACTTAAACTCGGCTCGGAAAATAGCCTGCGTGCTACTAACCCATTCCTCCATGACGGAGTTAGCACTGAAGGTGTTCAAGGTTTTGGGGGGGATAGTTCCCCTAGTAAGAGAGATACCAGATTCTTGACCCTCTATCCCTCATTGGCTCTGCCTTTCCTTTTCTTATGTCCTTGATTGCTAGACTCTGGAACACTTTGCTTCAATTGAAGAAATCAAACCTTTCAGGGAATCTCTAAGAATAATATTGGGCATTAAAAGAACACCATTTCGAAGAGACATTAATAAAAAGTGGGCTCTCTTCTCTGTTAGGCCTCAGGGCTAGGCAGAGAGAAAAGTGGGGAGCATTCTGCTTTTCAGAATAATGAAAGAAACAGACCGGGAAACATTGGAAAATTAAGGCCTTGTTAATCAGACTCCTCTTTCCTTTCTGAGTTGTCCCAGAATATTTTCTCCTTAACACTAAAGTGTTAAAACTAAGAAAGAAGAAAGAGTTTTAAGCTTTTAGAATAGCATTTTTCCTTGTAAACTTTGTATGAGAGTGAGGAAATCTTTTTCCTTTTTTGCTTAAATTTTTTTTTTTTTTTGCTTTTTGCTTTGAAAAGGACAGAAAATAAGATCATTATATGTATTTTGTGGTGGTAGTCTGGTTATAATGGTAATCAGCATTACAGATTTATTTTTGTTTAATATCTTAATCTGAATTTAGTATTTTTTTCCTAAAAACCAAAAACCCCAAAAGTGTACTTAGTTCTTGAGTTTTCTGGGCCAGTGAAGGGAAACAGAAACATGGCAGAACTTCAAATTAGTTACTTTGCAATTTGTTACTTTTGTGTTTTGGCAGATATACTTTGCTGGAATATTTTACTAAAATTAGGTTGCTTTCTTTGAGTGTACAGTTAAGAATATTATTGCATAGGGCTGGTGTTTCTTGGGGTGGTTGAGCTAGAGAAGAAGAAACTAGTCCAGAATAAGAATTATCCCATTGGTTTGTAAAAAAGAGATATTTTGTATGTGAGGTAATTCTTTTCTTACATTATATTTACCTCCTTCAACCAATTGTAGAAAATTTTATATTGATAAATTTTTTTTTGATTTTGTTAAAATTTTTGAATCTGGTAAATTATACATTTAATAGGAATAAATGTATAAAATGCTCTGTCATGAATAATTCGTAATTCTATAGGTTTAAATGTAACTTTTTAATAGACAGGTCAGAAACACTTATAATTGGTTAATATTTTTATCCAAAAGATAGCCCTTTATAAATGTCAGTTATATACAAATGGAAAATGTAGGACCTTTGATGTTATCCTTAAATTTGGAATAAACTGATGTCTTACTTAGTATACTTTTATTATAGTCTGAGTTTCAATGCCAATCAATGAAGTCAGGATTCATTTACCACTTTAATGTATACAGATAGAAGAATGAACATTACCAGTCAATGAGGTCAATTATAATTTCTCACTGTAAGTTACAAAAATAGAAGAATGAAACATTCAGATGATGGCATGGGACAAACCAGATATGTCAAGGAAGGGAATGGGTGGGCATTTGGCACCTGCTAAATGCTTTACAAATATCATTCATGTGATTTTCATAACAACCCTGTGTAGTAGGTGTTGATATTATCCCCATTTTATAGTTGAAGAAACTGAAGCAGGCAGAGATTAAATGACATGTCCAAGTTCACTCAGCTATATTTGAACTCTGGCCTTCCTGACTCCAGGCTTAGTGGTCTGCTTGCTGTGCAACCTACTTTTTTGATTTTCTAAGTAGTATGGAGGAGGTTTGGAAACACTCAGAGAAAGATTTTTGCCATTTTAGCTCTCATGTGTTATACACAGTACTTTTGTATAACTAAGTGGCATTATTGTTCAAGTTAATACTGAGAAATGATAACTAACTTCATCAATCAGTGCTGAACCTACAGCCTGTGTAACAAGTATACTAATGTAGAACACTAGCTTATTATTTTAAATGTAAATGTAATTTCAAAACCACTGTGCTGTATGTGAGTATTGAATAGTGTGGTATGTGGATCTTAGATGAATGTGATGAGGCATAAGGGAATAACTATACATACATAGTCTTGTGTACCTTTTGGGGGTTAAATAATTCATAACAAAATATAGCATATTTACTCATGTATTAAGTATTTAAACAATAGGTCTTAACAGGACAAGAAAATGGAATATACTGCATCTGTTTTTTAGCACTTAGTCCAAGAGAGGGTCTAGGTTATTTGGGAGTGTTGATTGTTAGCACTTGAAGGAAATTCAGTTTCTTCAGTCTTGCACAATACCTGACATGTCTAAGGAAGAAGATAATCTAAAGAACTCATCCATAGCTTTCAGGCTGGATATAATATTTTTTTGTTGCTGCACTGCTATTTCATAACTATTCTAAGTCATAAGGAACCAATTTATTCTATTTAATTGGTTATCTTTTAATATGTAGATTTCCATTTTAGACCAGAAATAAACAGCTCTTTCCTTGTGGGTATTTGAATACTGACAGAATATATGTGACAGTTTCTGTTCATAGATCGTCTCCATTAGTATTTCAGAAAGTTGGTGTCAAAGGAAAAAACCTTCGTCTAAAGACATAATAGACTTAAAGATCCCAACATTCATTTCAAGGAGCATTGTGTCATTTAATTCTCCCAAATACTGAAGGAAAAATGAGTAAAATGGACTTCATTCTACATGATCTTTCTACTCCTTTTAAAAATCCATGTATTTAAATACTCTGAATAGTTAATGATTTGTTCACTTACTAAAGAACTTGAAGTTTAAGCCCTCTCACGTTGGTATGTGATTGCTTCCGGTATTTAGCAAAAATAAATCTCCACACCTCACAGACTATAAGTAATCCTTGATTTATAATTTTAAAAAAATCAAAGCTTTTGAGAGACATTGGGGTGTAATGGAAAGTATTGGAGTTTAAGTACTCTGCTTCGGTTTTATTCCTAGCTGACAGTATCTGAATGAGTAAGTCAATTAACAGGTCTTTCAACCTGTTTCCAAAATGAGGGATGATACTTAAGTATACTTAACTACATATCTCATTGTTCTGAGAAGTGTTTTGTCACAGTAAAGTGATATACAGATTTGAACTGCCATCATAATAAAGATTTGTTCTTTAATTGTAGTAACCTTCCCATCAGTTTATTTAACAAAATAATTGAGAATAAAGAAATTTCAGCTACATGACACCTCATTTAGAAAGTTATGACATGCAACTCCAGGAGAGGGGAGGGAGACAACATGAATCATGTAACCATGGAACGTTTTTAAAAATAAAATAAAAAAAAGAAAGTTATGACATGAATACAGCTAAGTGGCTCAGTGGATTGAGAGCCAGGCTTAGAGATGGGAAGTCCTAGGTTAAAATCTGACCTCAGACACTTCCTAGCTACATGACCCTGGGCAAGTCACTTAACCCCCATTGCCTTGCCCATACTACTCTTCTGCCTTGGAACCAATACACAGTATCGATTCAAAAACGGAAATTAAGGGTTTTTTAAAAAGAGGTTATGTGACCTGTTGATTGAACTATAGGAGTCTTCTATTCCATCGCAGACTAGTGAGAGGCAAAGCGCTGCAATGGAATGATTTGGAGTGAGAGGACCTGGATTCTAATCCTAACATTGCTACTTGCTACCTCAGTGATCCCAGACGAGTTACTTTGATGTTCTAGGATTTCAGTTCCTCGTGTGTGAAATGAAGAGCTTTGATGAAATGGACTCTAGGATCTTTTCTGTTACTAAATATATGACCAGTTGCTCTTTTTCAGTACCTTCCCCACCCCCTATTTAAGAGCAAAGTTTCTAGCACATAGGAAGTGCTTAATAAATGCTTGTTGACTGATACTAAGATGCAAAACCATCTTAAATGAACATTAAACATGTTTCATAGTGGGGAGCAGGGTGGCTCAGTGGATTGAGAGCCAGGCTCAGAGATGGGAGGTCCTGAGTTCAAATTTGGCCTCAGACACTTCCCAGCTATGTGACCCTGAAGAAATCACTTAACCCCAAATGCCTACCCTTACTACTCTTCTGCCTTGGAACCAATACCCAGAACTGATTCTAAGACAGAAGGTAAGGATTTTAATAAAAAACAAACAAACAAAATTGTTCCATAAAGCAACATATTTTAATAGGCTTTTATTTTCCATTTTGCTAATTTGGAGGATATAGATACATAAATGAGAAACTCCAGTTTGGGAAGGAGAACATATTAACCTGATTACACTGAGAAGCAGTAAAGGACTAGGAGTTCTTGTTTCTAGTTTTAAATATGCTACTAAGTTGCTCTGTAACCTTGGGCAAATCAATTAAATGTCTTTGGTTTATCCATTTGCAGAGGAGGAGTAATGGTGCCTTTCCTACCTATCCCAAACAGACCATATTAGTTTATTTGTTATGGAGAGTAAAGACTACCTAAAGTCAAAGAGGATATTAGTATTAGAGGTAATGAACTCTTCCAGGAAGGAAAGTAGATTTTTTTTTGAGTGAGGGAGTTAATCATCACCTTTTCATAGGTCTAGAACTTTCACTTGACACCTTTAATTCTGTCAGTTATTCCATCCCTAGCTTCCATTTTTAGAGAAGGTTGTTGAAATTTTGATCTTATCTGAATTCCCATTAATTCTTCCACTAATTTATTTTTGGAGTAACTGAAGTAGTTATAGTTGCTGATGACTTCTTCTGAGGCCTGTATATACAACAACAAAAAAAGTTTTTTCCTTTGTCCTTTTGAATTTTCCATTAGCATTTGGGATATTTGATAACTAAATGATTGGCAAGAATAAATGGAGTTGTGTTACAGGGAAGGCATTCTTATATCTCAGGGTAGACCAAATTAAGCTGGGGGGAAATGCTCATCCACACAGAGAACTTTTTCCAGTGGATATTTGTTATGTTATTACTTAAGTAATTCAGGATATAAGATTGTCTGGACAGCCACTAATTTAGGGTTTGGGGACTACATCATTATCATTACGACTAATTCCATTCCCCTTTGGGTAACTTTGGGTACTGATGCAAGTCTCTTTCCTTTTAAAAACTCTGTTCAATTCACCACTCTTAACAAAATTTTTCCTAATTAATTAACCCCAGGTACATCATATTGCTCCTCTGCTCTGTGTCCTTTCATATATTTTTCATTGTCTCAGACATCATTTTTCATTTTTTTTTTTGCAGACCTTTTACAGAGCCTTTGAATGCTCTCATGAGGAGAGTTCTCAATCCTTTTTTGATCCTGTTTGCTTTTACTTTTAGTAAACCTTCTTCTACCTCCATTTTCTATGAAAGGAAACAATTCTAGAATTTATATATGTATATAAGAAACAAAAGATCAATTTTTCATAAAGAAAACTTTGGTAAATGACCTTTTTCAGTATAAAGCTGTTAGATGTTTATAAGAAAACAAATCAATGAAACCTTTAATTCTGTTTCTTATTAATCAATAATTTTATTCTGGTTTTAGTTTTTTCTATCATGTTCTGTCTCCAGTTTGTTTCTTGCTTTGGATTTAATTAATAACAGGACTGAGAATCCCAATTCACAGAGATGAATTATTTTCAAAAAGGAATTAAAGCCTTGTAAGCACATTTAATAAGAATGAGATATGCTTCTTCTGGGGTATACCAACAATTTTATAATTTCCTTAATTAGAAATTAGTTCAGTATTTCTAATTGAGTATTAGTTCATCTTTCACTTTCTAGCTCCATCAGAAAAGTGTTTTCTTATAACCAAATGTCATTCATTTTGTTTTGGTCAATGGGAATTATTCTTTCAATTGTCCTTTTAACTTAAGCCTTTCTTCCCCTCCCCCCACTTTTAAACCCTTACCTTCTTAGTATCAATTCTGAGACAGAAGAGTGACAACGACTAGGCAACTGAGGTTAAATGATTTGGGTAGGGTCACATAGATAGGAAATGTCTGGGGTCATATTTGAATTCAGGTCCTGGTGCTCTATCAACTGTGCTACATAGCTGCCCCAACATAACCTGACACACATCCCTCCCCATCTTTAAAAAAAAACAATCCATACCTTTGTCTTAGAATCAACACTAAGTATAGGTTCCAAGGCAGAAGAATGGTAAGGGTTGCGCAATGGGGGTTAAATGACTTGGCTCAGGGTTACCCAGCTATGAAGTATCTGAGATTAGATTTGAACCCAGGACCTCCTGTTTCTAGGCCTGACTCTCGATACTCTGAGCTACCCTACCTGGCCCTTTAACTCCCTTTTAATATATGACTTAGTTCCCTCACCTACCTTTTCACTCTTCTTTCTACAATCCTTCAATTTTTTCACTAATAATATTGAATATTGTAATAAGATGGTATAGTTATTCTATCTATCCCTTTGACAAACCTCTCAGTACGTTCCACACTTCAGATTGGGATCCTCTGCATTATAAGAATTCTTTATGTTTAGTCCTTTCCCTTCAATCTTAGCCTTTAACAGACTCTCACTGGTAAAAGGCTCCTTTTCCCTTTTGTTCTATTTCCTTGTTTATCAGGTTTCTTCTTTTACCAATTTATTTCTTTAGATATTTTAGTCTTTTTTGCTTTTAATTGATGTACTTTGTTTCAATATAGTAATCAATTACTAATTAAGAAAACTACCCTTTTCCACTAATAAGTAAAAAAAAAGTTAAACAAAACCCTATAACATCAATAGAGTATACAAAATCTTCATAGTACTTTACTCCCCAAATAATGGATGATCTGTTCTGTACCTTCTTGCAAGTTGTATATGTTCTTTCATTGTTCAGTCATTTTCATCCATCTCTTTGTGACCTGATTTGGGGTTCTCTTAGCAGAGATCCTGGAGCGATTTGCTATTTCTTTCTCCAGTTTATTTTACATATGAATAAATTGAGGCAAGTGGGGTTGACTTGCTCAGGGTCACATAGCTAAGAAGTGTCTGTGGCCTGATATGAACTCATAAAGATGAGTCTTCCTGACCCCAGACTTCAGATTCTAACCATTGGGCCACGTAGCTGCCCCATGATTCTTTACTAACAAATTTTAATTTAATTATTAAAACAGTTATTTAAAACAAATTATTTCTGTCAAATAGACTTATAGAGATAGCATGGATTAGTGGTTCTAGAACCTACCTCAGAGGCAGGAAGAGTTTGAGTAAAGTCCAGCTTCTTCCTAAGGTGGTGACAGCTTGACTTTGGGCTAGATGCAACTTCACAAAGCCCTAGGACCAGCAGTTCTCTTCTAAAACTACAACTCAAGGGGAGTGCCCCATGAGAATAAAATTGCAGGTCCTGACCAAAAAAAGCAGGAGGAAAGACTCTTCCCTCAGTATAAAAAAGGTCAGCTTTCAAGAAATTGAGAAATGTAAGCTAGCAAATTTAGGTATTCTTTTAAGATCAATGATAATTTTTGACTTGCTTACTCCATCTGCCCCAATTATTTTTATATAGATTTCTTTTTTTAATATATATTTTTATTTGTATTCCCAGATGCCAGTGTTGATGGTATGACAATTTGGTATGTTAAAAATAAGTTTAAAATCAAAACATTTAAAACTGTTTTTACTGATGTTTTCTGCTTTTTTACATAGTATTTCTTTTCCCCCAAAGAAATGGAAAAATCAGTAAAACTGATTGATAGATTGGAAAAAGTCTAAAAACAAACAGTATTCAACACCTGTGGACCTCCCCTCCCTAGGGGATGAGTTGGAGGTATCATTTCATATTTCTTCTTTCTAGTCATGCTCAATCTATATAATTTTGTTATATACACTTTTGATTCTTGTGTTTTTTTCTTCTTCTATTTACATTGTTTGTAGTCATTGCGTATAGTTCTTGCTGTGTTTATTTCACTTTGAATCTTGTTCATATAGATCATTCCATGCATCTATGTATTCATCACATACATTATTTCTTACTGAGTCATTATATTCATGTATCACAGTTTGCTTAGACATTCCTTAATTGATTGACACCCCACTTTGTAATTCTTTGCTATCATAAGAAATACTGGAATAAATAGTTTGGTGTATATGGGGATTTTCTTCTTCCCTTTGTGGCATAACCTCAGAAAGGAGAGTCCATTTCAAAGAGTATGGACATTTTAGTCACTTTATTTACATAATTGCAAATTGCTTTCCAAATGGTTAGATAAAACCATTTCATAGCTCTACCCACAATGTATGAGTATGTTTGTCATTCTACAATTCCTTCAGACACATTGACTTGCCATTTTTTGCCATCTTTTTCAGTTTGCAGGATGTGAGATGAAACCTCTGGTGGTTTTGATTTGCATTTCTTTAATTACTAATGATTTAGAGAATTCTTTCATGTGGTTGTGAATAACTTTGCAGTTCTTTTTTTTTTTTTTTTTTTTTTTTTTGAGAACTCTTCAAATCCTTTGACCACTTAATGGAATTTTTGGACAATGGCTGATAGTAATTTACATATGTATATGTGTGTGTATAAAATTTTAAAATATCTTGGATTCCAAACATCTCAGAGAAATGATACAAGATTTTTTTTTCCCATTTGTCTGCTTCCCTTCTTCTCTTAGGTACATTAATTTTGTCTGTGCAGAAGTTTTTCAGTTCTTTATATAATCAAAGTTTTATCTTTTGCAATTGCTTCTATCTTTTGTTTGAGAATGTATCTCATACCTAAGAGGCTTTATCATCTGGTTCTCTTATAAATTTTTTATAGTGTGATCTTTCATATTCATTTAGAATGTGTTATAGAATATGTTATAAAGTATTGGGTAAGCCTAATTTCTGTCCGAATCTACAGTTTTCCTAACCGGTTTTTACCAAATAAGGAATTTTTTCCCAAGTAATTTGTTTTCTTCTTTATCAAACACTGGAGTTATTAAATTCTGTTCTCCCTTATCTCATCTGCTCCATTGATTTTTCTCTCCATTTTTACACAGTGTCAGATGGTTTTGATGATTCCTCATTTATATTAGAATTTGAGGTTTGGAAGTCCTATTCCTCCTTCATCTCGACCTCTTTTTGTCATTTCCCCGATATTCTAGATCTTTTTTTTCCAAATGAATTTTAAAATCATTTTATCAAGTATCCATACTATCTCCATGGTAATTTAATTGATATAGCATTAGAATAATGAATTAATCTTGGTAGAAGTGCTATTTTTATTATATTAATTCATCCCATATATGAACAATGACTATTTTTCTATTTAAAATGTTCTTTATTTCTTTAAGAAGTACTTTATAACTGAATCTGTTCAAGTCTTTTGTGTGCATGAGTAGGTTGATCCCTAGATATATATATATTTTTTTAAACCCTTAACCTCTGTGTATTGGATTTATAGGTGGAAGAGTGGTAAGGGTGGGCAATGGGGGTCAAGTGACTTGGCTCAGGGTCACACAGCTAGGAAGTTGTCTGAGGCCGGATTTGAACCTAGGACCTCCTGTCTCTAGGCCTGACTCTCAATCCACTGAGCTACCCAGCTGCCCCCTGATCCCTAGATATTTTATGCATTTTATAGTTATTTAGAATGGGACTGAGATTTCCCTTTCTATTATTGCTTCTTGGATTTTATTATTATTATATAGAAAGAAGTTGACTTTCAAAGATTTATTTTATAGACTGCAACTTTGCTGAAGGTATTAGTTGTCACAATTTTTATCTTTGTTGATTCCCTAGGATTTTCCAGGTATACCATTAGAGAATAGACTATCAGCGACTTTTTTTAAAAAATAGGAACATATCTTAAAGATACTTTAGTGTGTTAAGATGTGATACTTTAAAATGTATCATCCCTAAAACTTTTTCTATAGTTTTTGTTTGCAGTATGTAGAACCTAATGTACATATTAATTCTAAATCTATGTATTCTGTTCTTACTTATCCATTGAGTGGAATAGGAATCCAACCATGTAGTATGATTTGGGTAATTCCAGGCATGTAGGTGGTACAGTGGATAAAGAGTGGAGGGGAGTCAGGAAGTCTCATGTCAGGAGTCTCACTTCCTGGAATCAGGAAGGCTTATCTTTGTGAGTTCAAATTTGGTCTCAGATACAGCCAAGCTGTATGACTGGGCAAGTCACTTAACCTGTTTGCTTTAGTTTGCTCATCTGCAAAATGAACTGGAGAGGGAAATGGCAAACCATTTGCCAAAAAAAACCCCCAAGAATCAGACACAACTGGCAGGAAGAAACAGTTTATTTTTCCCTAGCCTTCCTTTGCCTCTGCCCTACCATGATTTCTTGAAATTCTAACAGTATTGGTTTGTTTCTTAATCATTCTTTTTGACTCTTTAGAAATGCAAATAATTCCAGTGAATTTATTAGATTCTCTTCCACCTTTCTCCCTCTATCTAAAGTCTGAAGATACTTGGTAGCTTTGAGAGAGTTCTAGATGCCTGAATTGGGGGTCTTGAAACATTATTCATCCCTGCCTCCACTCTCCCTCTCCTTCTCTAAACCCTTAACTTGTGTCCTAATAACAACTCTAAAACAGAAGGGCGAGGGCTAGGCAAATAGGGATAAGTGACTTGCCCAGGATCACACAACTAGGAAGTGTCTGAGGCCATATTTGAACCCATGTCCTTCCCACTCCAGGCCTTACCCTTCATCCCTTGTGCCACCTAGCTGTCTCCCAACCTTATTTATTCTCAATGAAATATTTTTCTCTAATTGAGCCACTGCACTCCTCATAGCTCCCCATCCTGCTAAAGTTATGCCACAGTTTTATATCCTTTTTTTTTCTCCCTTTATATTTGTAACAGTACTTGGCAGTTCCGTTCATAATCTTTAAGCAATGGGGGTGGCCATATCTTTGCTTTTTAAACTCATTTGCAGCTCTTTCAGTTTTGACTTCAGTCATTTTAGTTAACCCTTTAGCTGGTATGACAAACAAAATGGGCTGAAATTATAGTTTCCATTAATGCAAAAGTGGTAGGAGCCTTCTGCATAACTAACATACCAGGGAGATAGAGTAAGTGATTCATCCTTCTTCTTATGTTGGCCTTGAAACAGTTCATCCCATTTCCAAACAGCTAGCTCTCCATAGCACTTAAATGTGTTTTCTAGACAAACCAGGATTCCTGATTGGGGTATGCATCTTCAAGATGGCAGTACCTAAGAAGTAGCAAGTAATAGTCCTATCAAAAAGGAAATAATGGGATGTTACTTACTTAGCATATAGAAACACTTGGTTTTTCAAAACCAGGATGACTGCTAAACCTAGAGAATAGTCTATCTTTTCTAATGTAAGACTGAGAGTTGTTAATTAGGGCATCATAGTGTTTTGGGAAGTCTGCTAGAAGAATCAAATCACTCTTAGCGCAGTTCCCTCACCTGTAAAATAAGGGATTTGGAGAAAATGAACTTTAAGGTACCTTCCAAATCTAAGTAAATGAACCTATAATTTTCAGTGTGGATCTTCAAGAACTATATAGTCAGTGTCAAATATTTGTTGAAGAGTATTATTAAAGGAATATTCTCATATATGTTCAGGGTGATTGCTGAGAAAGTGACAGCCCTGTGGAAAGGATATGGATTGGGAAAACATGACCAAAAAACCCAAATTATCCAGTGGCCCTTAAAAAACATTTCTGTAGTATTGTCACTTGACATCCAGTGTGTGTCTAACAATACAATAAGGTTTCATTGTGCCTTGTGCCATGGTAAACAGTACTCAAAGGTGAAGGCGCGCTTCCTCTCTTCCAAAATGACAGTTTTCTTGGAAAAAAATTTTTTTTTCTACATCTAATGCTTTTGTCTTTTGGAGCAAAGCATGTTTCTCTTAATTGCTTTTTAAAGGTTGATATCCTATTATGGCTGAATTTCAGTGATGTGTTTCTTTGATTTTTTTTTTTTTTTTTTTTTTTTTTTTTGCTACAAAGTGGTACTGGTTATGGTTCTGGCTAAAGCCTGAGTTTGATCAATATTGCTATGACCTTGTGTTCTTACAAAATAATATGCCTTTAAATTTATCAAACCTTCTATAGATAAGTCTGTTCAAAGAATATGTTTTCTTACTACTTTTATTTATGAAGCAATTGCCATCCAATTATGTTTTTTGTAGATTTAGTAAGGAGACCCAGAAAATCAGACCCTTAGATGGAATTTTGATCTAATTATGAGTGTTCCTTCTAGTAGAGCAGTTGATATGATAGCCCCTCTCTATACCTTATAATCTTATGTGAAGTTACACATCCTTCTCATCAGTCAGCAAGCATTTATTAAGTGTCCTACAAAACCTAGTGCCATCCTGCCATTCCAGATTGCTGTCTTCCTCATTCTTTTCCTGTTGAATTCCTATCACATCTCCTCCATTTGTCATCATTTATGATCAAAAGTATGCATTTGTAAGATTGTTGCCTGAGCTTGGAAATGCAGTTACAGGATCTTGAGAATTTTTTTCTTTGTAAAGCTATAATGGGCACCATTCACACATTCTTTGACCAAGTTAGTTCACTTACAAGAGCTACATGAGAGCTGAATCTAATTTTTACTTTATTTTGACAACAGCTGTGGAAGGTAGATGCCATTATCTCCATTTTACAGATGAGGAAACTTGAGGCTTTCGGGAGATGTGGTGGCAAAAAGAAAAAAACTGTTAATTGGATTGCCCCTTTTTACAAAGGTTTTGTCAACTGAGGCAGTATTTGAACTGGGATTTACCAATTCCAAATTCTGTATTCTTTTCACTATATTATGTTGCTTCAGAAGTAGAAAAAAAAGTGCTGCATGAGATCCGAGGAAAAAGGTGGGATTTAGGAAGACTATGGGGAGGAGGTTTTGTTTGAAGTGGACTTTTAAGGATGATGAAAATTCAACAAGATAAGGTCATTCTAGGTATAGGGTATGGTGTGAAGAAAAACAGAGACAGGAGTGTGTAAGGGAAAAAATGAGAGGACAGGACTGAAGTATGATATTAGTGGAGAGCAATAATCTAGAAAGCCATGATGGCATTAGATTTTGGAAGATACTGGGCTAGGCAAGAGAACTTGAACTTGACTTGGTAGGCCCTATAAAGTCATTGGAGACTTTTGAGTAAGGGGAGCAATATGACCAGAGCTCTGCAACACAAAGAGTAGATTTTGATCTGGATTTCTTGGGAGACAAACTGAGAGAAGACTCTTCACTAGGACTCTAATATGAATATAGTTACTTTGACTTTTTATCTTTCTCAGGAACTGGTTTGCTAAATCAGATATCTTTGGCAACTCCTTATTTTACTGATGAGGAAACAAGGTCTAGGGCCCTAAACTGATTTGCCCAAGGTCAAACAGATAGTGACAATGGCATCTTCCTTAGATTGTATATGAAATAATGAAATCATATATGCAATAATACAAATAGAACAGTAAAACAAATGAAAACTATAGTAATAATAAAGCTTAATCTGTAGAAGAATTGAGAAACTGCACCTCTTTCATTGAAGAAGAGGAATGTGAATGTAGGCTCTCACACCTACTCTCAAACATATTCAATGTGCTGACTGGTTTTGAAGAAGGGGTAGCCGGGCAGTTAGGTGCCTCTGTGGATAGAGAGCCAGACCTGGAGATAGGAAGCCCTGGATTCAAATATGGCTCCAGGTACTTATTAGCATGTGATTTGGGCAAGTTTCTTAACTATAATTGTCTAGCCCTAGCCCATACTGCTCTTTTGCTTTGGAACTGATACTTTGTATCTGTTCTAAGGGAGAAAGTAAGGGTTTAAAAAAAACTGGTTTTTTTGGGGGAAAAAAGGATATTTGTTTCAAAAACTGAAGGATCATTGGGGAGGGGAGAGGAATATATTTGGAAATGAATAAATGGAAAAGCAAAGGGCATCCCCCAAATAAGAAAATATAGATCTTTCCTAGCTACTTAGTTCTGTAATAAATTCCTTACTATTTTGAGTATTTTCGTTTTTTAAAATGTTGTAGAGTTTGCTTCAATTTTTCTTACTCTGCTATTTTCCAAAATCTAAATTGGATCTAGAATGTTTGAGTAGAAAAAAAGTTAGCATTTATTATGTAGCATTTTAAGGTTTGCAAAATGCTTTAAAAATATCTCTTTTGATCCTCACAACAACCTTAAACAGGGAAATACTGTTATTCATATTTTACTGAGGCACACACAGAGTTTTCATAACTTGCCCAGAGTCATAAAGCTAGAAACATCTGAGACTGGATTTGAATTTAGGTCTGATAGAGTCCTGATCTAATTATGTATCTGCTGCACCAATTAGCTACTACCTAGGTGTGAAAAAGATATACTGTAATTCAACATAGGAAAGTCCAGAATAAAAGGGAAGTTAACCCAAGAGAACTCAATTTACTTGTTTATCTACAAATAATTGGAGTTCATCTTTCTAATTCATACCTATTCCCCAAAACAACTTTTAAAACCCACAATTGAGTAAAGATGAATTTTGGTTTTGGTTTTTATTTGAAGCAAGAAACTGAATAAAATATTTGAATTATATTTTTTATAGTATTTTGGCCCTTCTACAGTCAGGAACCAGGACCTGGTTTTTTTCCCTGAATCTAGCATATCTCCCATTCTCCTCAGTCCATTTTCTTTAAGAGGGAGATTCTGCTTTCATATCCGTTGTCTACTCCTTCACAAAAATACTGTCTTAGTCAATAAAAGGGGCTCTTATTATACAACTTGCAGTCTCACCTTTGTGTTTCCCCTCTTCCAAAATTTCCCCATTCCTCAGTACTACTAGCAATATTATTTCAATAAGATTGAAAATTAGAGTTCTTTCCCCATTTTCTGATGTGTTATATTATCAGAATCACTTTTTATATAGATATTCCATTAGACCTTTGGTTTTTTTTTTTTAAGTTGATTTCTGGTCTTCAGAGAATTCTTATTTTATAGTTTCAGAACTGACTTACTTGTAATTCTACATATAATATTTAGATTCAATTAAAAAGTGAACGTCAAGTTCTCATGATCATATGTATATTTCATAGTCAACTCTCTCTGCCTTTTCCTTTGAGGCATTTGGTTCTCTTAGCCTCCTTATAAATCTGGATTTTCATGGAGAAGTAGAGAACTGAATTAAAGAGCCTATACACGTAGTGCTTCTAGAAATCTCAGAAGGATGGGAATAAAGATGAATGGATGTGGGTAAAAAAGTGTAGAGGGGAGGGTCTTTACAAAATTTACTTAGAATACTTTCACAGAATGAATCTAGGGAATGAACTCAGAGAGGAATATCTCAATGTACATATTTTTTGAATAGCCTCTTTACACCCTTAAGAGAAGCTTCTTGGTGCAGTTTCAGTGGCAAAATGTTCCTACATCATTAGTAAGTTCCAGGAAGGAGATAGCATCTGTTTAAATAATATGATAGGACAGTTTTCACCCCCTTGAAGCTCTAGATTTATTCCTATTCTAAAGGAAATGTAAAAAAAAATAAAGGAAATGGGGGAAAATAACAGAAAATTAGCCTGAATTTATAAGAGTTAAACAAAGCTGAGAGTATTTATCCCTCCTCCATTTTAAAAAAAAATAAAGGTAGTATCTATCCAGTTGAAAGTGGGGTCACTCAAATACTGTTCCAGCTTTGCTGGGGGAAAGTAGATGTAGTAATAGGTGAACAATTTTTCTTTTCTTCTTTTTAAAAAGTTTATTTTTATTTTTTTAAACTTTCCCTTTTGTCTGGTTCCAAGGCAGAAGATTCCAAGGAAGAAGAGCAATAAGGACTAGGAAATGGGGGTCAAGTGACTTGCCCAGTGTCACATAGCTAGGAAGTGTCTGAGGCCAGATTTGAACCTAGGACTTCCTATCTCCAGGCCTAGCTCTCAATCCACTGAACCATCCAGCTGACCCCTTTCTCCTTTTTTTTTTTTAAACCCTTATCTTCTGCCTTAGAATCAATACTAAGCATTGGTTCCAAGGTAGAATCGTGGGAAGGACTAGGCAGTTGGAGTTAGAGTGGCTTGTCCAGTGTTCCACAACTAGGAAGTTCCTGAGGCCAAATTTGAACCCAAGACCTCCTGTCTCCAGGCCTGATTATCCATGGAGCCATCTAGATTCCTCAAACAGTTTTTCAATGTAGAAAAAGTGGATTTGCTCTGACATTGACATCTAATTGTGTGACTTTGGACAAGAAAATTTAGTCACTCAGCTTCTATTTCACCATCTGTTAAATGGGAATGATAATCAATATTTATTAAGCACTTTCTATAGAGCAGGAACTGTGCAAAGTGCCAGAAATAAAAAGAAAAGCAAAGACATTCCCTGCCTTTAAGGAACTTACATATCTTATACTATTGACTCCACAAACTTGTTGTGATAAAAGATCTACATGTGAGGTATAGTGAGAGTTGTTATTTTAACCAAGGTAATTGAATGGTGCATTGGATAGACCCTAGGTCTGGAATCAAAAAGTTGTTTAGTCATATCTGACTTTTTGTGACCCCATCTGGGATTTTCTTGGCAAAGATACGGAAGTAATCTGCCATTTCCTTCTCTAGCTCATTTTACAGATGAAGAAACTGATTAAACAGGGCCTAAGTGACTTGTCTGAGGTTGGATTTGAATTCAGGCCTTCCTGACTCCAGGCCTAACATTTTATCTACTGTGCCACCTCACTTTTTTGGAGTCTGAAAGAGCTGAATTTAAAAATCCAACCTCAGCCACTAGCTCTGAATCCTGGGCATACCAATTAGCCACTGTCTGCTTCATTTACACAACTGTAAAATCAGAATAATATCATATATTTGACAGGGTGGTTGTGAGGATTAAATATTTGTAAAGCACTTAGCACAGTGTCTGGTACAAAGTAGGAGCTACTAAATGTTAGTAATTACTATTATCAGTCTTTCTGGGTCTCAATTTCCACATCTATGAAATGTGAGGATTAGGTCTCAGAGGTCACTTCAAACTCTAGTCTAAAACTATGAACCTCTATCCTATTTTTAATAAGCATTTCAATATATTTATACTTTGCATATTATCAGTGTCCTAAATCAATATTTAATAAAAAAATGACCTTTAAAGTTCCCGAATGATACCTTGGGAATCAGTTCCCATTAGTATTTTAGAGGATTATTTGTCTTAAAAAAAAATCCTTAGGGGCAGCTGGGTAGCTCAGTGGAGTGAGAGTCAGGCCTAGAGACAGGAGGTCCTAGGTTCAAACCCGGCCTCAACCACTTCCCAGCTGTGTGACCCTGGGCAAGTCACTTGAGCCCCATTGCCCACCCTTACCACTCTTCCACCTATGAGTCAATATACTGAAGTACAAGGGTTTAAAAAAAAATCCTTTATCCATGACCCATGAAGATAAATATGAATGGCTTTCTTCTCTACCTTCAAAGGGCTGGCAGAAATTCCCTGATTCATTGGGAACATGCCTAGTGACCAAGCTGTTGAAAGGACCTTGGGATTTATGAGCATTGAAGGGGTAGGTGTATATTGTACAGATTCAGAAGAGTTGTACATTTGATGCTAGTTCCATATTGACAATTTGGTTCATTTTCTTAAAGTTGGTGCTCTCCTCACAAACTAGAATTGAGATACAGCACAATGTAATGAATGTACAGTAGAAAATCTAGGTTTGAGTTTTGGTTCAGCCACTTACTGCTCATTTCTGTGGTCTTGGGTAAGTCACTTTAATTTCTCTGGGTCTTAGTTTCCTTATCAATAAAATGAGAAGGTTGGACTAAATGATCTCAAAACTCTTTCTAGTAATTTTCCCCGGTCAACTATTTTTACCTTTCCACTGCTTGGAACACCTATTTATCTATCTGAAGGCTATCCTCTTGTGGTTAGGATATGTCAGTGCAACCTCTGCTTTACCAGCCAAAACAAAGGACAGGTAGAAAGAACAAATTACATCTGAAGCGATATCTGGAGGAACTGCAAAGAACTGGAAAGAATCAGTGATAAAAATTAGTATATTGGGCTATTATTGTTGGATTTCTTTCCTAATTAGTTATAATATGCTTTCATGTTAAAGTACTCATTATATGTGGTAGCATTTTCAAAGAGCAGCTTGTTTTAACTCCCTTCTCATTGTGGACTTGAGTATCAGTAAAGAAAGCTTTTCTACACATGTTCTTCATTTAAAAATATTAGTATGGGGGTGGCTGGGTAACTCAGTGAATTGAGAGTCAGGCCTAGAGATGGGAGGTCCTAGGTTCAAATCTGGCCTCAGACACTTCCCAGCTTTGTGACCCTGGGCAAGTCACTTGACCCCCATTGCCCACCCTTACCACTCTTCTGCCTTAGAGCCAATACACGATATTGACTCCAAGACGGAAGATAAGGGTTTAAAAAAATTAAAAAAAAATGTAAAAATATTAGTATATATTGGCTCTGTGTATAGCTTTTCCTCTTCATTCAGTTCAACAAATGTGTTAAGCACCCATGCAAGGTACCATGCTAGGTCCTGGGGATATACTAAGCCAAAAGTGGAGCAGTCCTGCCCTCAGAAAACTTAAGATCCTGCATTTGTTGAGTTGTCATATTAAAAGTTATGTATCTTTCAGAAGGTACCCAATTTTATAGCTAAAGCATAAAGATTTTTATCAAGCCTCTCTGAAAAAAATAAATGTAAATGTAAGGAATGCAATATAGGTTGTGGGGGACTTGGCATTTGGGGAAACGGGAAATAAACAACATTCTGCTGGAGTCCATTGTGCCCTGCACAGGAGGCACCCACTGTATTATATATAGAACTATTCTTATTCCCATTCTGTCTCATCAAAAGAAGCAGGGTACCTAGGAAGCCAAGAGGAACAACTTGATTCCTCAGCGCTTGGGAGAGGAGAGTCACAGCAACAAAATGTTATGGAAATTTTGAAAAGATCTTTAAATTTGGAGGCTTTATTGGAAGGTAGGAAATTTAAAGGGCACTGACAGCACTTCTGATTTTTTTGAAACCCTTACTTTCTGGCTTAGTAACAACTCTGAGAAAGAATACTAGACAGTTGGGGTTAAGTGACTTGCCCAGGGTCACATAGGCAGGAAATATCTGAGGTCACATTTGAACCCATGTCCTTCTGACTCCAGGCTTAGCATTCTGACTACTAAGCTACCTTAGAACCCCTACTTTGTGATTAAAAAGGATGAAGAAGAGCTAGGATGGGATAGGGACTAGGGTTCAGGAGTAGCTCCTTTGCGGGGAGCATACATGGAGTGCTTTGGTTCCAGCTGTTTCATGGGGTTCTTCACGTAATGGGTCATTTAGGGTCAAGGCCATGGCTAAAGGGACCTGAGCTCCCAACTAGCTGACTAGCAAGTGAAGAGACACAACAGCAACAACCTAGGTTCCTAAAGAGGAACTAGTAACACTAGGGGTGCCTGGGTTACAGCAATCAATCACTACTCCTACCCTGTGGTATGTTGAGGCAGCCCTAGGCCTCTAGTCCTACCAAAAGAGGCTTCTGGGCTGTCTTCTCTGGAGTAAGTGAGCTTGGGGACCAGAGTGTACTTAAGAGGGATCTTAGGCTCTCCTTTCTCTTTCTTCTGCTTTTCCTTGCTCTTAAAACAGATTGCTGCTCTGGAAGAGTTCTTTGAACTTTGGCCATATTTCAGATGACCAAATTCAACAACCTGGATGAAAGGGCTCTGGATTCAGAATCCTAAAACTTGGGAAATTGCCACTCTTACATTAAATCAGGGCCTCTGTTTCCTGCAGTAGAAAGTGAGGAGGAGGTTGAACGGGGGTGGTCTCCAAGGTCCCTTTCTAGGTGTAACAGCCCCTAAGTCTTTGAGATTTGGGCACAATTTGTCTCTACCTTAGCACAGCCTCAATTTAAACAGGAGCTGAATAAGTCTTTGTGACTTCTGGCAAATAATTTCCTTTCCTTTGGGGCCTTAGTTTCTTCCTCTGTAAAATGAAAGTGTGATAGTAGAATTTTGGGGACAGAGGGGGGAGGTCTTGGAAGGTGAAGATGTTCTCTAGCAGCACGAACAGTAGCAGCAGCCTTATGGTGTTTTGGCGTCTACTTGTACCCTCTGGGGCTTTGGTTATGATAGTTACTCAATTTAGTGGTTTATATTATTTAGTTATATAGTCTTTTGTGTTCTGCTTACTTTATTCTGTATTACTTCATACAAATCTACCTGTGTTCCTCTAAGTTCTTCATGCTTGTCATTTTTACTGTACAAAAATATCCCATTACTCTGATGTACCGCAATTTGTTCCTTTAATTGATGAGTACTTATTTAGTTTGAAATTTTTTGTTAACCACAATAACAAAATACTATTTTGAATATTTTGCCATTATAGTATCTTTCTGCCTTTGCCTTCATTATAAGAATATGCCCAATAGTTTTATTGAAGTGTCAAAGCGGGGTGGTGGTGGTGTATAAATTGTGACTGTAGTCACTTGTGTATAATTCTAGATTATTTTCCAGAAAAATTGAACTCCTCCAAAAGGATGTTAGTTTATCTTCCTATAGTCCTTCTGATACTCATTATTTTTTCATCTTTGCTAATTTGATAGGTGTGAGACAAAATTTCATTGTTTTGATTTTGATCTCTGATTACTTGTGAGGTGAAACAGTTTTTTCATATGTTCATTTATAATTTTCAATTCTTTTGAAAACTGTTCATACCCTTTTACCATTTTTTGGAAGGGGGGAATGTTGGTCTTATTTGTGACATTCTCCTATATATTGTGGGTATTAGACTTTTAGTTGTAATATTTGATACAGAGATTTTTTTCCCACTTAGTGTTCTCTTTTCTTATGCCATACAAATTTTTTTCCTACAAAGTTTTAAAATTTTTATGTAATTGTATTTTGATTTTATCTTTTATAATCATCTCTGTCCCTCGTTTGGTTAAAAATTCTCCTTCAACCATTAATGTAAAAGGTGTTTCCTTTTGATATCCTATTTTTTAAATGAAGTTACTTATTATTCTTAATATATCCATTTAGAACTTATTGTAATACATGGTATATGATACTGTTCTAAATCAAATTTCTGTTAAATTGTTTTCCCAGCAGTTCTTTTCAGACAGGAAGCCCTTACTTTAGTAAGGGTTTTATCAAATACTGTGATACTGTTTTAATTTGTTTCTGCTTTTTTGCTCCTACTCTGTTCTGTTAATGTGATTTTGATTATTTTTGAAAGGTTAACTTTTTTTAGAGTTCAGTAAAGTTACTTTTTTTTTAATTATTAGTTTCATGCAGAACTACTTAATGAAAACAGAGGTCCAAGCGATTGAACTGAAGGTATTCCGGTGAAAACCTGCCACTTATTATATAAATTATTTTTTATCGTGAATTTAAAGCTGGAAAGGAATCTACAAGCAAGAAAAAAAAGTTTGGAATTAGACTCTCAGGATCTGGGCTTGGAAATGCCTCAGGTAAATTTTACTGAGTGTGAGTAGTCTTTTTTTAATATTTTAGTTAAGCAGAGTTCAGTGCCATTGGTGCTATAAGTTCATACATCCCTGGTAAATCTTACTGTGAGTAGTTTTTATATTTGAGCTCAGCAGAAGTTAGTAAAAATTAGTTCCTGTAACCTGTAGCAGAAGGCTTCCCTATGTTTTTAGGCCTCACACAGACCAGGTCTAAGGGGTTAACCTAAAAGGATAATTTTCTCTTTTTTGGCATGTTGTCCCACTTGGAGTTTGCACTGGGAAAATCTCCCAATATAACTTGGTCTCTTTCCACAAATGTGAGTTTACAGGACCCCTTAGCTCCCATACATCAAGGTAAAATGCATATGAATGGAGAGTAGTTTGGAGGATGCTAAGGGCTTACAAAACCCACAAAGAGACAGACAATTCCTAAGGTACTTGTAGTATCCTTTTTGAAATGAACTAAATTTGACATTGCCAGTAAGACAATCATTTATTATAATTAAATTCTCTTTCCTAGAGTCTTATTCTGTACCCCTTTGAAATTCAGATTTCCTTCAGAAAGCAAACATACTTTGGGAATGCTAGATGAACAAACACTTTTCTGTAAGACCTACAATGTCTGAAGAACACATGGAATAATTGGAGTACCAAAGGCCAAATCTCTTATCCCTATAGCATGTTTTTTAATCTGTAGTAACAGAAGTTTTGCCAGTGCCTTCATTCTCCCAGAAGCACCTGCTCAGCAATACTAATTCATTCTAGAAGAGTAGGTCTCTGAACTCTCAAACTTGATATTACACACAAGGCAACCTCCAAGACTAGCACTGCTTAGTATATCTCCTTTTTCTGACTAGAAGCCTAGATTACAGGATTATATTACCTAGCAAATCAAAATTCTCTCTTTTCTACCCAGGAGGTTGATAGGATCAGGAGCATTATTGATGAACTTCCCTCCTAAGCTCAGGGGGCAAGCACATGTCAGCTTCTGCCATGTATTTCTGCAAGAACTCTATAATTTCCTTAGCTTCTCTCATCTTTTGGTCTGGGGAAGTCCATTATCAGATCTTTGTCTCTGACTTGTGCCCAGGAGGTGCTATGGTTTCCATGCCATTTTCAATTTCTGGTGGAGGGGAGTCTACACAGGCCTTCTTTTATTCCCTATGCCCAAACATTGGTTTACTGTATTGCATTCTGGTCTGTCTTCTAAACAGGGAAGAGTGCTGGCTATTGGATCATTTTTATAGGCCTTTGAAAAGGGTAGCTTCTATGACAAGGTACATTCCTCTTGAGCCCTAATCAGGCAGTCATCTTTGGGTTTCAGGGATTGGGATTGTCCAAATCAGGGACCATCCCATATCCTTTTTAACAGGGCAATAATGAACATACCTCATTACTGGTATTAGATTCAAAAAGAGATGGTTCCCTGCAGGCAGCTAATTGATTTAGAAAACCACTAATTAACATTATCTATGTTGTATTTTTATTCTTATTTATTTTTAAACCCTTGCCTTCCATCTTAGAATCAATTCTGTGTATTAGTTCCAAGACAGAAGAGCAGAAAGGGCTAGGCAATGGGGCTTAAGTGACTTGCCCAGTCACTTAGCTAGGAAGTGTATGAGGCCATATTTGAACCTAGGACCTCCCGTCTCTAGGCCTGGCTCTTAATCCACTGAGCCACCCAGTTGCCCCCTGTATTTTTATTTTTAAAAAACTTTTTCCAGTTACATTTTAATCTGGTTTGAGTTTGATACCTCTGACCTACACTGTAGAGTAGGAGTAGTATTTACATATCAAATTAATCAGATTAATTAAATTGATTAAACTCTTTCCTCTTACATTCCTTTTTTGTTTTTAAACCCTTTACCTTCCGTCTTAGAATCAATACTATGTATAGGTTCCAAGTGTAAAGTTGCCCTGAGCCAACATGGAAATGTTTAAAGTCCTATATTACACAAGGAAGAAGAGTGGTAAGGGCTAGGCAATGGGGGTTAAGTGACTTGTCCAGGATCTCACAGCCAGGAAATAAATGCCTGTGGTCAGATTTGAACCTAGGACCTCCTGTCTCTAGGCCTGACTCTCAATCCACTGAGCTACCCATCTGCCCCCTCCTCTTATATTCCTAATTCCCTGTACTAAATTCTCAATTTCTTTTTAACATCCATTCATTTCTGATCATTCCCTTCATTCTGCTATCAACTGATCCCAGTCCAGCCTTTGAGTCTGTATCTTAACTGACATTTGCTCCTTGTTTCCTCTTGGCAGTAGCTCAAGAACTCAACACTAAGCAACAAATAATATGTTCAAGTTGAAGACTGAGATGGTAATGAGAGTTGCTGGCTTTGCACTGGTAGTGGGGCTGCTATAGGTCTAGTACAGAATGAGTACTTCCTTATACCTGCTTTCAGTCTTCAAACTGCTACAACAGTCTCATCTCTACCCCAATATCCCACTTCCTCTATATTCTCCTTCACTTATGCCACTTAAATCGTGGAGTGGTTGCAAGGAGATGGTGATGAGAGACCAAAAGAAAAGCATTCTTTTCTTTTTGACCTTTCTACCCTTTCCTTACTTAGTCCATCATCTTGATATATTTCATATCCTAACAAGGAGAAAACATTCTCTTGTCAATTAATTTTCCCCTTACTTCTTAACTTTTAAAACAACCCCCAAACTACTTCCTTTTTCAGGTCCTCTTTGTACTTTCCCACTCTGTGCGCCATCCCCACCAGAGCTTTTTTTTTTTTTTCTTTTAACTCTAACCCACTGCTTTTTCTTCCCTCCTTGTTTGTTCCTTTTTCCATGCCATTTATCCACACCTCCTATCTGGCTTCTTCTTTCTAACCATTTTTCATTTCATCTCATCCTTACCAAATTACCTCCATATCTATTTCCCAGAAGGATTTAAAATACAGATATATCATTTCATGTAGAAGCCTTGAATTTGTAGTCAGCATTTTGACTATTCAGAATCATCATAGATTCAGAAGTTTGGAGCCTGAAAAAAGTGGAACATGGCCCTTTGAGTAGAATCTTTTTTTCTCTTTATAATCTCTCTCCCCATACTAGTCCAATGGTTGGGTAGAGATTACCTTTAGCTAAGCTAGCATATAGTAACATTGATGATTTGGGGATATAGGACTGGGTTGTACAAACAAAAGTATTTTCTTGTTGATAGGAGAGATTCCAAAGTTAGGGCTTCTATCCCTTTGCTTGGCCAATCTCTTTGGATTCTAGAAGATATTATCAAAGAATGAACATGAGTAGATTTTTGTTCACCTGAAAAAGAATTTTCCAGATTGGCTACAGTTCCCTCTGGCAGCTTCCAAACATATTTGACTTCCCTAATTAGTTCAATTTGTTTCTGAAAATTACTCCTTTTTGTAAATAGTAATATTACCTAGAGCTGGTAATTCACTTAGGTGGACATGATACTTCTAAAAGAAATTTAAAGAGTTTTGTTAAGGATTTATGAAGTCTTAAAGAAACTGAGAACCTCAGAGGCACAAGTACTATTTTTTTCACTAGTGCTAATCAAGGGCAAAGTCTTCATAAGAGGGGTAGATCTGAGAAGTGAATAGGTAGCTAAAAAAGATGATATTGTGAGAATAGGTCTGGATTTCTGGATCATAGCTTAAAATACAGGAATGATGGGCTCCTGGTAAGACATGGAGTGTACTTAATAAAAGTTGGTAAAAATTTTATCTGAATTCTTTTTTGCTTATCTAAAAATGTCTACCTACAATGGCCAAGGTAAATACCATATAGAGAAGAAGACTTAGCAGCAGAAATGCCCAGAAATTCATAGGATACCAAATCCAAGAAATGAAAGCCAGTTGCCTCAGATACCTATATATAAATGCAGGAAATATGTATAATCAAGGTGAACTAGAGATCTCATTCAAGAGAACCAATTTGACCCCATAAATGTCCCTGAGACTTAGTGAAATATGACTTCAGTCTCAAATATGGCCCTGGAAGGATATCCCTTATTCAGAAGGAGCAGGATAGGTAAAAAGTGGGTTGGGGTAGCCTCATAGATTAAGAAGATATGTTATCCATGTTTGAAAATTCAAAGTGTAGAAGAGGGGAAGCACAGTGGAAATCATTTGAGTGAAGATCTATGCAAACATAAACATAATAAATACTTTTATCTGATTTGACAGCAGACAATAACAGGAATGGGACAGCAACAGGAAGCAAATAGGGTTTGAGGAAACAAATTAAAACCCTGGAATAGAGTTATGTTATACTAGCGACAGAAGACTTAAATTATACAAGTATCTGCTGAATCATTGCCTGATTAGGCCAAAATCCGAGTAATCCATAATTTTTTTGACATGCCTTAAAGATAATCTCATCCTTCAAAAATTGAGGAACCAATTAAGTAAACTTTTCCTCTGACCTGATTCTGGGGTGCAAATTATGGGAAACTTGTAGAGAAAGTGACTTTTATTTGAGAATTTGTTATAGAGAAGAAGAAGAAAACTGGGCATGGTCTGACATACACTTTAGATTTGGGAACTATAATTTTGGACAGTTCACAGAAAGAATTGGTAAGATTCTGCAAGGGAAGTCAACATAAGAAAAGTAGAAAGCTATCAAGAATGAAATTTGAGGACACCAAGTTTTCTGATGAGGAGGAAAGGGGATTTATCTATAGACTGAGTAGATGCACAGGAAACTCACTGACCAACTTAGATTTTTTAAAGGTTTGTATAGAATCAAGGGATGAATATGAGAGCATAGCATGGTATTGTAAGAATAGTGTCAGGTAACTCTAAATGCAACTTTTTGCTTTCAAGTCAATACTATCTGCCTATACTGTTAGAGAGTTTCTGGTTGAGGAAATCACACATTCCTGTAAAGAAAGGTATTATGGTGGTTAAGATGGGTAAGGAGGAAAAGGTTAGGAAGTGAATATGGCAGAATAAACATTTTTAATGTGCCTGTAAATAAAATATCAAGTCAGGTGTTCTAAAACTGAGAATTATATGGGACTGGTAAAGAATCTTAAGAACATCAAAAAGAGGATGTTAACTGCAGTAGGGAAAAAGAGGAGGATCTAGAAGGTAGAGTTGTTCAGCTTTTAAATTACTTCTGTTCTTTCTGTCATTAAAGGAAGGATGGGGTTTAAAAACCCAAGGTATGTAGTAAAACAGCAAGAGAGCAGGTTAATCAGGTCCAAAGGAGCTACATCCCCTAGAACTAGAATAACTGAGAAATGAGTTTGCTAAACCATTGTTAATGAACTTTAAAGACTGTGGAAAACAGGGTAGGTGCTGACCTGAAGAAGGGCAAACATGGTCTCAGTTTTCAAAAAGTAGAGAAGACTGGGTTTTGTCAATGACAGGCTAATGAGTTTAATTCATTATTAAGGGATGGTCCTGGCAAAGGAATGATCACATAAAACCAACATGGTTTCATGTGAACAGGCTGTCAGAAAATCCAGGCAGCTGGATTAGATCATATATATACAGGAGATTAACATAACTGTGAGGGTGAAAAAGGAAAAGATATTCAAAGTATAAGGAAAAAACCTCAGACTTATTAATACAGAAAAAAGATGATTGAGAGAACATCAACAACCACTGACAGATATGCCTACTTTACCATCTGTATAAAAATTTTATGAGAACAAGCTACATTTACTTTGGAGACTCCTTGATGAAGTATTCATATGGAACAGGCAGAATTTCAAAAGTGATATTCCTCAGAAATCTGTTTTTACTATCACAAACTGACTGAAAGATACAGAGAATACAAGATTCCATATTCTTGTGGTTTGTTGATTATATGTATTTGACTTGGTAGAGCAAAATGCCACCTTAAAAGCTCTCTCCCAACAAGATGTATGCCAACCATACATCAGCATTATTCAAGATAACATTGTTCAGAAACCCTCCAATTAATAGCAGGCAGAGCTCAAAAGAGGGACACATCAAAGACGATTATCAGTTTCATAGAGGAGAGATCATTGCAGAGTCCCAAGTTGAAGAGTCATTCCTTATGCATGGTGAGATCCTCTAGATGCACATTTATGGATGTTATTGTGCCAGTTGTAGCAAGCCTTGGAGTATAGCTGAGCATTCTAGAAAAAGAGGCTTAAGGGGCGGCTGGGTAGCTCAGTGGATTGAGAATCAGGCCTAGAGACATGAGGTCCTAGGTTCAAAGTCAGCCTCAGACACTTCCTAGCTCTATGACCCTGGGCAAGTCACTTGACCCCCATTCCCTACCCTTACCACTCTTCTGCCTTGGAGCCAATACACAGAAGTTAAGGGTTTAAAAAAAAAGAAAAGAAAAGAAAAAGGCATAAGTGATCTAACCATCTATATCAGTGGTTCCCAAACTTTTTTGGCCTACCACCCCCTTTCCAGAAAAAATAATACTTATCCCCCTGGAAATTAAATTTTTAAAAATTTTAATAGCAATTAATAGGAAAGATAAATGCACCTGTGGCCATCACCGCTTCCCTGGATCGCTGCTGCACCCCCAGGGGGTGGTAGTGCCCACTTTGGGAATCACTGGTCTATATAGATAAACCAAATGAATGAAGAATGCCTGTTGTCCAGTCATAACAGATAATTCAATTGACCTATAGAGCTCATCCACCAGTATATCTTGGTCAAAGAGTGCAAATGGACAAGTTCTCTTGGACAGGATTGTGCAGGAAAAGAAATCAGAATTGCCTTCAGGAAGTTAAAATTTTTTTCTAATTATCACAAATCCTTCCAAAAATAAAGACCTATCTTTTAATTCCAATGTTTTACCTCTTATATGGGTACATATTGGGGAACATTACAGTCTCCAAAGCATTAAAACTAAGTATCACTTGAAAGGCAATTGGGAGAAGGCTTCAGTGAGTAACAAGGAAGTATAAGAAAGAACTACTAGAATAAATGATGTCATAAATGCATGACAAAATGGAAATGGGCTGTTTATGTGGCAAGAGAAAGAGATAACTAGTATACTGCTAATATTCTCCATTGGTATCTTTACAGTGTTAGAAAACATCAAAGATGATTTGCTCATTGGCATGAATCCCGTGGCAAACTTGTATTAAGACAAGGACAAGAGTTGCATAGGATGAGCAGACAAGGATGATTTGCACTTTGCATTATTGGAAGGAATATTCATATCAATGAGATTGCAAATTCATTTGAGCACATCAGACCAACTTTATTTCCTTTTTTGACTTAGCTATTAGACTGGTGTAGATATAATTTACCTACATTTTAGAAAAGCAGTTGACAAAATCTCTAATGTTCTTATATACAAAATTATCTCCACTTCCCCTGAGGGAGGTGGGGATGATATAATCTAGATGCCTAGGGTAAGTAGATTTTTGACTATGAATGGGCTAGAGTTAATTTCATTTACACAGTTTTAAGGTATATGCAGAACTGATTCAATGGCTGTATTCAGAATTGCCATTAAATGCCAGTTTAGGAGATTCCTAGTGGAGAGGCCTTATACTGTTTGATGTTTTTATCAGTAAATTAAATAACATGTTTATAATTGCAGGTCACACAACTAGGAGGAGAGATCAAATATGTTGAGAGTTAGGATCCTCAAAAGATCTCTGTAGCTTGAAATGAGGAGAAAAGTCTAAATAAATGGGAATTTAATAGAATGAAAAGCCTTACATTTAGGTTTTCAGAAAGCATTGTTCTGAGTCCAAGATGAGGGAAGAATACCTAGATAGTAGTTTGTCTGAAAAAAGATCTGAGAGTTTCAGTGGGCTTCAAATTTAACGAGTCAACAATTTGAAAGAATAGCTCAAAAAAAGCTAATGTTGATTTTAAACTACATTTAAGAGAGTCTAGGACTAAAAAGTTGATAATATTCTGCCCTAATCACACCACATCCAAAATATTACGTTCTAATCTGGGCACTATTTAAAAAGAATGTTGATAAACCTGGGAGAGTCCAGAGGAGAACAACTACAATGATAATGGATCTTTAAATTGTGCCAGATGAGGTTCAGCTGAAGGAATTGGGGATGTGTAGCCTGGAGAAGAGACTTGTGGAGGAGGTTTTATAGCTTTTTTGAAATGTTTAAAGTCCCACCTTGTGGAAGACATATTATACTTGTATTGGTTGTTCCCAGACAGAACTAAGTAACCATTGGTGGAAGATTCAGAGGTAAATTTAGGCTTGATGTAAGAAAAAATATTCATAACAATTAAGATTTTTACAAAGTGGAATGGATTGCATTGGTAGGTCATGGGACATTCCCTCAGATGATTTTTTTAAACCCTTATCTCTTGTCTTAGAATCATTACTAAGTATTGGGTCCAAGACAGAAGAGTGGTAAAGGCTAGACAATTTGGGTTAAATGACTTTCCCAGAATCACACATCAAAGAAATGTCTGAGGTCAGATTTGAATCCAGGATTTCCCCATCTCCAGGCCTGATCCTCATATTCACTGAGCCACCTAGCTGCTCTCTCAGTATAAGTTTTAAAACCAAGATTGAATGGCCACTTTGGGGAGTTTTAGAGGGGATTCTTGTTCAGGTTTAGATTGTACTAGCTACCCTGTGAAGTTCCTTTCCAGTGTTAAGATCATCACCTCAGAGTTAGCGCCTTTGATTCATTTCTCTTCACTAACTTTACTTACGTGCCGTGTGTATCCACATCTGCACATTCAGATAACCATCAACATAACATTGCATCATCTTTCAAAATAAAGGACAAATAAGAGAGGCTAGAGCTAACCTCAGTTAGTAGTAGATTATTTTACAGAGCACTAAGTTTAATACCTTCTGGTTCCTGGGGGGACCAAGGACAATGTTTTTCTCTTGCATTTGAAACAACTGGGAACCATCTTCCTTACTACTAGGTATATCATTTCAGTTCCCAAGAGACTATCTCAGAAAAGGGGTAATGAAAAGCAAAGGTTATAGATGATTTAAATAATTGGATTGGAATATCTTTTCAAGTTGTTGTCTGAAAAACATCACTTGGCTTTCTATTTTCTATGTAAAGCTATTTTTATGCATTTATTTTGCATACATTAAAAAAAAGACATAAAACATAGATAAAAGTGATTCTGCTTATCTGAGAAAAATGATAGGGATTGCCTTTGAACCAGTCAGTTTTGTTTTGGAGGGAACCATTGAACCAACTAATGGTACCCTGTGATGAAACCTCTTATTCCTATTCTGATAATTTAAATTACTAATGTGCTCCCTTTCTAATATTTTGCTTCTCTATTCACTTCTGGCATCAAACTCACTACACTATTCTTTTCTCTTAACCAGGAGAGACAGGCGACATAGGTATAATAACAGGATAGAAACCATAAGATGCTTTTTATGTAGAATCAGGGGAGGCACATTCCAAAGAATGATGAATTAATCCAGCTCTTATGCTTTTCTGGGACTCTGGGCAGTGACTCCAGTGATTTATTAGGTAGTACTAATATTGTGTGACACTAAAAAAGACCCAAGGTTCACTCCAAATATAAACTGTTAACAAATCTTCCTCCACCCAAATCACCATTTCCAAGACAAAGCCTTCTTGCTGTATTCACTTATGGAAACCTTGACTTTTGCTCCTCTATAGGGGCAAAATGAAAATTACTGCTACTAGAGATTTATAAATCTATTCATCCCCTCAGAAATGATAAGGAAATCCTCCCAAGGAAATCAGAACAGAAGAGGTCTCTTAGTAAAGTTTACAATGTTTTCATTGTACATAGTTGTATACTGAAATACCTGCTAAGTACTATACTTTGTGGTCCTCTTTGGTGGATAGTCTTCAGATGGTACAAGTTTAATGCATTGCAATTTCTGATACAATTCCTTGGTTTAATTATTCACCTGGTGTAAATTGAGTTAGTTGTTAGAAAGCACTTCAAAAAGGATGGATAAACTGCCTTGAACTGTAGATTTTCTTTAGAGGAGGATAATAAAAATAGGAATTCTTTAAGACTTCAGATTTTTAAATTAAATGAAATAATTTCATTGCAGCCTAGTGTAAGCGGAATGGACCCGCCTTTTGGGGATGCCTTTCGAAGCCACACGTTTTCAGAACAGACTCTGATGAGCACAGATCTCTTAGCAAACAGTTCAGATCCAGACTTCATGTATGAACTGGTAAGTGATACTTTCTTGGGCTCTATTTTAATTTAACATTTATGTATAGTTTGTTTGCTTTGTTTTAATTGAGAAGCTAGTAGGTGGAGAGCAAGAATGAATGTAAGCTCAATTTTGATTCTAAGAAACCTGATTGTAGTACTTTTTAGAACTATGTATATACCTTCTGCATTTAGAAAGGGAAGATATTTGTTGAAAAAAATCACATAAGGCTATTTTGCCATTAAGATCCAGCTAACAAATAAGGAAACAAAAGCGATAAAGCTAGAGTGTGGCATTTAAAAAATATTCAGGGGTATGAAGTTGAGTGTTAAAGAAAATAGCAGTTACAAGTAGTCTGAATAGGTTTGTCAATTTAAGTGAGCAAACTAGACACTTACATAAGAATAGTATTGTTATTAATATGTTTGAATCGTATAAGAATGTTCTATCTACATTTGTGCATGAGAATCAAGATTATGTCCTGGACCTCATTCCTGACTAGGTTTCAGCTATCTTTGATCCTATTTTTGCTGCTGTTAAAGTTCTCTCTTAACAGTACAACTTAGTTTTCCACAATATAACTGTGGTTGCTGCTGAAAAGATATCAAAATTTTCCAAACATAAAGGAGCAAGAAAAAACAACCTTTCAGTGGTGGTATTTATAGTATATCCACTGAAGTCTTTCAGTGGCTTATCGTGGCACAAAAGTAACCTTGATTATCAAAGGCTATGTCAGTATTATGTTGCATCTCTCAGGTCTTATCACACTGGAGAGGCTTTGAGTACAGTCCAACTGACAACCTGTGTGCTCATTGTCTGAGGACCAGCCTAGTCACGTGTAGAGAGGCTTGTCATCAAAAGGTTGGTCTCAGGTGATAAATATTTCTAGCCACAGAAATTCATGAAGACTGTCTGTGAAAGTATGGAAGGGCTATTTTTATGTACTCCAGTGGCAAAAATAGGTATATTTGTAGCATCACAGATCCCTCACATGAAGCGTTTATAGTTGAAAACAAAGGGCCCTTAATATTTGGGCCATACCCCAGACTTGAAGGAAGAACATTTTAAAAAATCTAATATCAAGAACCACTTAAATGACATGTTCCCTCATTTTTTTTTAAACCCTTGTACTTTTCGGTGTATTGTAACATAGGTGGAAGAGTAGTAAGGGTGGGCAATGGGGGTCAAGTGACTTGCCCAGGGTCACACAGCTGGGAAGTGGCTGAGGCCGGGTTTGAACCTAGGACCTCCTGTCTCTAGGCTTGACTCTCACTCCACTGAGCTACCCAGCTGCCCCCATGTTCCCTCATTTTTAAAAAATTCATGGAAGTAAAGAAATTATATATAACAAATAAGTGGCTTTGCTTTAAAGTAAAACAATGAAGTTAATATAGCAATTAAGTAAATAAGAGAAAGGAGAATGGGAAATTGTGAATATTTTTTTGTCCCTAAAATGTGTGCTATTTTTTGTCCCATTTTACTACTTAGGATAGAGAAATGAACTACCAACAGAATCCCAGAGACAACTTTCTTTCTTTGGAGGAGTGCAAAGACGTTGAAAATCTGGAGACTTTCACAGATGTCTTGGATAATGAGGCTGCTTTAACCTCAAACTGGGAACAGTGGGATACATACTGTGAAGACTTAACAAAGTATACTAAACTGACTAGCTGTGATATCTGGGGAACAAAAGAAGTGGATTACCTGGGTCTTGATGATTTTTCTAGTCCCTATCAAGATGAAGAGGTCATAAGTAAAACTCCAACTTTGGCCCAACTTAATAGTGAGGATTCTCAGCCAGTATCTGATTCCCTTTATTATCCTGACTTGCTTTTTAGTGTCAAACAGAACCCCTTGTCCTCTTCATTACCTGGGAAAAAGATAGCAAGCCGAGCAGCTGCCCCAGTGTGCTCATCTAAGACTGTTCAGGCTGAGGTTCCTTTGTCAGACTGTGTCCAAAAGGCAAGCAAACCCACATCAAGCACACAAATCATGGTGAAGACCAATTTGTATCATAATGAAAAGGTGAATTTTCATGTTGAATGTAAAGACTATGTTAAAAAGGCAAAGGTAAAGATCAATCCAGTTCAGCAGACTCGGCCCTTGTTGAGCCAGGTTCATGCTGATGCAGCAAAGGAAAATACCTGTTACTGTGGAGCTGTAGCAAAGAGACAAGAAAAAAAAGGAATGGATACACTTCAGAGTCATATAGCTCCTACTTTGCCTTTTAAAGAGACCCAGGAACTACTTCTCAGTCCTCCTTCCCAGGAGGTTACAGGGTTAATTGTGTCAGGAGAGAGCAGCAGCCTTTCTGCCAGCACATCAGTCTCAGATCCATCCCAGAAGAAAGAAGAGCACAATTATTCTCTTTTTGTTTCTGATAACCTGGGTGAGCAACAAGCCAAATGCAACCCTGAAGAGGATGAAGAAGATGAAGATGATGTTGATGATGAGGACCATGATGAAGGGTTTGGTAGTGAACATGAGCTATCTGAAAATGAGGAGGAAGAAGAGGAGGAAGAAGATTATGAAGATGACAAGGATGATGATATTAGTGACACTTTCTCTGAACCAGGTATTGAAAAATAGTAGACTAGCAGAGCTTTTTAAAAGTTACTTGAAAGAGGAAGCTTTTGGGGGGTGATTTCTTTACCTTTTGGTTTGGGGACTAGAAGGATTCAGTGGCATAGCATTTTTTTGTTAACCCTTTAACTTCTGTGTATTGGCTCCTAGGTGGAAGAGTAGTAAGGGTGGGCAATGGAGGTCAAGTGACTTGCCCAGGGTCACACAGCTGGGAAGTGTCTGAGGCCGGCTTTGAACCTAGGACCTCCTGTCTCTAGGCCTGACTCTCAATCCACTGAGCTACCCAGCTGCCCCCATAGCATTTTGATTATAAGTAGCTTCAGAGTAGTTATCAGCTTGTGTAGCATAGCTATTGCTTTGAGAGCAGTTTTTAGTTTATCTTGCATCAAGTGTTCTAGTATGTCCCCTTGTTCATTACCTCTGCTGAGAGGTCAAGAATCCATTGGCATGAAAGTAATTTCATTTCTGGATGTGTCCCTCCATTATAGATGAGATATAAATTAAGAGTCCCTAAATTGATTTGGTGTCAGTTTCAACTACTCATCCCTCTGTGGCTCTCATTTATGAAAAAAAATAAATAAATAAAGAGAATTTTCCTTTGCAGGCTGGGGTGGTGCATTTCTGCTACAGTCTGCATTTGCAGAATATTTTTCTTGAATGAGAATACACAAATAGAGGGGAAGGGTTAAGGTAATGAATAACCTCCTTTTAGGGGCAGGTTAAAAAAAAAACAACTTATTTATATGCATTACCTGGGCATGAAAGGGGAAAAAGAAGAAAAGTTAGCCAAGAAAAGTTCTGTGCTATGTGTATGAAAATGTGCATGAAAATAACACAGCTGAAAGGCATAATTAAAAATTGCAGAAAGGAATGAGAATCTTCCAGATGCCTCATTTTTTATTTTTGCCATAAATATATATAATTTGCCATATATATATATAATATAATAAATAAATATAATTGTTTCATATAAATTTAAAATAGTAGTTCTGCATAAGACATAACAATCAATTCTAAGGAAAACAAAGGATACTATTATATTTACAGTCTTAATTTTTGGAACAAAAATTTCTGGAATTTTAGTTAGTATAAACAGTGGTATTCAGTATTTTGGGTGTATGGTGTTTTTTTTCTTTTGATTACTTGGTTAGAAGCGGTTTCTTTTACCCACGTTTTACCTTGTATCAGATAGAGCCAACCAAATTGTTTTGCCTAGGAACTTCAAATTTAGATATGAAAGAATAAGGATTATGGCCACCTTTTTTTTTTTTTAAAACCCTTACCTTCCATGTTGGAATCAATACTGTGTATTGGTTCCAAGGCAGAAGAGCACAGGGTTAGGCAATGGGGGTTAAGTGACTTGCCCAAGGTCACACAGCTGGGAAGTGTCTGAGGCCAGATTTGAACTCAGGACCTCTTATCTCTAGGCCTGGCTCTCAGTCCACTGAGCTACCTAGCTGCCCCGAAGGCTACCTTCTTTATTGATTTTCAGACCCTTGTGTTTTAGGGATGGAAAATAGTGGTTCTTTTTTTAATTGTCAGTGTGAAAAATTTGCAAGGTTCTCCCTAATAATTTTGATTTTTGTCATGATTCATGAGAATTCCTAGTTTGGAAACTAATTTTGAGTGCCAGTGAGGACTGGCCAGATGGAGCTCTAGCTGAGAATGATGGCTCTAAACCCTGTGTGTTGGGGAACATTAATATTCCCATTTTACTGATGATGAAAATGAGGCTTAGAAAGGTTAAATGAATTGCCCTTGGTTACTCAGCTATGTCAGATAGAGTTGAGATTTAAATCCTGGTCTTCCTGACTCTAATTCCAGCATCTTATCCCTTATGCAGTATTGCCCCTCTTAAAAAGAGTAAAAAAAAGACAAAACAACCCTATTGCTCATTTACTTATTAAATTCCATGTAATTTCCAAGTAATAAATCCCAAGTAAATTCCATGATCTTCAGAACAAATCCAGTAGGACTTCCCTTCTTTGCTTCAGTATATACTTTTCACTGAGGCTGTGTTTTCTTTCTTTTTTCAACACTGTCCTTAGTGTTCTTTATTTCCCTTGTTAAAAGACATTTGGGAAAGAGGAAGAAGGGATTTTTGCTTTGCCCTTGAGCCTTTTCACGCATCTCAGGGATGGCTATGGGTCCTAAATAAGGACAGCCATGCTACTTAGGTTCCTTCAAAAGAGTATGTATTTTTAACTGTCTGACCAGAGGTGGTCTCCATCCAACCCCCTCTTCACTGAACCCTTCAGTAACCAGCAACATTTTGTTTGTGGAGTAATTGGTTAAGTTTAGACAAGCGGGCTATGAATATGGAACAGAATAGAGGTTAAATGGCATACGTGGGGATCAAATTTTCATCTTGTCCTTGTTAACACAATGCTAAATGTTAAAGGGGCATTTAATTCTCGTATTTCCAGTTGACTTGGTTTGTATTATGTATACATTTCTCACCCTTGCTAATGTACAATTTACTTGGGCAGTAAAAAGACAAAATTGTGGTAATATTTGGGCTTTTGAAAATATGAGTAATGAAAATTTAAAAATACCTTCTACTTATACAGAAGAACTAAACAAGTAACTTCAGGAACCCCAAAGTAAAATACTGGAGAAGAGACAGAAGGAAATACTTTGAAACAGAAGTGTGCCAATTTGGGTGGGTTGATTGGTTTAATTTGTGGTGTTCTTGACCAATTTACAAAGGCTCTTTTGTGACCAGGTCACTTGATGCTGTTTCTTGGCTGATGGCAACACTAGCTCATGAGCCTAAAATCTTAAGGGGTGGAGGGGGGCATGGGGCTTAGAATAGAGTTTCAGTCCCTGTTCTGGACCTGCTCCCAAGATTACATAGAGCTCATTCAGTAGCCAGCCCACAACTGGAATCATGAGTCCAAGCATGTTGCCTTGGGTTGGGTACCAAATGAAACTTTGCTTTGTAATCATTATTTACTGGCTTCTTAAGGCATTTCATATTTCCCCTTTGCCCTCAAATATTACTCCTTGTAAATTATTCCTATAAAAAACAACTTAAGGATCTGTTTTTGGAATTATGTTGAAAAACTTAGTATACCAATTGGTCTTCTGATTTGCTTTTACTGACCATGTCAGATAAACATGTGTTCCCCATATATTATTTTCTATGATTCTAGCGGTGTGATATTTTTTAACTTGATAGATGCAAGATACCAGAATAATATTTTGCCAGAAAGCAAGGTCAAATGAAGAGTGTTAAAGTTAGTGGCTAACATAAAGTGGAGTGGCCCAGTAATAAGTAAAGTGTGATCATAGATTGACTTGTGTGGAGAGAATAGTTCTTCTGAGGTACTCTTTGGCCTTGGTTTGGGCCAAGGCAAATCTGACTGTGAAACATTAGATTTTCAAGCTGTCCCAAGTTTCTAGGATGTTGGCTAAGTAGTTCCTCCCAATCTTCCCACATGGTCCCCAACCCAGTTTTGATTCCTTACATCTTAGTGCAGCATCATGAGCCTTTCTGTTCTTCCATAAGCCTAGCAGTAGTTGGTAAGGGGAGGAAGTGACATCTACATTTGGCTTTTAAAAATAAAAGTGAAGAAGGGAAGAGGAAAGGCATTTTAGGCCTGGGGACAGTGTGAGCCAAAGCACAGGTGTGTTGAGACCCTGTGACACAGACTTGGGCTATTTAGTTTGTCTGTAGCATAAAGTATATAAGGGGCAGTTAAGTGAAGTAAAGCTGAAAAAATATAAAGGTTCTTATATGCCAGCAATAGGAATTTGAACTTCATTTACTCATTTGGGCAGTTAGGAAGAAACTGACTATTTGAGTATTTTTGTTTTCTTTTAAAACTTGTTTTATTAATGCTCTTTAAAAAATAAAGCATCATTGTTATTTCCCTATGAATCCCTCTTCCCCAACAGAATCTACTTTCCCTTGTAACAAATAAGTTAAGCCAAACAAATTAGCACTTTGGGCTATTATATTTCTTATTCTTCACCTGCTACCTGCCACTTCTGAGCTCCTAATCAGAGGATATGTTTCACCATCAAGACCTATAAAGTCAATAGTATGGATCAAAATTTGGAAGTCTTTCAGTGTCGTTTTCTTTTACATTATTGTGGTCATCATGCAATTTTTTCTTCTAGTTCTACTTACTTCACTATACATCAGTTTATACAAGTCATACCAAGTTTTTCTAAATTCTTCATATTAATAATTTCTTATGGCACAGTAATATTTGATATACCACATATGTTCAGCCATTCCCCAGTTCCAACTCTTTGCTTTTAGAAAAAATGTTCCTTGTCTGTGGAACTTTTTAGGTCTTGAATGTCCTTGGGGACATATATGTAGTAGTGGTATTGTTGGGTGAAAAGCTATATATCAATTGAATGATTTTTCTATTGATGAATCTGAGCAAGACTGTGATAAAACCAGATATACTAGTAGTAGTCTTGTTGGGTAAAAGGGTGTGTATGTGCATATGTGTATATGCACACACATGTATACACCCAATTGAATTACTTTTTTCCAAAGAAAATTTTGAGGAAGTATGATACAATTAGCTCTTTGGAAGATTACTTTAGGAGTGTATTAAGAATGTATAATATAGGGGGCAGCTGGGTAGCTCAGTGGATTGAGAGCCAGGCCTAGAGACAGAAGGTCGTAGGGTTCAAATCTGGCCTCAGACACTTCCCAGCTGTGTGACCCTGGGCAAGTCACTCCACCCCCATTGCCTACCCTTGCCACTCTTCTGCCTTGGAGCCAATACATAGTATTGATTCCAAAATGGAATGTAAGGGTTTTATTTTTTTTTTAAAGAAATGTATAATATAGAAAGAATGTATAATATAGAAAGCAGAATGGAAAAAGCTACAAGGAGGCTCTTGTTAACAGTCCATATATGGGCACTATAATAGGAGATTACAACTAGAATAATAACAGCAGGAACAGAGAAAGAAGGGCTGGATATGTAGAGGTAGAATAGGTAAAAAAAAAAAAAGTCTGATCAGCCCAGAAGTTTTGGGAATGGTATCAGTGCTCTAATTTTGTTTTGTTTTGTTTGTGAAATACCTAGATTGAACAATAAAGAAGAAATCCCTTTTTGGAGTTGATTTACTAGAGAAGGTTGCATTCAGTTAAAACAAGCAAGTAGGGTGGGCAATTTAACTTTTATCTGGTTGCCTATGATGTCATAGATACTTTCTGAACTTTTCTAGAAGGAGGTGAGGAGAGAACAATAGTGTTACCCACTGAAACTCTTCATAGCAATCTGTCATCAAGGAAATTTACCCAATCCTGCTATCAGTGAACTTCAGCAAACTTTTTATTATGTTTCAAGTCAGGAAAATAGTGGAATTCACCATAGATTGTTCTTTTTGAGAAATTCTAATTATTTTGACATTCTTGACACTGGCTTACCTTTAGTCTCTTGCTTCAAGTGTATATGTTTAATTGGAGTTTGGAAGAGTAATTCTTTTAAAAAAATACCTTAGAGAAGCCCAGATATCTCAGAACAGTATGATTATTTTGTTTTTTATTAATTACCGCAGTTTTAGAAAGCTGTAGTTTTCCAGATTAAATTTTACCATACATGCTTAACATCTTTAGCTTAGATATCTAGTAGGATATAAGTTCTTTGAGAGCAGTGAATGTTTCAGTTTTTTGTATACCTTCTATGGAGTTAGCACAATGCCTCTTTTCAAACTAAAGAGAACTCAATAGCAAGTTACAAATACAATAATAGTTTATATTACATTAAAGAAACAAACTTCCTGACTAATAGTTTCCCAAAATTTTGTGGGTTTTTCCCAAAGTTAATTAGTGCTATTCATATTTTGAGATTTTGGTTTTTCCCCAAAGGTTATGAAAATGACTCAGTCGAAGACTTAAAGGAGATGACTTCAGTATCTTCGAGGAAGAGAGGCAAGAGAAGGTACTTCTGGGAGTATAGTGAACAACTAACACCATCACAACAAGAGAGGATGCTAAGGCCATCTGAATGGAACAGAGACACTTTGCCAAGTAATATGTATCAAAAAAATGGCTTGCATCATGGTAAGAGGGGATTGTTGTCAAATAATTAGTACTGCTAGTTCTGGAGCATTGTCTTGAGTATAGGTGTTAAATTGTAATGCTCCTTTGGCAAATCCAGAGTTTTGAACAAGAGAGATAAGGGGGAATAGAGCAGATGTGGCAGCAAAACTAGTCTGCTCACAAGTGGAAGCCCTGAGGCTTTACTGTCTCCCTTCCCCTCCCCCTTTTCTTCATCTCCATTCTGACCTTGGAACCTAAGGATGGTGAAATGATAACAAGACATTGCAACAGATCATCAGAGGTTAGGGGTGGGTAAAGAGATATGAGCTGTAGATGTACATCTCACTTATGGAGGAGAGGAGGAGAAAAAGAGTTGAATTGGAAGTGTTTGAGTTCATCATCCTAATGTAGCCACGTGTAGTTAAATAGCCCTTACAGATGTGGATGGAAGTAAAGAAGATAGCAGTAGGTTGGGATTGCTAAGGGGAGAGCTATGATGTAGTTCTTCCATTCATTGCATGATGGGTGTGTGTATGGGGGGGGAGATGCCTGCCATTTACTAGCACTTCAGGGATGAGTAGGTGTCCTTTGTTTGAATGACTAACCCTTATTTACACACCATACTTTTTAATCCTTAGTAAAAATGGGCTTCAGAATAGCGGCTTTGTGAAAATGTATTTTCTTCTGCTGAAGAGACTTGTTTAAGGACAGTAGAGTGGCTTTTTTTTCTTAATAGGAAAATATGCAGTAAAGAAGTCACGGAGAACTGATGTTGAAGACCTGACTCCAAATCCCAAAAAACTGCTTCAGATTGGCAATGAACTAAGGAAATTGAATAAGGTGATTAGTGATCTGACACCAGTCAGTGAACTTCCCTTAACTGCCAGACCCAGGTCAAGGAAAGAAAAGAACAAGCTAGCTTCCAGGTAAGTTTTGATGATTTCTGCCTCTGTAGATGAATTATTTGAATTAGGATTATTCTTTTAGTGAGCTGTACAGAAGAGACATCTTCAAACTATGTAGAAAAATGCTATGCTTTGTACCCTTTGGAAACATTTTAAGGTCAGTGTGGAATTTTTCTTTTTACTAGGAAAAGATGGTTACATATTAGGTTATTCAGTTTTTACAAGATATCAGAACATTAGATTGTAGTTTTTAGTCTGGTATATTTGAAGAATCGGAATCTCTTTGAATTATAAACAAGTTTGTGTACATCAAAACCATAACTAGTAAATTTTGCATGGGGGCAAGTGGCAGTGGGGACAACAAGCTTAGCGTGTGGGAAGTGCCGCCGGGCTGTAGCCAAAGGTGAGGCAGGCAAGGGAGGAAACACTCTGGGACCATGCTGTCAGAGATGCCTGCCCTGCCATTAAGCACCGATCACTTTGCTTTAGTTACAGCTCTGATGGAGTTATGCTTTTTGGCAGTAACAGTTTTCCTGGATATTAGCCTTTGGATCTCATAAACAATAGAAGGCATTATTTTTTATTCTCTTTAGAAAGCTTCTGATAGTTGGGAGAGTTTAAAGAAGCATTCTGAATATATTCTGAAAACTGATTAAAAAGCAAACAAAAGTTAACTAATTACTTTTTCCTTTGTAGGGCTTGCAGACTAAAGAAAAAAGCTCAGTATGAAGCTAATAAAGTGAAATTATGGGGTCTTAATACAGAATATGGTAATGTTTTAAGAAATTTACTAGCATTCTACAGAATTACTTTTATTTAATCCCTTTCCCACTTACCCACTCTTATCATCCTCTTTCTTGCCCAGCCTCCACCTTGTGCCACCTGCCTGTTTTTCCACCAACTCACCAAGCTGTTGTACTTTCTTCCCTTTCTGCCCACTGCCTCTTTGGAATGTATAAATATACTTGTATGTGTATCTGGTGTAGTTGGTCCTACACCAAATGTTACCTGTATTATTTTATTCATCTTGTGAAAATTCATGTTTAAAATTTTCATTCATAATCTATCTTTACAAATTTGATGCATGATTTGCATGTGTAATTCATTCCTGAAAATCACTCACATAATTTTTGTTGAGTGAACCATTGATATAAAATTTCACTTTCCTTTAATTTAAGAACAAACATTGGGGGTAGCTAGGTGGCTCAGTGGATTGAGATCTAGACCTAGAGATGCGAGATCATGGGTTCAAATTTGGCCTCAGACACTTCCTAGCTGTGTGATCTTGGGCAAGTTGCTTAACCCACCTTGCCTAGCCTTTACTACTCTTCTGCCTTGGAGTTAATACACAATATTGATTCTAAGACAAAAGATAAGGGCTTAAAATATATACATTTAGATGAAAAACATATTGGAATCTTGGCACAACATGGGCTACTTTGGTTAGACTAGCCAGTGGTATGGTGTTTTAGCTGCTGATTGAAGAGTTGGCCTTTGTACATAGCTAAAACTCCTATAGCCTGTCTAGTGTACCAGCCACAGGTGCATGTCATGCTTATCTGCTTCTAAATGTAGTCCCCTCCATGTGTAGTTACATATCTCATGGACAGGTTGTTTTATCTGTTACTTCTATGAAAATTCCTTGTATTATTGTTCTTGGGAAGAAAAAGAAGCCAAATTCACAAACTGTTCAGTTCTAAAAATTATGTTTTCTTTTAAAACTGCCAAAACTGAAGTCAGTTTCCTATAGTGATATAGGCCTATATGTATGTGGGGAGATATTTTTAACTAGGTAATAGTTGGAAAAAATCTGAGCCCCAGTTTTACTGTATTGCAAACATAATATATATAGGTCACCAGTTTGATGTGGCAGTGAAAGCAAACTTAATTTTGGACTTATATACAAAAAAGAATCCTGGTACTTAGAAAAATGTTATTTCCCACTGAAATCTGATCTCATCTGCACAGATCTAGAGTAATAGGCTTGGTTTGAACTGCCACATTTTCAAAAGAATATTCACAAACTAAAACATCCACGGGAAAGCATCTATGGTGGTAATGCACCTAGAGACCATAGCATACAAAGATCAGTTGGAGGAAATAGGCTGTTGAACCTAGAAAAAAAGAAAACTTAAGGGAAACATGGAGAGCTGTCTTTAACTATTAGCAGAGGGATCAGACTTGCTCTATTTAGCTCTATAAAACAGAAGTGAGTGGAAACCTTAGTAAGGTAGTTTGATGTGAGGAAAAACTTTATGCCTGAGTTGTCTAAAGGTAAAATCGGCTATTTTGGGAGATGGTGGCTAGATGACTACTTATCTGGAATGTTTTAGTAGAGATCTTTCATCAGGTACAGCTTGAACTGAATGTGAGGACCCTTTCAACTCTGATTCTATAATATGACTTGTCAAAAATAGATGAATGACTAGCTTTTCAAATATATAATGACTGATGAATCTGCCATTTATTTTTCCCTGCTGGTGAAGCCTTTTGGTCTTTATTTCTGATATATCTTTACAAGGCTTTTGCCAGATAACCATGGTCCAGAGGGACCTAGGATATTCTCAGTACACAACCAAGACAGTAGCAAAACCCATCCAGAAATTTAAGCCTATCCCTTTACCACCCAAGATTATTCAGTACTGACTGAAGAGACCTAAAGTGGTTTCAGAGCTTCCATAGTTACACCAGGAGACAGTGGTACCAGACCACTGACACATTTTGAAATTAGCTTATTTGGGAGGAAAAAAGCTTCTTTTAAATAGTGTTTTTCATATCTCTTACTTATTATAAACTCAATTCCAAATAGTTTTTTAATAGGTAATGTGTTCTATATATGCTTTCTGTTTTGCAGATAACTTGCTATTTGTAATCAACTCTATCAAGCAAGAGATTGTAAACCGAGTGCAGAATCCAAGAGAGGATAGAGGACCTAACATGGGACAGAAGCTTGACATACTTATTAAAGATACTCTTGGTAAGGATAATTCATGACTTACCTTCAAATAACAGGACACAACATGTGGAATGGAACTTAAAGAGGAAAAAAGCTCTTGTTTTCGTACAGATATTGTGTATAATACAAATGCTAATTAAATTTACTAAAGGCAAAGCTGTCTTATCATATTTGTTTTTTTTTAATATGATTTTTATTATATTGTTAGAATTTCCCTATAACTTTTCTCATCTAGAGATGATGCTTGGGTAATCTCAGTCATCTGGAACATAGCTGGGAACACAGAAACATAAAATTCTTCAACTTTTAGAAGTAAAAGAGACATGAGTAGCTGAAATAATTGCTTCAAAATCCGTAACTGTTGAGAAATTTCCATAGAAGAAATCTTCCTTCAGGGCCTATTATCTTAAGATTAGTATCCTCCTTTTGTACAGTTTTAACAGTATTCGTCATCTGGGTTCTTAGGTCAAAATAGAGTAGAAATAACAAAATAAATAGGGCAGGATAGGGTTCTGAAAGAAGCAGGTGCACCATTCAGAGAACTATGAGAAGGAACGGCTCATAACTATTACAGAAAGGGAAAAGACATAGAACCATTAAAAGCAATTAGTGGCCATCAATCATTAATGTTTGGACAAACAACTCCACACTTCTTAGTCCCTAAATTCAGAGCAACTACTTGATATGAGCAACTACTTTTGGGATGGGGGGAAAAAAACTGGTTCCATCCCTGAAGAAATTTCCAAACTAATAGAGGGAATGAAAGAAGTACAGAAATCATGATAAAAGATAGTTCTAAATTCATCAGAAAGGTCATAATGACCTGAATGATTCAAGGTGGAGAAAGCAGGTCTAATTGGAACCTTTAAGGAAGACTTCTTAGAGTGTGTGTCATTGAAACTAAACTAACTTTGATATGGAAGAATAGCAATAGGTAATTGCTATTATCCATTAATAGTAATAAGGGGAGATTTCTTCCAGGCATAGGGAGTCATCATCTACTAAAGATCATAGGATTAGAGATTTAGAGTTGGAAGGGGCCTTAGAGCTCTTTTAGTATATTTTTACTTACTGTACTTAATGAAGGAAAGCAATTTGTCCAAGGTTATGTGAATAAATAGGCTCAGAGGAAGGACAGGACTGGGGAACTGTGAATAAGTCAGTTTGACTAGAGTAGAGGGCTTAAAGAGGAATAGTGTGACTTGAGACTGAAAAAGTAATGAAGCTCTGATATCATTATGGTAGGATATGTAATAATTGCCTCTGAGTCATCAGGAAATGGTTACTATATCCTATTATATTTACTAGATTCTATTAAGAAAGTAGAGAAGGGTATAGTATATCTTAGAAAATGAAACAGTTAAAATAAAAAAACTAGAAAACATAAGATTGAGAATTCATAAATAACTTTAAAGCCTGATGTGAAAAAAGAAAAAAACTATAACTATTTTGTTAATCTTTTAAATTAAAATATTACTAATATAATCACCTAGCTAAGGTGATCCACTAAAAGTAATGGAACAAAGCCTGTTGAAAATACTGGAATCCCCCGTGAGTAGTGAGAAACTATGGGTTAAGAAATGCTAAGAAACAGAAATATGTAAGGGGGGGGGAGTAGAGTCTCACTTTTTTCCCTTGTATACGACACAGTGCCAGCTGGGACTGAGTATTCATACATGTTCATGCTAGGATTAGACTAGGTTGTTAAGGGCAAAAGTTTTTCCATGAAGTACCATTGACCCTTAGAAAAAAGTCACTGAAAGGTTACATTCAAAAAGTTACTTGATGTTTTCTTTCTTTTTTTTTTTTTAAGAGGCATAGAGACCATTAAACCCAGCTGCTTTTTAAAAGAAGAGTAAAACATTCAATAACCATAATTTTTCTTATGAGTTCTGACCTGTGAAATAATGAATAACCATTTTCCTCAGCTTTTACTGGTTCTTTTTCATATGACATCAGAGAGGCTATTCTAAATGAAATAAGTTAGATAATCACCTGGGACTGAGAGCAGTTATTCTCTGGCCTGAAGAAGTGATCAAACAATATTCTCATGGGGCAAAATCAAAGCAAAGGGTCACGTCTGATAGTTCCTAGCACTGGATTAAACAGTGAATTCCTTACTTTCACCATCCCAGTATTTAGAATCACTGCTATAGACTTTGAAGGGACCCCCTTGTTTTAAAGGTGAGGAACCTGAAGCCCAGGGAGACACTTGCTTGAAGGACACACAGGGAGTGTGAGCATCTGAATGTAGCTGTTCTTTCTTTCTTCAGGTCTACCAGTTGCTGGACAAACCTCAGAATTTGTGAACCAAGTGTTAGAGAAGACTGCAGAAGGCAACCCCACTGGGGGCCTAGTAGGACTAAGAATACCAACATCCAAAGTGTAATTGGCCTCATTTGACCACTACTCTCTGGTCAGAATTATGTCTGTGTTCAGTCAGGTTCTTCATTGTAAAATTTCATTCTGTTCTGCATGTCAGTTTAGCATTATGTAAACATTTACAATTAGGTTACATTGTTTTAATAACTAAGTAGTATAAGTGAAGCATGATCCAAAATACTTGATTATAGCATTTTTTCAGAGCATAAACCATAGTTAAAATTGCTTCTGGCATCAGTATGGAAACTTATATGTTTATAAGTGGCTGTTTAGGACCAGGATGCAAAATCTATAGAAGTCAAACTTGTTTCCGCAAGTGAAAATGTTAGCAAATGCCAAATGTTCTGGCAGGTTTATGCTCTGAATGCAACACAAAATTAAGAGGAAGCATTTTTTTAAACTGTCAGTTTAGATTGTTTTTAGAATTATTGCTTTGTGTTCTAATTTTTTTCCCACACCCATTAATCTCACTTGTATATAGCACATGTAGCATTCATGCTACGTGTGCCATATTAGATTTTAATTTTCAGAGCTCAATATGATATATATATATATGTCCGTGCAAGAAAAAAAAAGCATATTCTTTGTGCCTTGTATTTGGGGGAAAACTGTAGCTATAAACTGGTAATGTTTTGTATGATAACCCTAATGAGGAAAAACAAGATGTATAGATGGTAAAATTATGGGGTTTAAATGTTTTTGTTCCAACTCTTAAAATTTTTTTGAATGTATATAGGACTATGTTGAAATGTAGATATATGCCACAGAGTCTGTGTATTGTAAAAAAAAAAAAAAGATGGCTCTAGAAAACTCAATTTCGGTACTTGGCCGGAAGAAGACAAATACTTGCACATTAATGCGATTGTTTTATTTTTTGTACCAAAGACAAATGCAACTGATATGGCGAACTGCCAGTCTAAGTAAAGTTTTGCACAGCTTACATGATACTGTACTGAATGTATGAAAAAAAAAAGGAAAAAAAAGAAAAAATCTAAAGGTCAGGGTTAGGGATCTTACTGAACTGTGAATTTTATTTCTGTTTGGGTCCAATTATCTACAGAAGGAGCATTCATACATACAAATATTATTTTGCTGTTCCTCTAGTTCGCTTCCATAGTAGATAAGTTGGTGGCCATTTAGGAGTTTGTAAATCTTTTTTTCTGCACTTATTGTAGGAAATTTTAATATATTTGCATTTTAGTAAGCTATTGGTAAAATAGTTTTCGATTTTGAGGATTTAAAAAGTTTATTTAGCTTGTTGTAGTATACTTCCACCAAACAACCAAAATACAGATTATTTTTATTGTACTGTGTATATATATATGTAAAGAAAGAAAAAGCTACAAATATCTAATTCTTTAGTTGCCACTTTTCCAATTGATGTATTATTGTGCATGTAATATTTCCAAGGATCAACACAAGCTTAAAACAAAAAAAATTTATAGATTTTTATATTTTTGTACAGGTATTTCCAAACTAGCTTCTTCAAACTTACATGTGACTTATTCTTGTTAATTCTAGTTTCTATGATTGAGAGATATTAACACATTTAGTTTTTAGGTGCTCTTTTGCTCATATAAAAGTCAGCTTCATTAGTCAGTGTTTAAACTGTGTTAAAGCTTTACCTAAGAGGTATGAGAAATTCCTTATGTCAAGGCAGCATCATTCTCTGGGTTTGTGGACCTTCCCCCTGGGCTATACCTAGTCTTTCCTTCCTCTTATTATTCACTCTCAAATTTTGTTTGAGCTATTATAGGTGGTAGTGATGGTGACAAAAAAAAAAAATTAAAAAACCCACAACCACGTTAAATAGCTTGCTCAACCAGAATAAAAGTACCAAAAGTTTCAAACTTAGGTTCTGGGACTGTACATTTTAAAGTCATATAGGCCTCCCATTTCCCCCTTGGAGAATTTATTCTTTAGTACAATTTATTTTGTATAGTGTGTTTTCTTTTCTTCATTCAATCAGATGGTTTTTTTCGAATTTGAATTTTTTTTTTCGCTTTAGAGTATGAAGGTTTAAGTCTGAAACACCTAGTAATGTGTGAACATATTGTGTCTTGTTCCCAGAGTGCATGCACAGTATCATGAAACTATAGAAACTCCAAGGGGGGAAGTCATCCACACTTGCTTGCACTAAAACTGTGATGCACATGTTTTTCCTATACATTTGAGAGAAACATCCCTTATGAGTTCAAGCTCATTCTAGAGTAAATAGATATCAAAACAAACAAAAAATGGTTTTGAAATTTTTGTTAGTTCTTTTTTGGTGGGGGAAGGAAGACAAAATACAAGTTTGTAACTTGGGAAGATACAGAGAATGTGTCTGGTAAATTTAAAAGTATTGTCAACACCACAGTTTTATAATCAGGTGAAGATCACTTCCATGATAGAGATTCAACTGATAAGATTTAGAAAATGACCCCATTTTAGTGGCTCTATTTTGATCACTTTTTTTTTCTGTCTACAAACCAGAATATGATTTTGGTCTCACATTTCAAAAGAAAAAAAGGAAAAAAAAGAAAAAAAATTATAAATCCATCTAGCGGATTACCCTACTCTCTCATTTCAGTGTTTTATATGTACAACTTAAGTTAAATAGTTCAAAGCTTTTAAATAGTTGAGCTTTTTAATGTTGACACTTTATTTTGTACCTATTTATATATGTATGTATATCTTAGAAAAGCACTTTGTTAAAAAAAAAAGATTGCGTTTTATATGATTCCTGCCATTTGCTGCTAAATCTGGGCTGGTCAGAATGCTGCAGCGATACTTGATCTAAATAAAACCTGGCAGTAAAATGTAGAGTAAAGTTAAACCACCTTTCGGTTGTTTTAACTTTACTGTAAAGATGACATAGGCAAGCTGTGCAGCTTTACATTTTAACCAGGGGACTCTGTGGCATTTAAAACCGTCTAGAAATGGTTGTACTTTAATGCCAGTAATAATCTGCTTCCTCTATTGTCATTAAAATATATACATTTAGTGTATACTTATCACACAAACAAATCTTATAAGGGTTAACAAAAACCCCCAACAACTGTACATGTTCTGTTTTTGGAAATTGTGGCATGTATTTTTGGATGAAGATCATTAGAGAAGAGTTCTCTAAAGGTTTTCAGTGTTCATACATGGTATGCAGATCATAATGAAGTCCTGGATTTTATTTTAAGTGGAGGCATTGTGAATATTCACTTCAAATAATCCCATCATTCAAAAGCAATTTATACACTTCAATTCTAGTACTACTATGATTTAAAATACAAAAACAAAAAAAAAACAAAAACAAAAAAACCTTCTTTGTTTCAGATACACTGGATTCTTTATAGAGTTTGTTTCCATATTACAGCATGCTGTCCAACTGCTCTTGTTAAGACCTTGTCAAAGTTTTGAATTGGGTGCCACACTTTTTCAATCGATATGATTGCTTGTTCTACCGTACCATGTATGATTCTTGTCCTTTCCTATATCCTTCATGACAGATTATGATGTGGCTTTATATTGTGCCTTACTTGTACCTTTAGAACTAAATGTCTTCATCCCCTTCCACTCCCTAAGTCTTTTAACTCTTTGACCTTTTTGGAAAGAGAATCAGAACTATAATAAAAAGCATCATGAAGGATTTCAGATGGGTCTGGTTTCAAATTCCCCTCTCTCTTTGTAGTTATTTTATATTTGTATGGAAGACCAATTTTGAATGGTCTTTTGAGTATGAGGGGAGAGGGTTAACAATAATTCCACTACGTCCTTTTTCTCTGACTTTCATGAATTTATCATACAACTTCTTTCTGATGCTTGACTTTTTTTGCTTATTAGCAAATAGTCTGCATTTAAAGAAAGGTATGTTCAACTCATCAGCCTGAAATTTACTTTCATTTTTCCACAAATTTTTTTAGGAGAAGAGTACCAGTTTCTGTTTGTTTCTAAACAGATGACAAGTCTCTTTTAAAGAAACAGAAGTATAGTACTTTTGAAATACAATGCTGTCAGTTTGGATTTCTTTTTTATATATATATATATATATAATATTCATACAATTATCTGATGTTTGCCTTCATTAATAAAGCTGTTAGTTTATTCACCAAAATGGCAAGACGGATGTGCTTTTCTTTATTCCATAAATCTTTTTAACATGAAGATTTTAGCTGCTTTGAGTTAACTTTCTGAAATGAATTCAAGTGGCCTTCAGCAGGAACTAACAAAGTAATATTATGTTCCCATTCTTGTTAATAGTCTTCCTCAAGTTCTGTTGAAGCATTGCCTAATTATGTAACACAAATGTTAGTATCACTTCTAGTCTTGAAACTTGAATTTTGAGAATTAATTGAATTATGCCTTCAGTGTTAAAGGAAATGGTTTCAGTTATCCCCTTAATAGAATTTTTGTCAAAAAAAATACTGTTTAATGGGGAACTGAGGTCATTTTCATAACTTTGCACAGAAATGCAGTTTGCTACTTTTGTTCTTCCCGAGGATCATGACAAATAGTTTCAAACACAGTGCCACAACAATTGTGGATTCTTTGTAATCTTACTAAGGGCATTATGATTTTGAGAAGACTCCATCCTTTTTTAATATCTTAAATATGTAATGATATGTAACTATGAATGTCAACTACAGGAATGTCAATTCATTTGAAAGGAAAAAAAGTGTGGGATAAAGACGGCGAAAATGTACTACTGAATGTCACAGTTTTCCAAGGAGCAAATGGTGATTGTGTTGAAACAGTCTCCCACTGCTCAAACTGACTAGAATTACAGAAAGACTTATGAATTATAAATTGAATTATCATGCCAAATTTCCACTTTTATTGAGAGGACAGGTAGCTCTTTAAAACTACTTCTAATTGGTATTGTAGGGTCAGAGTATTGATAACTAATTGAGAACGTTCAAGTTGAGTATCTTGATGTGCCAAGTTTGGGTAAACCGAGTTTGCCTCTTCCATAACAGTGTAACAGTGTGAAACACACAGGAGGAATGACTTCTGGGTTGGGTGGCAGTGTGACTGATGATCTCATCTGGTCCCTCCTTCTCTAACCACTGTTTTTTGAAGAACCAAAAAGCATAGATGTGTATATATGTGTGTACTGTATCTGCTTTTGGAAAACATTCTTATGGCACTGTATTCCACTGCCTGCTTTCTGATTCTTCTTCCCTAGGATGGTGGCTCCCACTATAACAGAGTTGTCCTGTAGGTTAGGATTTGTGGTCAACAGTGAACTCTAATTCTGACAGAACCTAACAGCCAAGTGGGGGGAGGGAGAAGGAAAAGAATTCCGAGCATTTGTTCATACACTGTGGCCATCTATTTTGCATAGTTGCTTGGAGTCCTGTTTGTAATGTTGTCAAATATTCTGTAGTTTTTTTCCAACTGGAGCTAAGAAACTTTTTATTGGAATCAGTCTTGTCTCTCTTGTTTAGAAAGAATTTTACCTTGTTAACGCATGAGCTGTTTTAAAAGTTACTCTATTTAAATGTTGGTTAATAGTTGTGTAGTTTTTTCTCTTAAGAAAAAAACACAACTCAAATTTTGACTTTGTTTACTGTCACTTTCCAGCCCCTCTGCACTTCTAGTCAGATACAGACTCGTCAGTGTATGCAACGTCCTTTGTAATTTAAAATAAAAAAGATGGAAAGAAAAGGTTTTGAACTGAGTTTGCCTCATGTGTGTTTCCTTCCCTTTCCACCTCTCTCCCTTCCCTTCCATGCCACTTTTCTTCTGTTTTTACTGACACATCTCTAAGACAATATGGATACAATTATTTTTTGTATTTATGTACGGAGTAAAGTTACCAGGGCCTAAAAACTCACCATTTGGGTCAGCCCAAGAATCAGATTCTCCAAACTTGACTGGACTGGTGTTCAGGCAGCAAATATAGTCTACTTCTGGTTCCATACTTGAAACTTTTATAGATTGGTAGACTCTACCCCAGAGTTTACAGTCTGTTGCCATAGCCATAAGACCCAAGCTCGCCTTCATGCTACAGTAAATCACTGAAAGAGGACTTTGGTGCAAGAACCCAAGTACTGATCACTGTGCCCCTCTCGTGACAATGTCTGATTTCTTCAGCCTTCAGTTAGAAAACGAGGGTAAGGAGAGAGAATATAGAATCCACATATGCACACTAATATATGTATACACAGTTTTTAAAATGGAAAACAATTTTATCCTAGTTTATAATACTATATAATATATATATATATATATAATATATAACACTGTACTTAATTTTTCTTCCATGAATCTTTATGCTAGCTTTTTAGGACTCATAGAATTTTAGCATTGAGGAGGGACTTTGGTAGTCATCTAGTGTCAGCTTTATCTTGAGTAGGAATACCCTTTACAATAGAATTGACATATCATTATTCAGCCTCTGAAGAAATCCCGTGGTAGAGACCTTTCTGCTTTCTACCCAGAGCCCATTTTATTTTTATTCAGCTCTGATTATTGATACATTTTTTCCATCTCTCCAGATGAAATCTTTCTCTAAGTTGCCTGGTTCTTCTCTATGGGAACAGGCAAAACCAGTGTAATCCCTCTTTAGTTGACAACCTTCCTTCAGACAGTTGGAGATGACCCTTTCCCTTTCCATCCTACCCCTCCAGTCTTCTCTTCTGTAGGTCAAGCATCCCCAGTTCCTTCAACTGATCCTTGTATAACATGGTTTCTAATCCTGGCACCATCCTGATTGCCCTTGTGATTTAAGTGTTGTTCTGTTTTTTTGGTTGCTGTTGTTTATTTTTTCCCTAAGTTGTCAGTCTGGTTTTTGAGTACAGGCATAAATGTTCCTTTTTTCATATCATGGCACTTGAAAGGCACTGCAGTCATAGAGTATATATTATTGTATATTTGAGAATTGAGGAGCATCACATCTGACCACTGTAAATCCCTGAGATATTTGTGAAGAAGGGTTTGATTTTGGTCTGGGCACCACCAGGAAGTTCAGAAAGCAAAGTGGCTGTAGTCTGGAGCCATTCCAGGACTGAACTTAATAGGAATACTACAAATAGAAGGGTACCTAATAGCTCCAACCTTCTAGGGGTTTTAACAGAATTCATCAATGAGCATTTATTAAGCATTTCCTATGTGCCAAATATGCCATTTTAGGAATCTGGGACACCAGAGCTGTATATTCTTTGAAATATATATACTCCATGCAACACCCTGTTAGCTGAGCTATTGTGGCTATCCATTTGCTTTGAATATATACTGCAGATTTTAACTGTACTTTTTCCCCCCCTTTAAACCCATATCTTCCATCTTAGAATCAATACTATATATTGGTTCCAAGGAAAAAGAATAGTAACTGCTAGGCAATGGGGGTTAAGTGACTTGCCCAGGGTCACAAAGCTAGGAAGTATCTGAGGCCAGATTTGAATCCAGGACCTCCCATCTCTAGGCCTGGCTCCCAATCCACTGAGCTATCCAGCTGCCCCCTAACTGTAATTTTCATTTGTAATTCACAGTATAACAATCAAAGAGATTAGGGTTAAAAAAAAAAGACAAACTGAGTTTGGAGAATACCATATTTTTTTAAGCCTTCCATTTTAGAATAAATACTATGTATTGGTTCTAAGGCAGAAGAGCAGTAAGGGCTAGACAATTGGGGTTAAGTGACTTGCTCCAGGGTCACGCAACTAGAAGTGTCTGAGGCCAGATTTGAGCCTAGGACCTCCCGTCTCTAGACTTGGCATAATACCATATTCTTCAGAGCCATGAGATAAGACAGTACCTTGTTGATTTTACACAGAAAATAGGTAAAAACAAAAGTTATATATAAAAGGCATTTGTTTTCAGGAAGAAAGCTCTAGTAATGACCAAACCAGGGAACAGTTTCTGGTAAAGAACAAAGTCTAAGAATCTGGGTATTGGAGCAATGTGTGACTTTACTATGTATGATGTAAGACTTAATGAATGACAAAAATAAATGACTTTAGTTTTACTAGGTAAATCTAGGTGAGGGGCAGATCACAAGTTTATAAGGTAAGATCTAATCTAGAAGGAACTGTCATTTGGGCCAAGGTTTATTAAGTTTTAAAAAAATTATATGAATTCTCATTGGCAGTTTCATGAAGCCTCTAGACCCCTTTTTTAGAATAATTTTTATGTGTAAATTAAGATATATTAGTTTTCAAAGGAAACCAATTCTATTGAAACAGTTTTAAAAATATTTTTTTAAAAAGTGCAAGACCATTCTGAAGTGCTTTTATGGTGAAAAATGCTATTTTTCCACTTACCAGTTTTCAGTTCTATCTTATGGGTTGTTTCTCCCCGTTAGCATGTAAGCTCCTTGAGGGCAGGGGCTGTCTTTCTGTTGGCTTATATTTTTATTCCCAGTGCTTAGTATAGTGCCTGACACATAAGAAGTGCTTCATAAATGGTTTAGTTATATTTTTTTTCACTTTTTACAAATATTTTGTTTATTTTAATAGAGATGGTACAGATAATGTCCATTTGAAACCCAGATCCCAGGCCAAAAAGTACATTAAAGTTAAAAGATAGCAGTTATCTGCTACATACATTTCTGCATCAAAACCTTTATTAATTGCTTTATTGCTTGCAACTCCCCAACTCTTCAGATCCTTTTTTCTTTCTTTCTTTTTAAAATTTATTTTGAAGCTCTTCTTCCACTTTTAAAAGGAACAGTTCATTATTCCTGAAATCAGGAGAATAGGCATCCTTTGAGCCCCTTCATCTTTTCTCATAGGTGGGAGCCTAGACTACACTTTGTGTTTGGATAACAGTTACTTGTCTCAGACAGAACGACAAACATTCTATTTTATTTATTTAGTCTATTCTATCAGATCTATATTGCTGCAAAACTCTCTATTGTCCCTGCCCTCTGGAAGCAAGATCCTAAGTCTTTTTCTTTATAGTGGTTCTTGTGGCAAACTTACCTGATAAATTCAACCTTCTCATTTTTTCAGATGAAAAAAACTGAGGCCCAGGAAGTTGAAAGGACTTACCCATGATCCAGATGTAGTAGCACAACCTGTAGTCAAGTCTAGGGCTTCTAACTCTAAGTCCAGAACTTTTTTCCTAATTAAACCAAGGGGGCCACTTTTAGACCATTCTCTTGGAACAGTTGGAACAGTTGGAATAATAGTTAGTAGGAGGGGCCTTTAAAACAGATAGATTCCCCATCTAAAGTCAGCCAATAAACATTTATTAAGCACCTATTATGTGCTAGGAATTTTGTCAAGTGCTAAAAATGAGATCTCTTTGGCAATTTTTATTGGGACCTGTGACAATGAAGATCAGTGCTACTGCAATTTTAGTCTTAAGAGAATTCTCAGAGGTACTGAAAAGTTAAGTGGCTTAACCACAGGCACAAAGACACAGGCAGGACCTGAATTCAAGTCTTTATGATCTCATGCCAGCTCCTTATTCATTATCCCATGCTGTATCTTGTCTTAACAAATATATTGCATTAATTAGAGTGTATCCTCATTTTGTGGTTTCTCCTTGAGGATCAAAGCTACTACTCTTTTTTGTTTTAGAAACTCTAGGGTTTCTCAAAAAATAGACATCAGAAAGTCATGTGGGTATAAACCATGGTATATAAATTCTGCAAAAAAGTTCTATATATTCTGGATCATATCACAGATCCCATTCCTTTGGCTTTCAGCAAGTTACTGAACTTCAATCATTGTTGAAGGAAGGACAATGTTTGTAACCCTGGAATGGAAATTTTATTAACTGATATTAATTGTTCAATTAGATTAAATTTAATTTAGTAATTTATTAAATATCCATCAGGTGCAAAGTCCTGTGCTAAATATGTTGATGATGGACAAAAACAAAGCCAACCCGGCTCTCAAGGAGCTTACAATCTAATGGGAGAATGCATTATGTACACAGTAAAATATAGACAATGTAATTTTAAGAGGAGAAAAAAGCACTTGCCTTAGTGATGGGAAGAATACTACTGATATGTTACTGTTGCGATAATCTCAGCTTCATGAAACACCTCTAAAAGGAAAAAAAAAGGCATTTTGTTATTTAACCCAGATTCCTATCCTCTAGGTGCAGGACGAGTTATTTTGGATGATCTTGGTTATACCAATATATAGCTCAATTCTCTCAATTATCAATAGATCAGGAGCTTTAAATCAAATAGCAGAGCTTTTAATGAAGACATATAATAGCAAAGTAAATAAAGGAAAGTTTCTGCGGCTTTCCTTCCCCTAAAAGGAACAGTATCCCACGAGCTGCTATGCTATTGGTGGAAAAGAGAATGCTAGAAGGAAAATTCATAGTCCTAGGGCTGAATCCTACTGCAGCAACCTGTTCCTAGTTTCTTGAGTTTCTTTCTCAAAAGGGGTATTTATTACTCTTTTGTAGCACTGACCACACCTATGGCTACTTCAACTCTTGTTAGGCTTACAGTAACACTCAGCAGCCCAGAAAAGAGCCACTTGGGTCACAATTCTTTCTCAACCTCCTTATACCCTTTCAGCAGAAATTCCCACTGACCTATTTTAGGTTAGAGGTGTCTAAATTTCTTTCAATTCTCTTCATATACTTAGTAACTATACCAGGGCTACACAAACTACCTTGAAATTTCCAACACTCTAACTGGCAACCTTTGTCCTGTAATCCTATAAACTACACCTGGATTATTGTTCCCCTTACATTTACTTTGAAGAAGATTACAACTCAATATCTAAAATGCTATTCTAAACCTTAAAACATTTTCTTCACAACACTTTTGAAGTATGCCTTGTAAATATTATTGCCCCCATTTTGTAGATGAGAAAACCATGATTCAGAGAAATTAAATGAGTAGGCTGCCTGGTATACTGGATTTAGAGGTAGAGACTCTGATTTCAAATTTCATCTATTATTTATTATCCAGGTGACTTGGGGGAAGAAATTCCCAAGGCTTGGACTCAGTTTACCCATCTATTAAATGAAGGCTAAACTTGATTATCTGTACAATCCCTCCCGGCTCTAATTCTATAACTTTCCTGATATTTCACAGCTAATAAAAGTCTTCAGGGTTCTTGACTCTAAGGAATTGATTCCAAGAAACGGAGGAAAGAATGTTAGAGGTAATTACATTTGACTCCTATTTGGCCAAGGTCACAGTGCCCAAACTAGGATTTAAACCTAGGACCTCCTGACTCCAAGCCTGAACTAAGCCCTGCCCTCTACAGTATGTGTACCCAAATATTCCTGTGCCTGTTTTCAAACTTTTCACATTGATTAATGTTTAAAACATTCTTTATATCCCATTATTTGTCAGCTCTCTGAAGAACCCAATAGTACATGTTTCAAATTCTGTTTTGGACATCTATTTGCTATGTGACTTTAGGGAATTTCTGAGACTTTTTTTCTCTGTAAAATGCAGATTCCTGTAGCAAGTAACTCTAAAGTTTGTGAGGATCAAATGAGATATATCAGACATTTTCCAAACCTTCAGAAACTGTAAAAATGAACATCATTATTAGCTCCATGCTCCTTACTTCATGCCAACGTAATTGAAAAGAGCCCAGGTTTCCATCATTATAAGCTTATATCTCCCATATCATTTAAAAAACATTTGACTTGACCCTGCCAGCCTGTCAAGCTATTGTCTAGCAATTCTTCCTAGAAGAAGGTTATTTGCACTCTTTCCCTTAATATCCTCACCTCCCACCAATTTCTTAATCCTTTAATCCTTAGCTCCTAACCCCACCATTAAACTCAAAATGCCACCTCCATGGTAACCAATGACTCAAATGCTAATTCCAGTGGCCTTTTCCCAGTCTTTCTTCTATTTGTTTACTGCTGCTTTTGACACTATGTCTTCTTGCATTTTCTTCACTAGGCTTCCATGACACTGCTCCAACTCAGTTTTCTTCCTGTCTGAATATTTCTTCTTAAGTCTCCTTTGCTGGATCATCATTGTCTTCTGTTCCACCAATCATAGGCATCCCCATTCTGAGGTTCTGTCCTGGCCCTCTTCCCTCGAAAAATTGCCTCTTTTGGTTCAGGACTCATGGGTTCATAATCTTTGTATAGATTACTCTCAAATCTCATGTCTAGTCCTCATTTCTTACCTAAAATCCAGTCCGTATTATCAACTGCTTGCTGGACATCTTAAAGCCTGGATGTCCCATATATGTCTCATTCAAACTATCCAAAATGGGATTAATTTTTCCACAGAACCCATTCTAACTCAAAATTTTATTTCTTTTGAAAGTACCACCATCCTCCCAATCACTCAAGTTCACAATCTTGAAGCCAACTTTAGCTCTTCACTCTCCCTCAATTTTCTATACATCCAATCAGTTGTTATTCTTGCTACATCTCTCCTATCCATTCCAGTCCTTGCTCTCTGCTCACATAGCCTCTACCCTAGTTTAGATGTGGCAATTAGTAGCTCATTGGATAGATCACTGGGCCTGGAGTGAGAAAGACTTGAGTTAAAAATTCAGTTTCAGATAAGTGTGACCCTAGACAAATCACTTGTTTGCCTCTGTTTCCTAAACTGTAAAATGGGGATGGCACCGCATACCCTCAGGGATGTTGTGAGAATCAAATCTGTAAAGCACTTGGCACACTGTAGTTGATACATAAATGCTTATTCCTTGGGCTCAACTAGTTTAGGCCCTAGGCTTCTTCCTTGTACTTTGGCAGTAGCCTCCTAACTACTCTCCCTGCCTCTGGTCTCTTCCTTCTTTAAGCCATTCTTCGAATAACTGATAAAAATTATATTCCTTAATGTTGGTAAGACCATGACGCCTCTGTACTCAGAAATCTTCAGTTGTTCCCCCATTGCTTCCAGTTTTATCTCTATATTGGATAAAATGTAAATTCCTCACCCTAGCATTTAAAGTCCACCACACTCTGTTTCCTACAGTGTTTCCAGGCTTACTTCATATTGCTCCATGAACTAATCCCAGTCAAACTGGCCTGCTAGTTGTGGTTCCCTGTTTTTCATATTCCAATCCCCTTCTTTCTACTCCTTGGCATAGGAGGTCCCCAATATCTGCTCTCCTTTCTCACTTCTCTCTCTTGAAATCCCTGGCTTTCTTCAAGGCACATTTCAGATGTCACCTCCTACAAGAAGCCTTTCCTGATCCCTCCTAGAAGTTAGTCTTCTCCAACTCTCCAAACTGTTTTAGATTACTTTGTATTCACTTACTTGGGTACATGTTAACCCTATTGCAGAAGTAAGCTCGTGAGGGCAAGGATTGTTTCCCTTTTGCCTTTGTATACCCCAGCGCCTGGAGCAGAGCCAGGCACATAGTAGGCGCTTAATAAATGCCTGTTGTTGAACTGGATTGATTTAAAGCTATTAGATACGGGTTCTTGGCTTCGAATGGCAGCTCTGCTACGTACTACGTGCATGGCCCTCAGCTTCCTCATCTGAAAAGATAGTGAGTGGGGCTCCGGAGTATCAAAGGTCCCTCCTAGCTCTAATAGCCCTCTGTGTCTTCAGTATCCTGTCTGTAGATGGCACTGCAACAGCGCCCGGAGAACGGGTAAATAAGGAAACGCAATTTGGGTTGGCCTCTACGACGGCCCGTAGCCGATCCTCAAGATGGCGACTACCCTGGACGGCCACGTCCGGATCTGTAACCAAGAGATTGTCATATTCGACTTGGAGGTTAAAGCGTTTATCCAGGTAGTGGAACCCTGCTCGAGCACCACTTCCTCTCCCCGCGTCTCATGTCCGATCTTCAAGAACCTCGGACCCTCGGGCCCTGAGCATACTCTCCCTTCCCACTCAGGGAAAGGCAGACAGAACCGAGTCCCTTCATCCCGGCGCCCCCCTCGGGCCCCCCACTTTTTCTCCCACCTTGGTTCTGGGCCTCTCGCCCCCCGCCCCGCTCCGCCCCCCGCATCCCCTTTGGCACCCCACCTCACCCCCACTCCCATTTTCCTCCTCCCTGTTTCCGTTTGTTTCCGTGTGCATCCCTCACCTTCGTTTCTATTGGTCCCTCGTGCCCCATCCCCACTTTCATTGGTCCATTTCCTCCTCCTTCCCTTTTCTATTTCTCCTCCTTCGTTTCCATTGGTCCTCTGCGGCCTTCTTCCCCTTTCCATTGGTCCCTCGCCCTATTCCTCTTCCCTACGTTTCTATTGGTCTCTGAGACCTCCCGCCCCCCATTTCACCTCATTCTTCCCACGAAACTCTTCCTTCTAATTTAAATGTAATCTTCATTCTCTGGTGTCCGGAGATAGAACCGGGGGTGGGGGAGGGGGGAGCAGGCGGAGACAGTCGGCGGTCCTCTGTCCTCGGGCCGGGTCCTGAGAGAGCATCTCGTTCAATCCCTTCGTTTTACAATTGACCCCAAAGAAGCTAAGTGTCCTATCCATAGTCACTCACCTAGCGTGGCGAGGATTCTGACCCAGATCTGGTGCTCTGTCTTGGCTTGGGAGCCGTTTGGTGCATTTCGCTCAACCACAAATGTTAATTCACACCTCTCCAAGTGCCCTGCGTTGTGCCAGGCAGAAAAGCTACAAAGACAAAAATCAAGTCAGTGAATAAGCAAGCATTTATTACGTGCTTACCTGCTGAGCTGTGCTAATTTATGGGAATCAAAAGGAAAGCATACTAATTGGGAAGACTATGTAAGTAGGTAGCCACCAGACTCTTACAGAAAAAGAGAAGTAACCTTTTTGGGGAAGGTTTTAATGGCTACAGCCTCTCTGCCAAGTGCTCTGTAAAGGTTGCTTTTCAGCTGCATCTTGAAAGAAGTAAGGGATGTCAAAAGGTACAGGTGAGGAAGAAGAACATTCTAGACATGAGAAATAGTCAGTGCTAAGGTATGGAGCCAGAAAATAAGTATATTGTGGGAGGACCAGCAAGTAGTTTGGTGCAGTTAGATTATAGAATGCACGGAGAAAACAAAACTGGAAAGTTTTCTTCACAAACTGAAGTTCCTGAAGAGTCTTACATGCCTTATATTAGATCCTGGTGGTAATAGGGAGCCACTGAAGATTATTGAGGAATAGGGATGTGGTCAAGCTAGCACTTGGAGAAAATCACTTTGGTAGCTGTATAGAGGGATAAATTATATTTAAAAGAGACACGAGGCCTTGAAACTTAATTAGGAGACCATTACAGTTCAAATGGAAAATGATAAGAACCTGAACTAGAATGTGAAGGTAGAAACAAGATTTGTTAACTGATTGGATATATGAGTCTGGGGAGAGGGACCCTGAAATAATTAACTTGCAAGATTAGTGGTTCACTTGACAGTGATGGGAAAATGAAATAATCTGTCTTACAAGTCAAGAAACATTTATTAAGTGACAGCCATGTGCCAGACATTTTGCTAAGTCTGGAGGTACAAAGAAAGGGTAAAAACAGTTTTTGCTTTTACAAGTTCATGATCTAATGGGGATGGTAGCATATAAGTGACTATGAATAAACTATATACAAGATAAACTGAAGATAATCTCAGAAGGAAGGTACAAAGATTGAGATGGATTAGTAATGACTTCTTTCTCAAGGTGGGATATTAGCTGAGACTCAAAAGAAGCCAGGAGACAGAAATGAGAATAGAGTGAATTATAGGCCTTGGGGGACAGCCACTGAAGATGCTTCAAGTTAGGAGATGAGTGTTTTGTTCATAGAAGAGCAAAAACGCTGATATTATTGGATGTAGATATATGTGTACAGTATATAAATGGGAATATGTTGTAAAACAGCTAGATTGTGCAATGGATGGAGTATTGGACCTGGAGTCAAGAAGACTCAATTTTCAATTTCCTAAGGTGGAATCTGGCCTCAGACACTAGCTGTGTGACTCTGAGCAAGTCACTAAACCCTGTTTGTCTCAATTTCCTCATCTGTCAGATGAGCTGGAGCAGGAAATGGCAAACCACTCTAGTATCTTTGCCAAGAAAACCCCAAATGGGGTCACAAAGAGTTGGACATGTCCAAAAAAACAATTGACTGAAAGTTGTAAAAAAAATGTAAAAATAGGAAAGAGACAGGCTATTTGACATTTGGTCATAGGTAACTACCAGAGTTTGTTGAATGCAGATGATATGGTCAAACCTATTAAGACAATTTTGACAGCCGAGTGCAAGCTAGCCTGGAGTGAGTAGAGGTTTGGGGCAGAGAGACCAGTCTGAAAGCCCAACTAAGCAAGAGGAGAAAAGGGCCTGCATCAGAGTGGTGGTAGTGTCAGAGGAGAGAAGGAGACAATAGAGAGATGATGCAGATGTAGAATTGAAAGGACTTTACAACAGATTGGATGTGTGGTGGATGGGAATAAGTGAGGAGTTGAGAATGACATCTAGTTGTCAAGCTTGAGGACCTGGGAAGATGGTGGTACCCTTGACAGTAATATATAAGAAGTCTGAAAACTGGGTAAATTTGGAGGAAAAAATGAGTTCAATTTCAGATATGTAAAATTTAAGATGCCTTTAGAACACAGGAAGCTAGGTAGCACAGTGGAAAGAGCCAGGCCAGGAGTTGGGGGGACCTGGGTTCAAATGTGGCCTCAGACACTTCCAAAATATGTGACTCTGGACAAGTCACTTAACTCCCTTCTCTCCCATTTTCCAGCCCTTACTTCTCTTCTGTCTTGGAATTGATACTAAGACAGAAGGTAAAGACTTAAAAAAAAAGATGCTTTTGGAACACCCAATTTATTCAATAGACAGAAATGCAAGCTCTAGAGCAGTGGTTCCCAAACTTTTTTGGCCTACCGCCCCCTTTCCAGAAAAAATATTACTTAGCCCCCTGGAAATTAAATTTTTTTAATTTAATAGCAATTAATAGGAAAGATAAATGCACCTATGGCCATCACCGCCCTCCTGGATCACTGCAGCACCCACCAGAGGCCATCACTGCTCTAGAGGTTAGGAGAGAGGTCAGGGCTGGATAAATAGATCTGAGAATCATCAGCATAGAGATGATCATTGAATCCACAGAAGCTGGTGAGATCCAAATGAAATAAGAGAAGAGGCCCCAGGACCATCTTGGGAGATACTCTGTTAATGAGAATGAACTAGGTGAAGATTCTGCAAAAGAGACTGAAAAAGGAAGGAAGAACCTGGAAAGGGTAGTGCCATGAAAATCTGGAGAGAAGGTAGTATCCTGAGAAGGGGCAATTGAAGTGTCAAAGGCTTCAGAGAGGTTTAAAAAGAATGAGAATTGAGAAAAGGCCCTTAGATTTGGCAGTTAAGAGATTTTTGGTAACTTTGGAGAGTTTAATGAGGAAATTGAAAGCAAGGCTACAAAGAAGGTGAGAAGACACTCACTTAGTGTAGGCCTGTGATGGCAAACCTATGGCACCTCTTTGGCATACATTCCACCCCTGGAAAAGTTAGTTGCTAGAAAGGCAGAGGGACTGCAGCGGAGCTGCTCCCTTCTCCCTCTCTACAACCTCTCCCTACCCCTCTGTGCTTACTTCCTCCCCTGAGCAGAGAGCTCAGGCCACTCCTTTCCCTTTCTCTCCACTGTCTGGGGTTGGGGAGTAAGAGCACTTGGTCTTTGGGGGGGTGGAGGGGTGGAACACGACACATGGTCTCTAAAAGGGACACCATCACTGATGTAGACAGTCTTTTCAAGGACTTTAACCACAAAAGAGAGAAGAGATCTAGGGTGATAGCTAACAGAGATGGATGGATCAATGAGGGATTTTTGAGAATGGTGAAGACATGAGTGTGTGTGGACAGTAGGAAAATAGCCAGGATACAGAGAGAGATTGATAATAAGTAAGAAAAGTAAGGATGATTAAAGGGGCAATCTGCTAGAGAAGACAGGAGGAACTAAGATCACTTGTGCATTTAGAGACATTTGCTTTTCTTTCTATCCTTAGTGCTTAGTTCCTAGCACATAGTAAAGATAAAATTCTTGTTGACTGACTGACTNAACTGGCCTGCTAGTTGTGGTTCCCTGTTTTTCATATTCCAATCCCCTTCTTTCTACTCCTTGGCATAGGAGGTCCCCAATATCTGCTCTCCTTTCTCACTTCTCTCTCTTGAAATCCCTGGCTTTCTTCAAGGCACATTTCAGATGTCACCTCCTACAAGAAGCCTTTCCTGATCCCTCCTAGAAGTTAGTCTTCTCCAACTCTCCAAACTGTTTTAGATTACTTTGTATTCACTTACTTGGGTACATGTTAACCCTATTGCAGAAGTAAGCTCGTGAGGGCAAGGATTGTTTCCCTTTTGCCTTTGTATACCCCAGCGCCTGGAGCAGAGCCAGGCACATAGTAGGCGCTTAATAAATGCCTGTTGTTGAACTGGATTGATTTAAAGCTATTAGATACGGGTTCTTGGCTTCGAATGGCAGCTCTGCTACGTACTACGTGCATGGCCCTCAGCTTCCTCATCTGAAAAGATAGTGAGTGGGGCTCCGGAGTATCAAAGGTCCCTCCTAGCTCTAATAGCCCTCTGTGTCTTCAGTATCCTGTCTGTAGATGGCACTGCAACAGCGCCCGGAGAACGGGTAAATAAGGAAACGCAATTTGGGTTGGCCTCTACGACGGCCCGTAGCCGATCCTCAAGATGGCGACTACCCTGGACGGCCACGTCCGGATCTGTAACCAAGAGATTGTCATATTCGACTTGGAGGTTAAAGCGTTTATCCAGGTAGTGGAACCCTGCTCGAGCACCACTTCCTCTCCCCGCGTCTCATGTCCGATCTTCAAGAACCTCGGACCCTCGGGCCCTGAGCATACTCTCCCTTCCCACTCAGGGAAAGGCAGACAGAACCGAGTCCCTTCATCCCGGCGCCCCCCTCGGGCCCCCCACTTTTTCTCCCACCTTGGTTCTGGGCCTCTCGCCCCCCGCCCCGCTCCGCCCCCCGCATCCCCTTTGGCACCCCACCTCACCCCCACTCCCATTTTCCTCCTCCCTGTTTCCGTTTGTTTCCGTGTGCATCCCTCACCTTCGTTTCTATTGGTCCCTCGTGCCCCATCCCCACTTTCATTGGTCCATTTCCTCCTCCTTCCCTTTTCTATTTCTCCTCCTTCGTTTCCATTGGTCCTCTGCGGCCTTCTTCCCCTTTCCATTGGTCCCTCGCCCTATTCCTCTTCCCTACGTTTCTATTGGTCTCTGAGACCTCCCGCCCCCCATTTCACCTCATTCTTCCCACGAAACTCTTCCTTCTAATTTAAATGTAATCTTCATTCTCTGGTGTCCGGAGATAGAACCGGGGGTGGGGGAGGGGGGAGCAGGCGGAGACAGTCGGCGGTCCTCTGTCCTCGGGCCGGGTCCTGAGAGAGCATCTCGTTCAATCCCTTCGTTTTACAATTGACCCCAAAGAAGCTAAGTGTCCTATCCATAGTCACTCACCTAGCGTGGCGAGGATTCTGACCCAGATCTGGTGCTCTGTCTTGGCTTGGGAGCCGTTTGGTGCATTTCGCTCAACCACAAATGTTAATTCACACCTCTCCAAGTGCCCTGCGTTGTGCCAGGCAGAAAAGCTACAAAGACAAAAATCAAGTCAGTGAATAAGCAAGCATTTATTACGTGCTTACCTGCTGAGCTGTGCTAATTTATGGGAATCAAAAGGAAAGCATACTAATTGGGAAGACTATGTAAGTAGGTAGCCACCAGACTCTTACAGAAAAAGAGAAGTAACCTTTTTGGGGAAGGTTTTAATGGCTACAGCCTCTCTGCCAAGTGCTCTGTAAAGGTTGCTTTTCAGCTGCATCTTGAAAGAAGTAAGGGATGTCAAAAGGTACAGGTGAGGAAGAAGAACATTCTAGACATGAGAAATAGTCAGTGCTAAGGTATGGAGCCAGAAAATAAGTATATTGTGGGAGGACCAGCAAGTAGTTTGGTGCAGTTAGATTATAGAATGCACGGAGAAAACAAAACTGGAAAGTTTTCTTCACAAACTGAAGTTCCTGAAGAGTCTTACATGCCTTATATTAGATCCTGGTGGTAATAGGGAGCCACTGAAGATTATTGAGGAATAGGGATGTGGTCAAGCTAGCACTTGGAGAAAATCACTTTGGTAGCTGTATAGAGGGATAAATTATATTTAAAAGAGACACGAGGCCTTGAAACTTAATTAGGAGACCATTACAGTTCAAATGGAAAATGATAAGAACCTGAACTAGAATGTGAAGGTAGAAACAAGATTTGTTAACTGATTGGATATATGAGTCTGGGGAGAGGGACCCTGAAATAATTAACTTGCAAGATTAGTGGTTCACTTGACAGTGATGGGAAAATGAAATAATCTGTCTTACAAGTCAAGAAACATTTATTAAGTGACAGCCATGTGCCAGACATTTTGCTAAGTCTGGAGGTACAAAGAAAGGGTAAAAACAGTTTTTGCTTTTACAAGTTCATGATCTAATGGGGATGGTAGCATATAAGTGACTATGAATAAACTATATACAAGATAAACTGAAGATAATCTCAGAAGGAAGGTACAAAGATTGAGATGGATTAGTAATGACTTCTTTCTCAAGGTGGGATATTAGCTGAGACTCAAAAGAAGCCAGGAGACAGAAATGAGAATAGAGTGAATTATAGGCCTTGGGGGACAGCCACTGAAGATGCTTCAAGTTAGGAGATGAGTGTTTTGTTCATAGAAGAGCAAAAACGCTGATATTATTGGATGTAGATATATGTGTACAGTATATAAATGGGAATATGTTGTAAAACAGCTAGATTGTGCAATGGATGGAGTATTGGACCTGGAGTCAAGAAGACTCAATTTTCAATTTCCTAAGGTGGAATCTGGCCTCAGACACTAGCTGTGTGACTCTGAGCAAGTCACTAAACCCTGTTTGTCTCAATTTCCTCATCTGTCAGATGAGCTGGAGCAGGAAATGGCAAACCACTCTAGTATCTTTGCCAAGAAAACCCCAAATGGGGTCACAAAGAGTTGGACATGTCCAAAAAAACAATTGACTGAAAGTTGTAAAAAAAATGTAAAAATAGGAAAGAGACAGGCTATTTGACATTTGGTCATAGGTAACTACCAGAGTTTGTTGAATGCAGATGATATGGTCAAACCTATTAAGACAATTTTGACAGCCGAGTGCAAGCTAGCCTGGAGTGAGTAGAGGTTTGGGGCAGAGAGACCAGTCTGAAAGCCCAACTAAGCAAGAGGAGAAAAGGGCCTGCATCAGAGTGGTGGTAGTGTCAGAGGAGAGAAGGAGACAATAGAGAGATGATGCAGATGTAGAATTGAAAGGACTTTACAACAGATTGGATGTGTGGTGGATGGGAATAAGTGAGGAGTTGAGAATGACATCTAGTTGTCAAGCTTGAGGACCTGGGAAGATGGTGGTACCCTTGACAGTAATATATAAGAAGTCTGAAAACTGGGTAAATTTGGAGGAAAAAATGAGTTCAATTTCAGATATGTAAAATTTAAGATGCCTTTAGAACACAGGAAGCTAGGTAGCACAGTGGAAAGAGCCAGGCCAGGAGTTGGGGGGACCTGGGTTCAAATGTGGCCTCAGACACTTCCAAAATATGTGACTCTGGACAAGTCACTTAACTCCCTTCTCTCCCATTTTCCAGCCCTTACTTCTCTTCTGTCTTGGAATTGATACTAAGACAGAAGGTAAAGACTTAAAAAAAAAGATGCTTTTGGAACACCCAATTTATTCAATAGACAGAAATGCAAGCTCTAGAGCAGTGGTTCCCAAACTTTTTTGGCCTACCGCCCCCTTTCCAGAAAAAATATTACTTAGCCCCCTGGAAATTAAATTTTTTTAATTTAATAGCAATTAATAGGAAAGATAAATGCACCTATGGCCATCACCGCCCTCCTGGATCACTGCAGCACCCACCAGAGGCCATCACTGCTCTAGAGGTTAGGAGAGAGGTCAGGGCTGGATAAATAGATCTGAGAATCATCAGCATAGAGATGATCATTGAATCCACAGAAGCTGGTGAGATCCAAATGAAATAAGAGAAGAGGCCCCAGGACCATCTTGGGAGATACTCTGTTAATGAGAATGAACTAGGTGAAGATTCTGCAAAAGAGACTGAAAAAGGAAGGAAGAACCTGGAAAGGGTAGTGCCATGAAAATCTGGAGAGAAGGTAGTATCCTGAGAAGGGGCAATTGAAGTGTCAAAGGCTTCAGAGAGGTTTAAAAAGAATGAGAATTGAGAAAAGGCCCTTAGATTTGGCAGTTAAGAGATTTTTGGTAACTTTGGAGAGTTTAATGAGGAAATTGAAAGCAAGGCTACAAAGAAGGTGAGAAGACACTCACTTAGTGTAGGCCTGTGATGGCAAACCTATGGCACCTCTTTGGCATACATTCCACCCCTGGAAAAGTTAGTTGCTAGAAAGGCAGAGGGACTGCAGCGGAGCTGCTCCCTTCTCCCTCTCTACAACCTCTCCCTACCCCTCTGTGCTTACTTCCTCCCCTGAGCAGAGAGCTCAGGCCACTCCTTTCCCTTTCTCTCCACTGTCTGGGGTTGGGGAGTAAGAGCACTTGGTCTTTGGGGGGGTGGAGGGGTGGAACACGACACATGGTCTCTAAAAGGGACACCATCACTGATGTAGACAGTCTTTTCAAGGACTTTAACCACAAAAGAGAGAAGAGATCTAGGGTGATAGCTAACAGAGATGGATGGATCAATGAGGGATTTTTGAGAATGGTGAAGACATGAGTGTGTGTGGACAGTAGGAAAATAGCCAGGATACAGAGAGAGATTGATAATAAGTAAGAAAAGTAAGGATGATTAAAGGGGCAATCTGCTAGAGAAGACAGGAGGAACTAAGATCACTTGTGCATTTAGAGACATTTGCTTTTCTTTCTATCCTTAGTGCTTAGTTCCTAGCACATAGTAAAGATAAAATTCTTGTTGACTGACTGACTGAGCAGTGCAGCATTGAAGCTCTCCATCTATCTGTTTATTTCTTGCTCTTATTATTTTACAATTCTATGCCTCTTTACAGATTTACATGTACTGGGTGTTGTTTTTTTATACCATTTTTTGCTTGCAGTTCACATTGGTTAAAGCTACAGTTTGTTTCAGTAGTGCAGTGGATATAGCTTTGGGCCTGAATTCAAGAAGATCTAAGTTCAAATTTGGCCTCAGATTCTTAATAACTGTGTGCCCTTGGGCAAGTTAATTAAACTCTTATCTCCTTCAGTTTCCTCATCTGTCAGATTTAATAGTAGCACCTACCTCCTGTCATGGTTGTAAAGATCAAATGAATATTTGTAAGAATTTGAATTTCATTTGAAATTTGAAATAATATTTGTAAAGTACTTTGCACAGTAGCTGGCACATAGTAAATGTTATATAAATGCTAGCTATTATTAATTATTATATTTGCTGTATGTCTGTTATCCTCAAAATGATTTTGATTTTTTTAAAGGAGACATTTTCTTTTTTTTTATTTTAAAAATATTTTTCCATGTTTACATTTGTTTTTCTTTCCCTTCCCTCTTCTCTCCCCGCTCCCGGATCCAGTAAGCACTGACATTGATTATATAAATGTTATCATTTATTTCTATTTCCACAGTATTCATTTTTGCAATAGAGCAGTCTTTTAAAACAAAAACTTCAAATCATATATCCATATAAAAAATGATAAGTCATTTGTTTTTCTTCTGTGTTTCTACTTCCACAGTTCTTTCTCTCAATGTGGATAGCATTTAAAGAAGCATTTTCTAATACAGTAATAGACTTTATTTTTGATGTCCTAATAAGTAGGTCAGTAAACTAAAAAAATGAAGAAAGTAAAAGTTTTTTGTTATTGCTGTTTACCTCTAGCTATTTTATACCTCATTTTTTTTTTTTAACTTTTTTTTTTTTTAAACCCTTGTACTTCGGTGTATTGTCTCATAGGTGGAAGATCGGTAAGGGTGGGCAATGGGGGTCAAATGACTTGCCCAGGGTCACACAGCTGGGAAGTGGCTGAGGCCAGGTTTGAACCTAGGACCTCCTGTCTCTAGGCCTGACTCTCACTCCACTGAGCTACCCAGCTGCCCCTTATACCTCAGTTTTAATGTTTATAAACTATAAGAATGATGACTTTGTTTTCTAAACAAAAATTAGCATATATGACTGGCAAGATTTTTTTTTCTCAATTTTTGAATGAGAAGATACTTAAGGTCAGGACTGTGATTCAAAATCAGAGAGGTATGATTGTCTTAACTCTATTTGGCAGTGCTTCTGACCATTACTGTATTTATGCTAGAAAAAATAAGTCTAGTGTTAATTCAGATAAAGTTGCATCCCACTCTCAATAATATGGATTAGTTAATAAATTTCATTAATGGTACTATGGCTCTTCATAAATGCTAATGAATAGCAAAGTGCTTTAAGTCTATAGGCCAAATCAAACCAAGCCAAGTTGAGTCAACAATCCAGAAGCTGTCAAATAAATTTGAAATACAGCCTTTGAAGGCCTCTGTAAAACATTGCAATATTTGTTCTAAAGTTTTTGGTTTCTTTCCTCCTTTTTTGGGGAGCGGGTTATATGCAGAGACGGAATGAAGTAAAAGAATTGAGAGTTAGAGTGAGATTAGCATTAGAATTAAAAAAAAAAAAAAAGATCATTGAAGTAGAAGTGAACATAAAGTGAGCCAGCAAAAATCACAGACAAGCAGGACAGATTTGAAAGTTATATGTTGAAGTTATTATATAATCAAGGGAAGAGCAAACTGTACTTAATAGAGACAGTTTCTTGAGTAAAATCTTCTCTCTTCTATTTTATGTTTAAATTTACATCTATTTTATATATATGGAAATGTTTGTTTTATTTGGAAGTGATTAGTATTAGAATAAAAATTAAAACACTGAAATTCATTCTATACAATTAATGAAGGAAATTATTCTATATGTTCTAATAAGTTACTGTTTTAGTATTTTATACTACCATTGAAGGGAATTTTAATTTTCATTTTTTAAATACCTATTTCTTTGTTATTTGTAGTCTATTACTTTCCAACCAATTGCTTTCACTGTCTCTAAAATTTAAGATTCTCAGACCTGTAGTGGAAAAGGTCCTGGACTTGGGGTTGAAAGCCCTGGCTAGGTTCAAGTCCCAGTTGTGAAATCCATTAGCTGTGTTTTCCAGGGCAAGTCACTTTACATCTCTGAGCCTTGAGTTTCGGGATCCTCATTTGAAAAATAGAGGCAATAATAATTATTTTTCCCCCTTTTTCCTGCCCCTGACTTGCTTATTTCTCAGCATTTATTTGAAGGAGAGCAGAAGAAAGTCATTAGTTTGGAAGGAAACCACTCTGAGCCAGCATTATATGAACTCATTGAAATACTTGGGAAATTGATCAAGAAAAATCCTATATAGAGTTGTGAAGAAAGTGTTTGTAAAGCTAGAGGCACTTGTATTTTTGTTATTATGTTAACTGGATTGTGTTTAATAAATATTAGGGGCTAATAGCTATGTTAAGCCAGAGTAATTTGTTGCTTTATGTTCTTTTACCCAAAATACTAAACTTTGAGAACAACCGACATGACATTTTGAATTATCTTGCTTCAGAGAGGGAAATAAAACCAGTTAGACATCCAAGTCTAGAGGCATAGAATCATAGCATGTTTGAGGTCTCTCTGGTCAGTACTTTTACTTTTTTGGTCTCAGGACTTCTTTTCATTCAGAAAAATTATTGAGGATCCTCTCCCCCAAAATGCTCTTATGTGGATTTTATTTAATTATACTTATTATATTAGAAATCAAAACTTCTTAGTATTATTATGAAAATAGTCTTGACCTCAAAGACCCTCCTGAAAGGGTCTGGGGAACCTCTAGGGATATTTGGACCACTGAGATAGGCCAGCCTGCTCATTTTACAAATGAAGAAACAGAAAAAATGCTTCATTTCATTGCGTGGAGAAGAAAGCACTCATATCTCACCTGTTTTTTCCTAGGATATCAGGGATTGCTCAGGACCATTGAGCACTCTTACAGAACTAAATGCCAAAGTGAAGGAGAAGTTTCACCACTTACGACTCAGAATACAGGTGAGCAGCCACTGAACCAAGGGCTTGTTGGTGTGTTATTATAATGAAGGTGGTTGTTTTCTGGACACCAGCTGGGACAAGGCTGAATGTTTAAATACATTAGCCAAAGTCTCAGTGATTGCAATTCTATATCAATTTACTATAAAAATAAGATAAAAAACCCCAGCCATCTGAAGCCTTCCTGTTGTTCCTAAACCAAGTTGGACATTCTCATTCCTTATATTTTGTACTGCTAATTCCCAGTTGTCACTCTCCTGGTTTTGGCTAGAGTTATCATATAACACAGATTGGAGGCTTATTTATTGGTTGTTGAGTATATTATATATCAAGTCAAGTGTTTTACTTCCTTTCTTCCCTCCAAAAGATAAGTGCTGCCTAGATTATCCTGGCAACCAAGATTCTTAAAGTAGTTGGAAAAATAAAACCCTTGAGTTACTGTGATTAGGGCTTCCTTCCCATGTCCTACAGCATTCTGTGCATAGTAAATGTTGTTGATCTGTTGTGTGTATGAGAATCTGTATGCTAGTTCTCAGCTTGGACTGTAAGAGTTGCCTTCCTTCTCTTCCCTAAACTACCACAAGTTCTTTGATACTGTTCCCATGTAAAAGGGATCCTACTTGGCTCATGTTTTTTGTTGGCTTGATGTAGCAATAGCCCTTTTAATCATAGCAGATTAAGTTTGACTATCATTCTGGGGTCCAGAGAGCTTATATGACCAGCTTTGTGAGAATGCATGTTGACTTGTTTTAAGTCAGATAGTTTATATCTATTTTTATGCTATTCTCCTTTCCATATTTTTCCCATCAGTTTTTAGGGTAAAGGCTCCCCAACTCCCAATAGCTTACTTTTTTCCTCTTTTTATTGCCCCTGACTTACTTAGTTCTCAGCACTTATTTGAAGGAGAGCAGGAGACAATCATTAGTTTGGATGGAATCCACTCAGAGCCAGTGCCATATCATCAACCCATTGAAATACGTGGGACATTGATCAAGGAAAGTCCTACACATCATTAACAGATAAACTGACATGATAAAAAACATTATAGGTTACATGAATTCTGTTTCCTGACTCTTCTGCCAACTTCTTCTATAACTGTGGGCAAATTACTTCCTTTCTATGGGCCTCAGTTTCTTCATTTATATAATGGAGGGGTTAGACTAGATTGATCTCCAGGGTCCCCTTTTGTTTCTATAGAGTGGTACAATGGTGACTTCCATAGTTACAGTGAAGTAGAAACTTGTTTGTTCCAGGAAATAAGAGAGAAGCCTGGTGACCTAAGAAGTGAGTATGGCAACAGAGAGATATATTTTTCCTTGTATTTTTTATAAGCATTTATCTATGCAGACTTTCTCTAGACTAGGTATTCCCTGCAGTGGTTTGTGGTGTTCTCATAGGGATCAGGATAGAGTCTGGATCTGTGATTTTGGGAACTTGAAGATAACGAAACTCTTATTCTAATGTGAAATGACACTGTCCAGAATTCTCTAAGAAGCTAAGTGACTTTCTTAAGGGCCCACAGCCAGGATGTTAGAAGGATAGGCTAATAGCTTGGGACTTAAACCCAGGTCTTTTTGACTCTGTAGCCAGCTCTCTGTCCAGTAAGCCAAGCTGTCAATTAAATTTTATTTGTAAAGTGACTATTTGTCATACACCAATTTAGGAGGGAGATATTAAAGAAACAATGGTAAGTTAACATTTCCACCTTTGGGGATAACATGAAATAGAATAAAATTATAGACTTTATATGTCATCGATTATCTTTTATAGTTAGTTGATTGTTATTCATTAAGTGTTTTATCTGCTTCTAACTTAAGGAGTACCAGAAGTTTCCAGTAATTTTTGGAATCAATTATTTTCTACAGCTAGAATAGGTTTTATGTGTTTTTCAAGAATCAATAACTTTACATTATTTTTACATATAATTATTTTCATCTAAAGGAGCTTGAGCAGATGGCTAAAGAACAGGATAAAGAATCTGAGAAACAAGCTTTGCTTCAGGAAGTTGAGAATCACAAAAAGCAGATGCTCAGGTAGGTGAAATCATTACCATCATCTGTCATAGTCATACTGTGGATTAAAAATTCCATTGGATTAACTTTTTGATAAGCTTTGTCCAAATGCTGGGGTAGCTAGGTGACATAGTGGATAGACTTGGGAACACCTGATTTCTTTCTTCCATTCCTTCTTTTCTTCCTTCTCTCTCTCTCTCCCACCTCCCTCCTTCCCTCCCTCCCTTCCTTCCATCTCAAGAATCAGTGCTGTGTATTAGATCCAAGGCAGAAGACTAGTAAGAACTACGCAATTGGGGTTAAGTGACTTGCCCCAGGTCATATAACTAGCAAGTGTTTGAGACCAGATTTGAACCCAGGACCTCACATTTTCAGGGTGACTATTCACTGAGCTACCTAGTTGCCCCAGAACCTGATTTCAAATTCTACTTCAGATACTAACTAGTTGTGTGGCCTTGGGAAAGTCACTTAACTGATATTTGTTTCAGTTTCTCCATTTGTCAAATGAGGATAACAATAAAACATATCTTTCAAGGTTGTTCTGAAGATAAATGAGATAATAATTATAAAATACTTAGCATGGTATCTGATACATAATAAGCTCTATGTAAATATTACTTATTATTATTAGGTGATGATTTAATGTTTCTGTATCACATGAGTTCTTTCCCTCCCCATTCTGAAAGGAAATTCCCTTACTGTACAAATGTAATTGGGTAAATTATAGAAAAAGGAAAAGAACAAGGTATCAGTGGAGCAATTGCTTTATTAGAATATATACTGATCCATCAGTAGTCACATTAACCTATGATGTTTTCTAGCCATAATGTTTATTTATGAACACTTAAATTTAAATTTTTATAAAATTATAATGGTTAGTCCAGTTGGTTTGAGCAGGCTACTTATGAAACCAGAGTCACAGCTATAATTCCCAAATGAGGCATTTCATTTTTCTAATATTTCATGGTCAAAGGCTGTAGCCTTAACTTAGGGAATTCTTTTGTAGCTTTAGACTCTTGGTCAGAAAGGGGTTTGGATGAGAGAATATGGATAAACCTTTTCAAATTCACTCCATTATCTGAAAAAAAAAGCCAAACCCAACTCTTATCATATGCCCTCTGAACTGGAATCCTCTACTCTAAAATGAAGTGATTAGACTCTGTGATCTCTGGTCTTTTCCAATTCCAGATCCTATGATCTTGTTCTCTGTTGATGCTGTTCACAGTAGCATGAGTTTTGCATGAAACTGAGTGTCATGCAACATGAAGAGGGATAGATCTTTGGGGTTTTTTCCTCTTTTATTCTTTTTCTATGTCAGGCAATATAATAAAAGAACCAACTTTCAGTTACTGATTTTGTGCTATTCTCTGCTATGGTGCAGAGTGATCTTATGTGGACAGACTTAGAGGGAGGGGAGGGCAGGGAGGCCAACCTGCTTCCACCACTGCTTTGCATTAATTGCTTTTGCTTTCTGAGAGATTTGGCAACTTATTATCACTGAAGAGTGCATATATCTTTTTAATTCCAGCAATCAGACTGCATGGAGGAAAGCAAATCTTGCTTGTAAAATTGCAATTGACAATTTAGAAAAAGCAGAACTTCTTCAGGGAGGTGACATGAGGCAGAGGTAATAATCCCTTTTATCCTTTTATGTATGGTTCTTATTGTACTGTTTTAGTGGTTTAGATCAGAAGTAGTTTGCTTACAGGGGCTACAAGACCCTAAAAACTAGATTTCCACCAGAACTAGATTAAAATGGAATTGGAAAGTGTTAACAAAAAATGCAATACAGCATATATAGTTACTTCGTGATTTTCTAAATCAGTATGCTGCCTGCAGGGATCTGTTTTATCTTTGAGTTTGACACCACCAGCTTAGAGACCTGAAAACCATTGTTATTCAGAGAGAGACATAGTATGTAAGCAAATGTGCTCCTTGCTAATTTGTTCATTGAAACACAAAGTTTAGATAAGACATAATCCCTGTCTTGGAGCTTTTGGATCTCAAACCCTACCTTTAGGAATCCAGTTTCTCTTGACAACATATTTCATCCTTCATTTTACTTTTTAGAAAAACTACTAAGGAGACCCTGGCCCAGACTTCCAGCAGCATCACAGAAAGCTTGATGGGCATCAGCAGAATGATGTCCCAGCAGGTTCGCCAGAGTGAGGAAGCCATGCAGATTTTAGGTAAGACCAGAACCAGGATTAGAAGACTTGTTCCTTCTGAGGATCTCAATTATATGAAGTCAGCTTGAGATTGTGATTGATGTGAGGCTCTTTTTTTCTTTTTTAAACCCTTACCTTCTGTCTCAGAAGCAAGTATTGCTTCTGAGACAGAAGAGCAATAAGGGCTAGGCAGTGGAGGTTAAGTGTCTTGCTCACGGTCACACAGCTAGAAAGTGTTTGAGGCTAGCTTTGAACCTAGGATATCCCATCTCCAGGTCTGGCTCTCTACTGAGCCACATAGCTCCCCTCAGAGGCTCTTAAATACATTTTCATCTAACTTCTAATGATGCCTGTGGTTCATAAAATTTAAAAGTGATTTTTATAACTTTGTCATATTTGAGGTGTTTTTAAAAAGTCGAAAGAAGTCATACTATAGGTATTATAAGCTACTAACTAGACTGTTGTGCCTTCTGCTTTGGATTTCCTTAGGGAATTCTTTTTAAGTAAGAAAATCAGAAACTCTGAGGTGGGGGTAGTATTAAACACCACTTTGTTGATTTTCAATGTAGATTGGCAACAGATTTTTAATGCCAGGACAATTATAAAAGGAAAGTCTTTTCATTCTTTTAAGTTCTGTTTTTTTCCCAGTTCATCATTTAAATAGGCAGACTTGCAGTTTGTCCCCAGAATCACTCTGAGATTATAAATCCCATACCAGACAGTGTATCACTCTTAGTGTGAATCCTATATTGAATACTATAATAGAACACTACAGAAAGATGCAAAGTGAACAAAAGACATGAGCCTTATGCCTTTGAGAAGTTTATGATATAATGGGGAAGACGGGACAAACAAATGGAAGTACATTGATCAAAAACACATACATTTCTGGGGCAGTTGGGTAGCTCAGTGGATTGAGAGCCAGGCCTAGGAGTGGGAGGTCCTGGGTTCAAATCTGGCCTCAGACACTTCCCAGCTGTGTGACCCTGGGCAAGCCACTTAATCCCCATTGCCTACCCTTACCACTCTTCTGCCTTGGAGCCAATACACAGTATTGATTCTAAGGCAGAAGGTAAGGATTAAAAAAAACAAACAAACAAAAAACCATATATATTTCTAATCAGAACAGTGTGTAAAATCTAATGGATTCTTGGAGTGAATGGATTACCTGTAACCAACAGTTAGCCTTGGAAGAGCTTTGGAAGGAACTTTTTTCTTTTCTTTTTTTTTTTTTAAACCTTTACCCTCTGTCTCAGTAGCAGTTCTAAGACAGAAGAGCACTAAGGACTTGACAATCTGGGTTAAGTGACTTGCCCAGGGTCATATAGCTAGGAAGTGTCTGAGGCCAAATTTGAACCCAAGTTCTCTGGACTCAGGGTATTCTATCCACTGAGCTATCTAAATGCCCCTGAAGTAGCTTTTTTAAAGGGAGCACTGAAACAGTTCTTGTTCTCCCTCCCTTTACCCCCTACCAGGCCTAATTGTATTTTTCAGTCAATAATAATTTCCTACTTTACAATAGGTCTCCTTGAAATGATACTACAAAAGGTGGGGAAAGAGTATTCTTTCATCTATGTCCTTTTCAGAATGTAGGGTTTGATGATCTTTGTTCTCTCTGATTGTCTTACGTGTTTAGGAGCAATTTTGATCAACTCAAGCTTCCAAAAATGGACTAGATACTCATATTGATGGTTTCAAACTCAAATTCAAATAATGACTAATGGAGGTGGTGGTGGCAGTAAAAATGACCACCTCCTCAAAAACTGCCATCATGGAAGAGAAACAGCATGGGCTCATCTATCCTTATGCTCTCTTTTAAAAAAAAATCTTTACTTACCTTCCTGTCTTAGAATCAATACTGTGTATTGGCTCCAAGGCAGAAGAGTAGTAAGGGCAAGGCAATGGGGGTCAAGTGACTTGCCCAGGGTCACACAGGTAGGAAGTGTCTGAGATCAGATTTGAACCTAGGACCTCCCTTTTCTAGGCCTGGCTCTCAATTCACTGAGCCACCCAGCTGCCCCCATACTCATACTCTTATACGAAGTACATTTATTTAGTTACGAATAGCAAAATGAGACAGCACAGATGCAGATTGCTTTTAGGTGAGAGCAGGTGCTCAAATGCATCGCTGCTTTCAGCAGCCTATCCAACAGAAACAGGGCCTCGGTTCATTTTCAGGACGTCCACTGAGCATAGCTTTCTGCTTTTGTTTCAGCAAATTCTTCTCGAACTATCCTGGATGCAAACGAAGAATTTAAGTCTATGTCAGGAACTATCCAGTTGGGACGAAAGCTCATCACAAAATACAACCGCAGAGAACTGACAGACAAGCTGCTTATTTTTCTTGCTCTTGCTCTTTTCCTGGCTACTGTACTTTATATTCTAAAAAAGAGGCTTTTTCCATTTTTGTAAGATTTATAAGACCATCTTTTCTTTTGACAACCAGTTATGAATCCTCTGTTCCTCTGAGTTCAGCCAGTGCTTGCCAGCTCAAACTATAAGTATGTCAGGTTTATTTATTCAAATTGTTCAATGTCTCAAATGGAAATGCCCTGAGGTTTGCCAGCATTCTTTCATAAGGGGTAGGGAGAAGATTTGAAGGGAAGCATTTGTTTGGGAAGCTTACAAAGACATTGAAATTCTGAGATCCCCAGGCCCAGCATCTGTTCTGCCTAAACAGTTTATGATATTCTGAGGCTGCCTTTGTGTATCTGGTAGACGTTTCTCATTTCTTCTCTCCCTTTCTCTCTTCCTCCCTTTCTCCCACCTAGAATGCCTTGAGTTCTAGGTTGAAGGGACCTAAAAGGAAAGACAATGAGAGGGAAAGAAAGATCATAAATTTTTATCCATTATTACTTAACAAATTTGATCATTATTATGAGAACAAAATGCAATCTGAGTTTATACAATGCCACCATGAGAATATGCAAACATATATCTTTATTTTTGCTAGCTTCTTGAACTTTTAGAAACATTCCTTAAAGTTGTCATGATGAGTGGTATACCAGACTACGCTAGGCCAGCAGAATACAGAACAGATTAATAGTCTGATCTCCTCTATCAAACTCATCATCCGAAAGGGCCAAAGCTAAGTATGACCAACAAGAGCAAGATGGGGCTAGGCGGACACCAACTATTCAAGTCCTTCCTGGTCCTGAGTTCCATAAAGAGCCAGTGGAGTAGGAACTGGGTGAGAGCAGGCCTGAAGGTGACAAAACCTTGTTCTACAGATCTGGCTGGCCTTTCATTCCCCAGCTTTCTCAGTACCAGTCTTCCCGACTATTTATAGCCTCCCAAGGCTGAGGAGGGAGGCTGAAGGGAGCCTGCACACAACCCCCCCATTCCACTGCCGCCATCACTAGGGCCGCCTGGCACCTGTAGCATCTCAAATTAAAAATAGCCAAGGGGGCTCAGGAGCAGGCAAGGCCAAAGCAGTGGGAGCATCGTTTAATAAGTCTGTGAAGAAAATCCAACACAACACAGTTTTGGCACTGGTAGCTAGAAGGCATGGTTTGAAGAAGCCCTGGGGAGGTGGTGTGTGTGGAGTCCTGCACTGACACCAGGGAGAGGTATGAACTGGGAGCCATTGGACCCGGCCTCAAACCTTGGGCAGCTTCTGGGGTAATGCCATCTTCTGGCTCCATCCATTATAAGGGTTACTGTGTTGTGATTATTCATTATTATAGTCTAGAGAACACAGGCATATGCTGCTAATACATGAACTCTCGGTCTCTCTGTCTCTCCCTCTCTCTGTCTGTCTCTGTCTCTCTCTGCCTGTCTCTGTCTCTGTCCCTCTCTCTGTCTCTGTCTCTCCCTTTCTCTCCCACTCTGTCTCTCCCTCTCTCTGTCTGTCTCTGTCTGTCTCTGTCTCTGTCTTTCTGTCTGTCTCTGTCTCTCTGTCTCTCTCTGTCTTTCTGTCTGTCTCTTTCTCTCTCTCCCACTCTCTGTCCCTGTCTCTTTTGTCTGTCTCTTTTTCTCTCTCTCTCTCTGTCTCTCCCTCTTTCTGTCTTTCCCTCTCTCTGTCTCTGTCTCTCTGTCTCTCTCTCTCTCTGTCTCTCCCTCTCTCTTTCTTTCTCTGTGTGTGTGTCTCTCCCTCCCTCCCTCCTTAGAACGGAGGATGCCCAGGTAGTTGTTGGAAGGAAAAAGTTGCCTTTTTAGATCTTATAAAAATGAGGAAAAGGTATTTGTGTAAACCTGCCTAATAGGTTATTTTTATATGTATGTACACATTTATGTATGTATACATACATGTATGTGTAGGTTTAGACATACCTTTTATACTTTACACTATAGACATAATTAGTTTGTACATATTAGTAATTAAAAATTTTTGAATAAGATATCATACTTAATCCTCCATAGTATGTCTTGATGTATATATGTGTATATAGCATATATATTATATTCACATATAATATATTTTCAGATATAGTCTCCACTAAAATTCTGCTGTCTCATCTTGGCATGGAGTGATCTGGGCCATGTCAGGGGAACACAAGTTTTCCTACCAAACTGAGTATGGCTCTGAGGCTTTGAGTATGGGTCCAACCTCACTAAATCCAAAGACACATCACTAGGAGGTTAACCAAGAGACGGTGAATTTTCCTTCCAGCCACAGCAACTCCTTAAAATCTTTTGCTGAGCCATGGAGGGCTTGTGATGCATGTGTATTGCTGAATACTGATGAAGTCAAAGATTCCTTGGAAAACTCACTTAAGCTTTTTGAGCCTGTGTCTTCATCTGTAAAATGAGAATGATTACATTTCTACTTCCTACCTCACTACAGGATAGCTAGGAGAAATGAGCACTACCTTCAAACCCTATGAGAGCAGTGATTCTTAAAGCTATATATGTACATATTTGTATGTTTGGGTTTTGTTTTTCTTGTTTTAAAAGCAGTTGAGGATGGGGTACTCCAAGAGATACTCCCACCAGTATTATGAAGGATTCTAGATTATAATCTTCTTGCCTTAAAAAGTCTTTTATTATCTAAAAAAAATGAAAAAGAAGGTGAGATGGGAAGAAAATGAATACTTTTAACTGAAATGGAATGTATACTTAATTTAAACACATAATATACACATGTAATTTTAAGCTTAGAATTGAAGTATAGATAGAAAATTCTCAGTCTGACTCCTGTCATAAATATAGAAGAAAGACTTCAAATAAGGATTTTGTATTCTTAAAAGTTTTCTTCCCTATTTAACTGTTGTTAATATGCTAGAAATCTTTGTATCTTACATTTCCTATTCTTATTTTTAATTTGTAGATAAGGTGACATTTAGCTTCTCTGAGGACCATAATCAAATCTAATTTTTATTAAACATCACTGATGTCATTATAACTTACACTTTGCACTCAGGTTGAGTCAGAATACCAAATTTGAAATGTTTCCCAAATCCAGGCAGTGCTAACCCGATTCCATATAAATCCAGGAGAGGGCAGTGTTTCACCCCCACTTACCCTACAAGACCATGTAAAGTGAGCTGTATCAGAATCAAGACTTGAGAACTGAAAAGGTATTTAGGGATCAGCCATACTAACCTTTTCATTTTACAGATTATATTGAATGAAGATTAATATTTGATGGAATATATTATTGTACTTTAAGATATGATGAATACAGAGAAGCATGAAAAGACTTCTATGAACTGATGCAAAGTATAGTAAGCAGAGTAAGAAAACAATACACAATGATCACAAGACAATTAAAAATGTTGCAAAAAAGGGGGAAAGTAGGGGCATAAAGTATGTAAACAGATTAAAAACGAATATTAATAAATGTCTAATAAAAAAATGTTGCAAAATTACAAATGACAAACTTGGTTCCAAAGAAGATATATAAGATGATATCTCCCCCTCTTTTTCAATGAGGAAGGAAGGTTGCAAATGTGGAATATTGTATGTAATGTCAGATTTTTTCAATGCATTTATCAGTTTATTTCTCCTATTTTAAAGGAATTCTTTGTTATAAGGGATGGCTCCCTGGGAGTGGAGATCAGGAGGGATATAAGGGGAAATGTAAGTAATAAAAACAAAATATATCAATAAAAAACTAATGGGCTCTACCCAAGGCTAGACATGGGAAAATAGATTATCAAAGAAATGCTTGATATCTAATGTGACAAGAGTATGAAAATGTCAAGAATGTTTCAACCACTTGTTTACTCAGATCCAAATTGTATAAAATAATTTATTACAAAAGGATGTATGGCATACTAAAGGTGTAAAAATATTGTGAGCATTCAACTTTATATATATATATATATATATATATTTCATGAATGTATACAGCTCTGTTTTCATCCTTGAGATTAGATGTCTTTAAAATTATTTTGCTTTTGATAATTGGACCATGTAATGCAATCACAGAATTTAGTAAATGGTCGTAGAATTAAATGTCTGGAAGGTATCTCGGGGTTTTGCACTGCATTTTTCTGTTGCCAGAACTACCTACCTTTGTGATCTAGGGCAAATCACTTAACCTCTTGGAGCCTCAGTTTTCTCATCTATGAAATGTGGAGGTTGAATTAGATGATCTCTGAAATCTGTTCCAGCTTTATGATCCTAAATCTTCCACGCTGATGAAGTATCAAGGGTGTTTTCAAGTCTCTTTTCTAGAGATTTTCTAATATTCAGGAAGCCATTCTTTTTCATTTTTATCTTAATTAGGAGCCTACTAGATGTTAAGGCAATGTGTCAGATATATACAAAAATAAATACTGAGTTTCTTCCCTCAAGAGTCTGATTATTTTATTGTGGAGATGAACCATAAGGCAAGAGATGAACCCATCTTCAACAAAATGGAAACCTCATCCCTGTTTTCACCTGCCTCACAAGGATGTTTTTAAAGATAATTGGTTTCCATGCAAGATATGTTGATTCCTGATAACCAAATGAGTAGGCTCTTTAGGGAAAGGTTCCCTTTGTGATTAGTAAGAGAGTTATTTTCCTGATTCCCAGTGTCTTGGGAGATGCAGATAGTTGTATCTTCACACTAGAGCCTGCATGGGGTTTTACACAGAACTGTTGCTCCTGGGTTTCCTCCCTTAATGTAAGGGCAGGGTAAAAATAGCTGAGTGCTAATCTAAGAGATACTGGGAGCAGAAGCCCCGGCAGTGCTCTAAGGAATGACTGAGTGCAAACTGTCTTCCATTCGGACTCTCAGTGGCTTATCTCTGGGTTGCCCTTTTAGCTCAGAATGAAAATGTATCATACCTAACGAGTTTTGTTTTTTTTTTAATCTGTGAAGTATTGGCATATTCAACAACTTTTAAAAATCCGTTCATTCTAAACCTGCTGAAATGATAACCTGACCTCTTGGTGGAACTAAATCAGTGATGGCCAACCTATAACACACAGGTCAGCACTGACACACGTAGCCATTTTCAATGATACGCAGCCACATGTGGCCGCCTACAGAGAAGCATGCCGAGGATGAAACATTTGCTGTAGTGTAGTGTAGACACTCTGTGCACTATAGATGACAATTCTACCTATGTTAATTTACCTATTTTGGTTTATTAAATACAGTTATGTATTACAAGTACATGTTTTTGTTATTTAAACTATAAATATTGCAAAATTATGTTTTTTTTCTCCAAGTGACACACCACCTGAGTAATGCTAGGTTTTTTGGTGAATTTTGACACACCGAGCTCAAAAGGTTGCCCATCATTGTGATCTCTCTTTTCTGGTTTGTATCTTGTGGTTGTGGGTTGGAAAATTCCTCAAGGCTAACCTTCATCCTTCTGAATAGAGGAGAAGAGAGAAAAAGAGCACAAAGCAGAGGAGGAAGTAGACAGCATAATGGAGAGAGGGCCAAGCCTGGAGTCAGGAAGACCTGAATTCAAATTTGACCTCAAACACTAGCTGTGTGACCCTGGGCAAGTCATTTAACATTTGCCTCAGTTCGTCCATGAATCTGGAGAAGGAAATGGCAAACCAGTATCCTTGCCAAGAAAATTCATGACACTCAATGGTGTCATGGGACAGCTAGATGGCCTGGTAGAGAGAGCCAGTCCTGGAATCAAAAGGACTTGGGTTCAAATTTGACCTCAGACACTTCCTAGCTGTGTAACCCTGGGCAAGTCACTTAATCCCAGTAGCTTAGCCCTTAAATTACCTCTTCTGCCTTGGAACCAATACTTAGTATCAATTCTAAGACAGAAGAACAGGGTTTAAAAAGTGATATAATAATTCAGATCACAGAGCTGGAAAGCACCCCCTAGAGATCAGTTAGTCTAATCCCTTTATTTTACAGAGAAGAAAACGGAGGCCCACACACTAGTTGTGATTTGCACAACTAGTTAGTAGAGGTAAAACTGGTAGCCGGGTCCAGGTCTCTTTCCAACAAACCATAATGATTCCCTTCTGTGTTATAGAAGCTGTCATCTGTTTCCCAGGCCTTGGAGAATAAACACGTGTTCACCTTAATGTGTTCCACCTTCGTGAGCTTGGTAATGAGCATTACAAAGAATCAGTGACTATTAATTTAGGTGGAGATCTATTGTATTTTTAAGGGCAGTCAGGCAGTGCAGCAAATAGATCGCCAGGCCCGAGTCAGGAAGATATGAATTCAAATTGGACTTCGAACATGAGCTGTGTGACCCTGGACAAGTCACTTAACTCTGCCTCAGTTTCCTCATCTGTAAAATAAGCTGGAGAAGGAAGTGACAAACCACTCCAGTATCTCTGCCAAGAAAACCCCAAAGGAGATCCAAAGAATCCAACACAACTGAAAATAAATTATACTTGAGCTCAGTGTTGGGATTTCTCGAGTACTGGGCATATGGAGATGCGATTAATAGTCCTAGAGAATTGCCTAGGGGTCACTACTGGCTATCATGGTTCAGAGGCAGGATTTAACTGGGTCTTCCTGACTGTCTCCATCCTCTTTATACCAGGCTGCATCTCACCTAGAGATTTCTCTGGTTGTAACATTGCTGCAGGGAATCAAAATTAGTGGTAGAGGAAGAAAAGTTGGAAGGAAGCAAAGATAGGCTTTATCAAGTCCCTTTGGCCAGGAAAGAGTGGTATGCTGGTCAGTGTTTTAACTGCCATCTCTTGGGGAGGGGGAATTGGCTGAGATATGCTTTTAATCTACATTATTAACATTTTCTCCACTTTTAAAGTCCAGAGTTTGGACAGCCAATAATATAAGAAATCAAGCCCTGATTGGTTGAAATCAAGTGGCAAAAATTTTCAAACCGAAAATGGAAAAGTTAGCTCTCAGGAGCCAATCTGAGTGCCCACAAGCACCCTCCTCACCGGACATAGCCTTGGTGCCTTGTGAATCCAAGGACTGGGCAAACGGCAGGTTCGAGGAATATAAAGATACATTACCATCCCTACTGAAGAGAAACAGGGAAACTATAGGCAGCCATCAAGAAACTTACATGGTCAACTAAAGGAAGCCGGGATCATGAATTTCTTTGCTTCTGCAATTTCTATGGAATGGCAATTTTACAGTTCAGTGATGGACTTTGCAATGGCAGAACAAGAACAAACCATAAAAATGGATAAATGTGAAGGATACAAGCCCAAAAGGACTAATAGGAAAAATTGTAAAGAAAGAACTAGAACAAGATGTGGAATCATTTCAATTCTATAACTAACAATAATGATGATAATAATAACAAGAAAAGAGAATAGCTGGAATTACAATACCGAATGGTATATATATATATGATATATATGTATCATACATATATATATATATACATATATATATACACACACACACATATAGTAATCCCAAGGTCTTCACAAAGATTTGCATGCTACCTCTGAGACGAAGGACCAAGTGCAAGGTGGATTCTTTCTGGATGATCCCCTTTTCTTCTGTTATTATTAGTATTATTGTTGTTGTTAGTTATAGAATTGAAATGATTCTGCATCTTGTTCATATATACATACATATGTTTGCATGCATATATATATATATATATATTTTTAACTTTAGCCTTCTTTCTAGGAATGGATACCAAGACAGAAGAGCAATAAAGACTAGGTAAACTGTTAAGTGACTTGCCCAGGGTCACACAGCTAGGAAGTAGCTGAGGTCAGATTTGAACCCAAGTCCTCCTCATTCCATGCCTGTCTCTCTATCCCCCGAGTCACCTAGCTGCCCCACCACATGAGACTTTAAGTGAATGTATCTATTTTTAAAATTGCAAATAAGCAATACTTTTATATGTGATCTTTTGTTTATTCCAGTGTTTTTGTTAATGACTAGTTTTAAATTTTAAATATTTTAAATAGGGGGAAAGTGTGACTATAAGTAAAGGGAAACGAGTTTTTAAATATTGGAGAAAAGTAGAGGCATCCATTAAGTTGTCCTTGGTCTCATAACTAGCATTTCCAGATTGACAAGTGGCATTGGGAGTACATGGAAAATTCCTAAAATGGTCTTGCAAAATATATTTACTTCTGTCACATGCCAAAAGGATTGTCCAGTCAATGTCAGTCAACAAGTATTCTATTATATAGCATTGTCCAGAGAGGGAAGGACAAGGCCAGCGATCCGTGCTGGACTCGCTGGATCAGACACACAGAGCCAGGAATTTGCCGGCCATGAAACTGTGCAGGATGTGCGTGCATGCTTGTCTGCGGCTCTGTCAGACTCTTCATGGGGAAGGAAGGGCAGACGGGTCTGTCATCTGGGATCCGGGCTTCTCCGGCCCAGGAGACCCGTCATCTGAAACTGGCTGTTCTGGATCCTGTCAGAGACGTTAGTGAATAGCAGCGGGATCACCCGCTAAGCACGGGCATGGCATGGGGTTTGGGGGAAAGAGGAGAGGAAAGTCCCCAAGATGGGACAGGTTTTATTTGTCTGGGGACGTGATTCCTTCCATCCAGTCTCGTCCCCAGTGTGTGTGTGTGGGAGGGACAGAGAACAGAAACATGAATGAAATTCAGCAATAATGGAAGGGGAGATTATTAAATCCGATTCCCCAGCATGATTTTGGCACACTTAAAGCCTGCATCAAAAGTCTTATAGATTCTATGATCCCATGCCAACATGTTTTAAATTTAAATTTTTGTTTGCATGATTGTTTGTTTTTTTAGGTCACATTCCTTCCCCCCAAAAATATTCCCAGGGCCCTGGCCCCTGGGAGTACAGAGATAATGTAATATAGGATTAGTAACTTTGCTAGGTTATAGGATTATTACAATAGGTAGGGCGTAAGCCCTGCTTTCCAAAAGCTTACTCTTAAACGAAGTTAAGAACAAGTGCGAAACTAACTTTTAGAGGGCAGCTGGGTGGCTCAGTGGATTGAGAGCCAGGCCTAGAGACAGGAGGTCCTGGGTTCAAATCCGGCCCCAGACACTTCCCAGCTGAGTGACCCTGGGCAAGTCACTAGACCCCCATTGCCTACCCTTACCACTCTTCTGCCTTGGAGCCAATACACAGCACTTATTCTAAGATGGAAGGTAGGGGGTTAAAAAAATTTTTTTTAACTCTTTTACAAAGATGAGGCAAAGTCCCGGACAGACTGAGTGGGGGAAAGATCACCGTCACCAGGGGTGAGGCCCATCTTTAAAATGGGGATAATAATAGAATCCACCTCCCGGTGTGGGTGTGAGCATGGAAAGAGAACGTTTGCATTTGTAACAAGTACTCAGTAGCGGGCGACCCCATCGTCATGCTTTGGGAAAGCGGCGTAGGCAGCCCCGTAGGAGGTGGATTTGAAGATGAGCGAGGGGACTTGGTGACCAGAGGTGAGAGTCTGAATTTCAGGGTTGGCGGCGGGAGCAGGGGAGGCACTAGCCCGGATTGTGGGGCGAAGGAGAGACAAGCGGCCGAGAGGGCTTCAAGTTTATGAGCCTGGGGGGCTGAAGACATAGACATAGACACGTTTTGGGGGGGAGAAGTATGAAGGAGAAAAGTCACAGAATCCCAAAATGGAACCATCGAAAGTTACGTCGGTAGCCATGAACGTCGTCCAGTCGTGAAGGAATCCCCGTTCTGCGGTACCCAAGAAGGAGCCGAGAGAGCTCCCCTGGAAGGCCTTACAGAGTGGGGAGCCACCCTCACCGGAGGCAGCCCCTCCGTTCTGGGGCGTTCTCCATCGCTACGTTTTCCTGCACGGCGAGGCTAGGCTTCCCTCTTTGCAGCTTGCTTATGTTGCTCCTAATTCTAAACAAACCTTCCCACGACAGCCTTTCTGGTAGGTGAATCCCGCCCTCGGGGGGCCTCTCTTCTCCAGGCTAAGCAGCCCCTCTTCCGTCAGCCTGTCCTCATGCGATATGGACGCAAAGCCCTTCGCCTATGCCTACGTGGTTGTCGTCCTCTGGCCATTCTCTAGTTCAAGAGAGTCCCCGACCTGGAGAGAGAGATTCATGGACCCTCTTGTTTTTTCTTTTTAAAAACGCTTTGCCTTCCGAACCAGGAGAACATTGTACAAAGTAACTGCAATATTGTGGAATGATAAAATGTGAGAAATAAAATTAATATAGAGTGATAAAATTAAAAATATCATGGTTTCAAAGGGTTTATTGAAAGCCATTTAGAAAAATGAAGCCACATGCCTGTTGAGTTAGTTCAAAATATGCAAACCCTGTTACCTCTTCCTCCCATCCTGGGTCTTCTCCAAATCACCAAAAAAAAGAGGAAGTATCAATGCCATCCTCAGTCTTTATACTCCTGATTATGTAATTACACTTCCTGCCCACCTGATTACACAAGAGGAATCATGGGAAATGTAGTTTGAAAGAGATCTAAATATCCACAGGAAGTTTAGATCAGGAACCTCAAAATTAGTTCAAGGACTCCCAAATTTCCAATACCACACAAATGTGATAGACTGAGCTACTCTCAGCGATACAATGATCCAGGACAATTCTGAGGGACTTAAGACAGAGGATGCTACCCACCTCCAGAGAAAGAACTGTGGGAGTAGGAATGCAGATGAAAGTATATGATTTTTCACTTGTTTATTTGGGTATATGTTTTGGGGTTTAGGTTTCACCTCTCCTCCCATATGAGAAGTTCGGAGGTTGGATCTTCAAGGGCTTCTCTGGCATCTTGGGGTGTTAGTGCTCTCAGACTCTCTGCTCTAGGATATCCTCATCTAAGCACTAGTCATGGTGGAGGCCTACTGCCGCCCCTACTGCCTCTCCTAGGGCTTCCAAGCTCTCTCCCTTGGACTCTCTGACCACTCAGAGACATTCTCTGAGCGTCCCTCCACTCTTGCGGCCTGTGGACACAAAGCCACAAAGGCTTCGTGTGTTGGTCTCTGGTCACAATGACACTTGATTTGCCAGAGAGGCTCCTTTTCCTATTGCTTTTAGGCTTCTGGCTGGCAATGCAGTTCTGGGGTGGAAGCTTTTACTTACTGTCATTTCCTCTTGGCTACTGAGAACTTTGGGGCAGCACAGTGCATACATAGGGTGCTGGGTCTAGAATAAAAAAGACCTGAGTCCAGATCCAGCCTCAGATACTTACTTACAGTGTGACTCTGGGCACATCACTTAAGCTCTATTTGCCTCAGTTTTCAAATCTGTAAAATGAGGATAATAATAGCATCCACCTCTTAGGGTTATTGTGAAGACCAAATGAGATAATTGCAAGTACCATATGAATGTTTGCCATTATTTATTATTATTATTATTAAGCAGGGGTAGGTGAGGGTAGCCTGTCTCTGTTCTAGAAGTCATCTTGGCAGGAGGCATTCCTCTTTCTTTTTCTTCTTCTTTTTTTATTTCCCTCACTTCTCTCTCTAGTCAACAAGCGTTTTAATTACCCACATCACACGTGGGACCCCAAAATAGCTAGTCCAGGTTCAAGGTACCTTGTGGTTCCATATCTGCTCAAAATCATAGCTCAGGGACTCCCACGGATGTGTTTTCTTTTCTTCTGCTCAGCCACAGGTTCCAATTAGTTCAAAGACACTTAATGAAGTGGTGTAGCAATAAAATCTGAAAGAGAACATTCCCTTCACAACGCAGGGATATTCTCTTAAGCATGCATCATCAGTGGTCAGAATGAGTATGTATCAAGATGAGAGAGTCCTAGGTTCAAATCCAGCCTTAGACACTTCCTAGCTGTGTGACCCTGGGCAAGTCACTTGACCCCCATTGCCCACCCTTAACACTCTTCCACCTAGGAGCCAATACACAGAAGTTAAGGGTTAAAAAAAATTAAAAAAAAAAAAAAAAGATAATGAGAGAAACACACCTAGGAATTCATGTGGCCAGAGTGGGGGATAGCTTATATTTTAAACCTTAACTGTCTGTCTTAGAATCATGTTGGTTCCAAGGCAGAAGAGCAATAAGGTCTAGGTAACAGGGGTTAAGTGACTTGCCCAAGGTCACACAGCTAGCAAGTGTCTGAAGCCAAATTTGAGCCTAGGACCTCCCATCTCTAGGCCTGGCCATCAACCCACTGAGCCACCTTGCTGTCCCCGGCAGTTTATATTGCATTATAAAATACCAACATTACAGAATACTTCATGAATTAAAACAATTTTTTTTATACTCCATCTCATTTGGTCTTCATGAAACATGATTTAAAAAAACAACACTTTGTCACTTTGCTTCATGAAAAATGCCTCTTGGAAGCATTTTGAATACTTTCTGGATGTTCAGAGCTAACAAGGTTGAACAAGCCGAAAGCTTGGTATGGGTAATAGGACGAATCTGCAAGCAGAGAGCTGAGCCCTGCCAGCCACATGCTTTGGAGCTCCCCAGTGGAGACTTTCCCCCAGACAAAGAGCCTCTTCTGCAGTGCTTTGGACATCTCTGGAATGCCTGCTGGTCCCAGATGAAGGGGAGGGAGGAAGATGAGATTGAAGACACCTTCAATGGGTTAGAAAAGAATCTTTTATAGGAAGGTAGACTTTTAGCCTCATATTTACATATTTCTTTCAGCCATGCTGCTCGTGTTACACAGGGTAACACTACCTTCAAATACATTTGCTCAGAAATAGTAGGAGTTACAGTAAACTAACCTTGGAATAAATGTGTTTATGTAATTCCAGGTACTACAAAGAATGTGGGTTAAGGCTAGCAAGTGAAACTGAATCATTAAAGAGCTTTTCTAAATTAAAACCTGGGAAGGAAAAACAAACCATAATAGGAATGAACTTTCGAACGATAAAGCTCATTTTTTTGCTCCACAGACCATAACCTCTGCAAAAGAACTTGCCTTGGATTCAGCCCCCCCAAAGGTCCAACAGCCCTTCAAGTAGCCCTCTTATCTCCTTACTCGTTTTAGCTAACAGAATAAGTAACTAACACTAATATAGCACTTCAAAGTTTGCAAAGCACTTTATATATTATCTTACTTGATCCTCACAGCAGCCCTGGGAGGCCGTGCTACAATGATCTCCATTTTGTAGATGAAGAAGCTGAGACAGACAGAGGTTAAGTGTCTTGCTCGGGGTAATAATGCAGCTAGCAAGTGTCTATAGCTGGACTTAAACTTAAGTCTTCAGGACTCTATTTGCTTTGTCACCTCCCTGGAAGTGGAGAATTGGAAGGACCTCAGAGGCTGTCTAGTCGAATATCTACCAGAAAAGAATCCTCTCTACAATTTCCTCTACAAATGGGCATCTACAGCCATTGCTTGATATTCTCTAGTGCAATGATGGCGAACTTTTTAGAGGGGTGAGTGATGTGAGAAATGTCCTCAGGTGAAGGAGAGGGGAGCAGCCCGGCCCCACATCCCTCTGGCTCTCTAGTAACAAACTCTGGCAAACTCTGTGCTGGGTCAATAGCGTGTGTGCCCGCAGAGAGGGCTCTGAGTGCCCTCCCTGGCACGTGTGCCATAGGTTCGCCACCATGACTCTAGTACAACTAAACCATGGGTTTGCTGGAACTAGCCAGAAGAGAATTGTTAAATTTTTAGTGAGAGCATTTATACCCCCCAAATCAACAAATGCTACAAATATGGGGTAGATTTTTGCTTTTTTTTTTTTTTTCTGATTGTCTAGATTTAAGAGAAGTGACAGAGGAAATGTTAATCATGCAGATTAAACTCAAAAGTGTGTCCTGTTCTTTTTTGGAGGACTGGTTGTTAAACATTTGCCAGCACACCTGCCATATAACTCTAATTAATTATTAGCAGTTAGGAAATTTCTGTCCATCAAGCTTAAATCTTTCTCTCTGTCACTTCTATCCATCATTCCTATTTCTGCCCTTTGGAATCAAGCAGAACAGGTCTAATCCATTGTCCTCATGCTAACTCTTTAAATACACGAAGAAGAAAATCATCTATTTATCTCATCCCCATAAGTCTTTTCATCTCCAGCTTAAGTATTCCTGATTTCTTCAACTAATTCTTGTCTTGAGACCTTTTATCTGCTTGCCCTCTTCTGGACACTCCTCAACTAGTACACGTGCTTAAAATTGAGCAACCAGAATTGAATATAATAAAGAAAAAGGGGAAAAGACCCTTCTTCTACGGTTGTGGGAGGTTTAAGGATGAGACAACTTTTCTTTTAGGTACTCAGTAAATTATAAAATGGGTTGTCCTCTTCCAATAAGTCTATCCTGCTGAGCCTTGGTTAACCAATCATCAAGAGACAAGCCTCTGGGGGCAGTTGGATAGCTCAGTGGATTGAGAGTCAGGCCTAGAGACAGGAGGTCCTAGGTTCAAATCCGGCCTCAGACACTTCCCAGCTTTGTGACCCTGTGCAAGTCACTTGACCCCCATTGCCCACCCTTACCACTCTTCCACCTATAAAAGTCAATACATAGAAGTTAAGGGTTTAAAAATGTAAAAAAAAAAAGCGAGCGAGAGAGAGAGAAGCCTCTGTAAAACACAAAAATGCCTCACTGAGGATCTGCATCTGAAACGAGAAGAAACTTAGGTTTGGCTTTCTCAGACCTATGTATAGGAGCCAGATTGTTCAAGATCCCCATTCCTTGATGGAAGACAAGTGGCTTCTGATTTCAGATCTTTATTTGCCTTTTGGTTGATTATTCATTGGCAATGGGCAGAAAGGGCAGGAAGTGGGGTCTTTGAGGGAGAGGGGCGAGGGCATGTTATCCGGGTTTTCCTCTAGGTATCAATATGAAACCTTTGTCCCTCACAAAGAATATCGTCCACAGAATGAGTTTCCTGTCTCAAGAAAGCACAGCAGAACTCCCTTTTTGGCTTCCAGAGACAGCTCTTTCAACTGAAAAAGACAAACTACAGCTGTTCCTACACACAAGTTCAGAATTATTCATTTGTGCATGAATGGCACTTAATCACAATAAGCATCCAAGTTCTATACTTAAGGGCATACAATTCTTCCTACTTTGAAGCCACAGCTGGGGCATTTGTTAAGCTTCCTAATAGAAGAAATATCAGGAACAAGAGACACTTGGAGCAGAGTAATTAGCCTGGGACAAAGGAAACAGCTAATATTCTTCAAACCTGAACCTCTGGGTTTGTCCATCAATTCACTCACTCAACAGGCATTTAGGCTCATAGGCCTTAGAGCCAGGAAGAAGTTGGGAAGTCCTCTAGCCCAAATCCCCTCATTTTATAGATGTGGAAACTGAAGCTCAGAGGGAAGAGCAGTGACTTGCCCAAGGCCACCTGGCAAATAGCAGAGTAGGGATTGGAACCCAGCTCCTCTGACTTCAGATCCAGTATTCAGTATTTCAGCTCATTACAAAGCCTCTCTTGACTCAGAGGGATTGCTTTCTGGAGTGAGTTGATGTTTGAGCTGGGTCTTGAAGGAGAGCTGAATTGTAGTCATTTTAGCTAGGGAGACAAATAGCAGAGAGTTGAGAGTGGGGACTGCTGGGAGCCCTAGAAATCTTGGAGCAGCAGGAGAGGGTAATTTTATGGCACTGATGAGAGAGGAAGAGGCATGGTGAGAACCATCCCATTTTAAAAAAGAAAAGGGAAAGACGAAGTATTTATTAATGACCTACTATGTGCCTGGCACCACACTAAGAAACTGTGCTATTTGAACCCACTCTCCCCAGAGACTGAGGTGGCATAGGGGAGAGTATGTCCCTAAAGTCCTGGGAAGACAGTGGAATTGTGCGTCGGCTAAAGGGGAATAGGGGGGCTTGGGGAGAGGGAAAGAACATGAAACATGTAAATATGGGAAAATATTCAAAATGAAAAATAAAAATGAAAAAAAAATAAAGTACTGGGAAGAAATATTTGTACTTCTGTTCTTTATCTTCTAAGTATCTGTTTGTAAAAGCTAGTTGATATGGATGGTTAAATGGAATTGGGGTGGCTAAGAGGTAGGAGTGGCCTGGAGGAGAGGGAAATATACTTGGAATAGGGGTTCAACCTAATAATGTTAGAGATTAACCATCCAAACTCCTCAGGGGACTTAGACCTCTGAGAGGAAAATATAGTAGTCTGACTATGAGATAGTGGGACAAAGACTATTCTTTATAAATAAATTAATTTAAAAAGTTAAAGTAAATTAAATTAAAATATATGAGGGTTACCCACTGAGCTACCCAGCTGCCCCCCCCCCCAAATCATAGGTTTTGATCTTCATTCTTACTCCAACAGTTATTTCTTTGGAGGTGGATATCATTCTTTGTCAAAAGTCCCTCAGAATTGTCCTGGATCATCGTATTGCCAATAATAGCTAAGTCTGTCACATTTGATTGTTCCACAATATTGCTGTTACTGAAGGTCTTTCCATGTTTGCTAGTTTCTGGTTTATGCTTGGAAAAGCAAACAATAGACAGAGTAAAGTGGCCAGGACTGGAAGCGCCAGGAACTCCCCTCTCAGGCTCTTAGCAAGCACAAGCCCTCGCTAAGTGCTTCTGCAAGGCACCATTTTCTGCTCCTACTGATCTTGTAAGGGTAGAAGGTAGACTAGGATGGAAAGGAAAAAAACTTCCTTTCTCCATCTCCTCCCTTCTTGCCTCACTGTGGTCTCTAAAAGCAAAGAAGAGGAAGAGTGGGGGAGAAAGGGATAAAACCAAAGGGGAAAGGAATGAACTCATAGGTCACTGAGGGTTGGCGTCTCCCAATAAGAACTATCTTCTGAGCCTCAGTTCACCACTTATTGAGAGACAAGCCCCTATTTAAGAAAGAAAACTAGCCACATTCAGAGGAAGAACTGTGGGAGGAGAAACACAGAAGAAAAACAACTGCCTGATCACATGGGCTGATGGGGATATTATTGGGGATGTAGACACTAAGAGATAACTCCAGTCCAACTATCAATAATATGGAATTAGGTCTTGATCAATGATACATGTAAAACCCAATGGAATTGTGCGTTGGCTAAGGGGGGGTTAGTGGGGTTTGGGGGAGAGGGAAAGAACATGAAACATGTAACTATGGGAAATATTCAAAATAAAAATTAAAAAAAGAGAGAGACAAACACCTATAAAACAACCAGGAGAGAATGTTGTAAAGTCACAAAGAATAACTATGGCTCCAAAGAATAGAAATTAAAAGATATCCTCAATCTGTTCCTCTGCAGAGACGGGAGGTCTACAAATTGGTACATTGTACATATTTTCAGACTTTTTTCAATGTTTTGGTCAGTTTAGCAGATTTCCCCTCCTCTTTTTCCCTTAAAAATATTATTTGTTCTGTGGAATGGCTATTTGAGGGGGGGGATGGGAAGGAATCCTGGAAGAAAGTGTGTTGATGGGGGAAAAAAACCTCAATAAAATTTTGTTTATTTTTCTATCTTTACAAAGAGGAAATCTCATCCCTGTGGACCAATCGGAGGTATCCTCTCAGCAAGGAACTAGGCTACATGTCTGTTTCCATAGGAAGTGGGCCTTCCAACATAGGTCTACACCCTGTCATCTCATTGAGTTAACTGATAGGGTTGTTCAGTCATTTTAGTAAGTCATATACTATTCTTTGTGACCCTATTTGGGATTTTCTTGGCAAAGATACTGGAGGGGTTGGCTATGTCTTCCACTAGGTAATTTGACAGATGAGGAAATTGAAGCCAACAGGGTTAAGTGACTTATCCAGAGTCACACAGCTAGTAAGTGTCTTAGGCCAGATTTGAACTGAAGAAGATGAGACTTGCTGACTCCAGGCCTCGTGTTCTATCCACTGTGCCACCTTGCTATTCCCTAATTGGCAGAGGGAACTCACCAAAATGATCTGAGGCTCTCTCGATCAACTCCGATTATAAGGACACTACATTTTTGGCAGTCATTTGGTAACTTACTCAAAGGACAGCAGAAGGCCTCTGTTCTGATCTCTACTGTGCTGCTATCTGAATGCTGGGCAAGTTACTTCCACTTTGGGGCCTTCAGTTTTTTCCTCTCTACAATGAGGGAGTCGGATGAATTGATCTTTAAGGTCTCATCCAGCCCTGATATTTATTAATTCTATTATTACTTTTTTTAAAAAATAGGTAGCTCAGTGGATTGAGAGCCAGGCCTAGAGACGGGAGGTCCTAGGTTCAAATCTGGCCTTGGACACTTCCCAGCTGTGTGACCCTGGGCAAGTCACTTGACCCCCATTGCCTACCCTCACCACTCTTCCACCAAGGAACTAATGCACAGAAGTTAAGGGTTTAAAAATATAAAAAATAAAAAAATAAAAATGTTTAATTACACGTTATATCTGTTAGATTTTCTCAAGTGGCATGAAGTCTCATTAGAGGCAACACTTGACAAAAATAATACAGTTTTAAATCTAACTCTCTCCTCTTCTGAAATGATGCCCTCAATTACTCTTGGCCCAGCTACATTCCTTTTTTCTTTTTTTAAAGTTTATTTATTTAATTAAATAATTTAGAATATTTTTCCATGGTTACATGATTCATACTCTTTCCCTCCCCTTCTCCGGCCCCCCCTCCCATAGCCAACATGCAATTCTACTGTGTTTTACATGTATCATGGATCAAGACCTATTTCCATATTATTAATTTTTGCACTAGATTGTTTAGAGGCTACATCCCCGATCACCCAATCAAGTCCCCATTGACCCATGTGATCAAGCAGTTGTTTTTCTACTACTCCCACAGTTCTTCCTCTGGATAGCATCTTTCTCATAAGCCCCTCAGAGTTGTCCTGGATCCTTGCATTGCTGCTAGTCGAGAAATCCATTACATTTGATTGTGCCACAGTGTATCAGTCTCTGTGTATAATGTTCTCCTGGTTCTGCTCCTTTCACTCTGCATCAATTCCTGGAGTTTGTTCCAGTTCACATGGAATTCCTCCAGTTTATTATTCCTTTGAGCACAATAGTATTCCATCACCAACAGATACCATAATTTGATCAGCCATTCCCCAATAGAAGGGCATCACCTCATTTTCCAGTTTTTTGCCACCACAAAGAGCGCAGCTATATTTTTGTAAAAGTCTTTTTCCTTCTTATGTCTTTGGAGTATAAACCCAGCAGTGCTTTGGCTGGATCAAAAGGCAGATAGTCTTTTAATGCCCTTTGGGTATAGTTCCAAATTGCCTTCCAGAATAGTTGGATCAGTTCACAACTCCACCAGCAGTGCATTAATGTCCCTATTTTGCCACAACCCCTCCAACATGTATTACTTTCCTCTGCTATCATTTTAGCCATTCTGCTAGGTGTGAGGTGATACCTCAGAGTTGTTTTGATTTGCATTTCTCTAATTATTAGAGATTTAGAACACTTTCTCATGTGCTTATTGATAGTTTTGATTTCTTTATCTGAAAATTGCCTATTCATGTCCCTTGCCCAATTATCAATTGGGGAACAGCTTAATTTTTTTGAACAATTGATTTAGCTCCTTGTAAATTTGAGCAATTAGACCTTTGTCAGAGGTTTTTGTTATTAAGATTTTTCCCATCTTTTATTACTTTTTGTGGACAAAGAAAACCCGTTTGTCTATCTCACTGAAAAATGGCTAAAGGTAATTTCTATAAGCAAAGAGACAGTATTAGAAAGAACAAACTACTGAGGCTTGGGTTCTCAGGACTTCAGTTTGTGCATTTCTTACTAGGATCAAAGATAAATTACTTTGTTGGGCATTTAAAGTCCTTCCTGATCCAGCTCCACTTTACATTTCTGGATTAATTTTATGTTAAACCAATTGACTCCATGGTCCAGCCAAATGGGTCCATTTGCCGTTTCTGCCACACGAAATTCCATCTCCTGCCTCCATGCTTCAATCCACCTTATTCTCCCATGCCTAGTAAGCTTTTTTTCTTTTCTATGTCCTTTATAATTCCCAGATCCTTTTATAGCTCAATTTAAGAGCCATTTTGTACTCCAACCTTTTTTTTTTTTTAATTCTCTCAGTTGTTAGTATTCCAACCCCTCTCCATGGCTTTGCATTGAATTTGTACTGATGTTGTATTTACTTATCTGTGTAGAATGCGTGCTACTTGAGGCTGGGAATATTTTTGTTACAATTGGCATAAAGACATTGATTTGATTCTATAAATGGGAATGATACTCTTAATACCTCCCACTGTAGTAGTTGTGAGTCCTTTGAAAATCCTTAAATGCTGTAGAAATGAAGTTATTATGAATAGGGGTAGGTGATTTGCCTGGGGTGGCACAGTTAGTAAGCATCTTGAGGCTGGACTTGAACCCAGATCTTCCCGATTCCAGGTATTTGTGTGCCACCTAGCTGCCTTTGTTAATAATTATTCCACCATGCTTGCTTTGGCAGCACATTTACTAAAAATGGAATGATACAGAGAAGAATAGCCTGACCTCTGCTAAGACCTTCTGTCTTAGTATCAATATCATGTATCGAAGTGCAGTAAAGACTAGGCAATGGGTGTTAAGTGACTTGCTTAGGGTCACTCAGCTAGAAAATGTCTGAGGTCAAATTTGAGCCCAGAACTGCCTGTCTCCAGGCTTGACTCTATCTACCTGGCTGCCCCCACAATATTCTATATTAAAAAAAAATGATTAATTCCTTCATGGTGACAATACGCAGGTATGTAATGCTCTAGGCTAGAAGATTCTTTGTGCTTTCATAAATCAGAATTAACATTTGAGTTAAATGTATTATTTTGATTCTACTAGGAATTGTAACTTTTTTATGGTGGTTCTATGGGGACTAAACTCATCAATTCCGCTCCCATTTCTGATTCTATTCGATTTCTTCTCCTAACATATAATGTAAAGTACAAAGGAATGAGCTTTGGGAAGCGAGGCCCAATCTTCGTCTTTGAGACAAAGCCGGTCAGAGATGTTGTCTGGCAGGCGCTGTTTCTGAATTTCTGCATTTGGATTTGTCACCAGCTTCAGCCCCAAAGGAGACTAGCACTTGGCTCTTGTGAGCTTTGCCTAGTGATAAAGTCTCCTGTGTCCCTGTCTCCCCATGATAAGCACCCAGCGGACACACTGAGAGAAGGGGCTTTGCCAATATCAGCCCACACCCAGTCCTATAGATAGGACAGTATATATAGACCAACATGAAAGCTTTCCACATGGTTGGGTTTTTCCCCCCTTCGACAAAGTGATGTGAAAATATCACATAAAGGGATGCTTTTTAACCTGACCCTTCCCCAGCCATATCTCTTTCTCTATAAGCCTTTCATTTCACACAGACTGAAAAGGAGTGAGGGACTGAGGCAGGCAGAGGATGATAATGGAAAGACTGCATATACCTGATAACTTTATCAGGTATACAGTTGTGGTCTGAACTCGTTGGGATTTGTGCTTAAACTTTATGGAGGGGTAACTCAGAGAAGGAAAAAAGAGCATAGGATTTGGAAGCAGAAAGTCCAGCTCAGGCATTTCTTTTCTTTTCCTTCCTTCCTTCCTTCCTTCCTTCCTTCCTTCCTTCCTTCCTTCCTTCCTTCCTCTTCTCTTTGAAATTCTCTTTTCCCAGTTTCCTTTCTAGGTTTCTCCTAGCTTTCTTCTACCCATCTGATCACTTTTTCTCCATCTTTTTAGCTAGATCTTCATTCAGGACATACCCACTAACTGATGATACCCTCTAAGGTTCTATCCTGGGGCTGCCTTCTATTTTCGCTTAGTATTGTCTCTCTTGGGGATCTCGTGAACTCCCACAGGTTATTATCATTTCTATGCAGATGATTTCTAAGTCCGCATAACCAATCCTAACTTTTTTCCTAAGCTCTAATCTTGAAAAACCTAAATATTTCTTAGACATCTCAAAATGGATATCTTAAAATCATCTTAAATTCAACATGTCTAAACCAAACTCCTGTTTTTCCCAAATCTTCCCCCCTCCCTTCCCCTCCTCTCTTTCTTTCTTTTTTAAGACAAAAGGTCAAGGGCTAGATAAATGGAGTTAAGTGACTTGCCCAGGGTCACAGAGCTAGGAGTGTCTAAGGCAAGATTTGAACCCAGGTCCTCCCCACTCCAGACCTGATGTTCTATCCACTGAGCCACCTAGCTGCCTCTCTTTCCTATTACTTTCTTTCTTTTCTTTTTTAACCTTTACCTTCCATCTTAGAATTAATACTGTGTATTGGTTTTAAGGCAGAAGAGTGGTAAGGGCTAGGCAATGGGGGCTAAGTGACTTGCCCAGGGACATACAGCTAGGAAGTATCTGAGATCAGATTTAAACTCATGACCTCCCATCTCTAGGTCTAGCTCTCAATCCACTGAGCCACCTCAATTTCTCTTTCCCTATGACTTTCAATGATAGCACAATCCTCCAAGTCATTCTCCACTTTTCTTACATTCAATCTACTGTTACACTGTTGATCCTCCTGTCACAACATCTTTCTTGTCTGTCTTCTTCTCTCTTCTGACACTGCCAGCTTCTGATGCAGGCCTTCCTCACCCCATGCCTGGAATATCACAATGGCCTTTTGGGTTGTCTCCTCAGGTTTGTCTCAATTCCAACCCATTCTCTCCTCAGCGGCCAAAGTGATTTTCCTGTGTAGAAGCTTGATGTGTCACCACCACTCCCAACTCAGTAAACCTCAGTGGTCCTTCATTCCCTCCAGGATCAAATATTGAATCCTTTGTCCCTTCACAACTTTACCTCTTCCTATGTTTCTAATCTTATTCTTTACTCTCATTCATTCTACAATCTAAGAACACTAACCTCATTATATATATATATATATGGAATAAGGATTATTCCTTGCGATGTGCATAGTGGACATTTAATGAAATCTGGTTAACTGACTAGCAGATTAGGCTCTGGGAAATGATGGATTCTCTGGGTGAGAAAAGTAGCTAAAGCTGAAACTGGGTGTGTGAGGGCCTGTCTCCCCAAAAGAGAAGATGCTTAGGAAGTCAGCTGGGTGGCTCAGTGGATTGAAAGCCAGACCTGGAGATGGGAAGTTCTAGGTTCAAATCTGGCCTCAGACACTTCCTAGTTGTGTGACCCTGGGCAAGTCACTTAACCCCCATTGCCTAGCTCTTACCATCTTTTGCCTTGGAGCCAATACACAGTATTGATTTTAAGAAGTAGTTTAGTATTTAAGAGAGAGAAAGAGAGAGAGAGAGAGCAGATGCTTGGGTCTCTGGTTTCTAAATTTAAAAAGTGATGGCCAACTCACCCCTCCTTCTTCTTATGAGTCAAAGCCAAGATGTATATACATAGGAAAGGTGAGGAATGCTTTCAGGTAGGCAGACAAATAATAGAATTGTGGCATTGATGGAAGGAATTAATAAAGGTTATGCTTTGGAATTGAACCATTTTTATGGAACATGGTGATACAATGGAAAGAGCCCTGGGTTTGGAGTGAATGAATGGTCCTGGGTTCAAATCTTGATTCTGCCACTTCCTGCCCTGTGTGACCTTAGGCGAGTTGCCTCACTTTCTTGAGGTGATCAGAAGAAATCATTCTAAGTCTTAAGGAAGTCTTAAGGAAGACTAAAGTCTAGTGAATTTTACTTTTTAACTCTTCTTGCTGGACTTTGCTGGGCATATATAGAAATGCTGATGATTTATGTGGATTTATTTTGTATCCTGCAACTTTACTAAAATTAATAATTATTTTTCCTATTTTTTCCCATTTAATAATTTTTATTTTTTAGAAAAGTTAACATGGTTAAATGATCCATGCTCTTACTTTCCCCTTCACCCCCGACTCCCCCCCCTTTTCCTAGTTTTTTAGTTGATTCTCTAAGTATATCCTCATATCATTTGCAGAGAGATAGTTTGCTTTCCTCATTGCCTACTTTATTTCCATCAATTTCTTTTTCTTTTCTTGTTGCTAAAGCTGACATTTCTAATCCAATACTAAACAATAGAAGTAATTCTGGGCATCCTTGCATCACCCCTGATCTTACTGGGAAGGCTTCTAACTTATCCCCCCTTGCAGATGATCCTTGCTGATGGTTTTAGGTAGATACTCCATATCATTTTAAGGAATGAACCATTTATTCCTATACTTCTTAGTGTTTTCTTTTTTTTAACATTTAATAATATTTATTTTTTAGAAAAGTTAACAAAGTTACATGGTTCATGTTCTTACTTTCCCCTTTACCCCCCTCTCCCGATCCCCCCCACCCCCCGCCATAGCCGATGCGCATTTCCACTGGTTTTAACATGTGTCATTGATCAAGACCTATTTTCAAATTGTTGATAGTTGCATTGGTGTGGTAGTTTCGAGTCTACATCCCCAATCATGTCCGCCTCAACCCATGTGTTCAACAGTTGTTTTTCTTCTGTTTCCACTCCTGCAGTTCTTACTCTGAATGTGGGTAATGTTCTTTTCCATAAATCTCTCAGAATTATCCTGGGTCACTGCACTGCTGCTAGTACAGAAGTCCATTACATTTGATTTTACCACAGCGTATTGGTCACTGTGTACAATGTTCTTCTGGCTCTGCTCCTTTCGCTCTGCATCAATTCCTGAAGGTCTTTCCAGTTCACATGGAATTCCTCCACTTTATTATTCCTTTGAGCACAATAGTATTCCATCACCAGCATATACCACAATTTGTTCAGAAGGGCATACCCTCATTTTCCAGTTTTTTGCCACCACAAAAAGCGTGGCTATAAATATTTTTGTACAAGTCTGTTTATCTATGATCTCTTTGAGGTACAAACCCAACAATGGTATGGCTGGATCAAAGGGCAGGCATTCTTTTATAGCCCTTTGAGTGTAGATCCAAATTGCCTTCCAGAATAGTTGGATCAGTTCACAACTCCACCAGCAATGCATTAATGTCCCAATTTTGCCACATCCCCTCCAGCATTCCTTACTCTCCCCTTCTTTCATTTTAGCCAATCTGCTAGGTGTGAGGAGATATCTCAGAGTTGTTTTGATTTGCATTTCTCTAATTATTAGAGATTTAGAACACTTTCTCATGTGTTTATTGATACTTTTGATTTCTTTATCTGAAAATTTCCTATTCATCTCCCTTGCCCATTTATCAATTGGGGAATGGCTTGATTTTTTTATACAATTGATTTAACTCCTTGTATATTTGAGTAATTAGACCCCTGTCAGAGTTTTTTGTTATAAAGATTTTTTCCTAATTTGTTGCTTCCCTTCTGATTTTGGCTGCATTGTTTTTGTTTGTACAAAAGCTTTTTAGTTTGATATAATCGAAATAATTTATTTTACATTTTGTAATTTTCTCTAACTCTTGCTTGGTTTTAAAATCTTTCTTTTCCCAGAGATCTGACAAGTATACTATTCTGTGTTCACTTAATTTATTTATAGTTTCCCGCTTTATATTCAAGTCATTCACCCATTCTGAATTTATCTTGGTGTAGGGGAGGGGTCGGCAATGTATAGCTCTTTCTGCAGGAGCCATAAAGTCAATTTTTTTTTCAGGCACTGTTACAGGAGCGTGTACTGTGAGCACTGTATGGCTCTCATGAAATTGCATTTTAAAAAATGTGGTATTTATGGCTCTCACGGCCAAAAAGGTTGCCGACCCCTGGTGTAGGGTGTGAGATGTTGATCTAAACCTAATCTCTCCCATATTGTTTTCCAAATTTCTCAGCAGATTTTCTCAAATAGTGGGTTTTTGTCCAAAAAGTTGGGCTCTTTGGGTTTATCATACACTGTTTTGCTGATGTCACTTACCCCAAATCTATTCCACTGATCCTTCCTTCTGTCTCTTAGCGAGTACCATACCGTTTTGATGGTTGCTGCTTTATAGCTTAATATCTGGTACTGCTAGGCCACCTTCCTTTCACATTTTTTTCATTATTTCCCTTGATATTCTTGATCTTTTGTTATTCCAAATGAACTTTGTTATAGTTTTTTCTAATTCAGTAAAGAAGTTTTTTGGTAGCTTGATAGGTATGGCGCTAAATAGGTAAATTAATTTGGGTAGAATGGTCATTTTTATTATGTTAGCTTGTCCTACCCATGAGCAATCAATGTTTTTCCAATTGTTTAGATCTAGTTTTAATTGTTTGGAAAGTGTTTTGTAGGTGTTGTCGTATAATTGTTGTGTTTGTTTTGGTAGATAGATTCCTAAGTATTTTATATTGTCTAGGGTGATTTTAAATGGTGTTTCTCTTTCTACTTCTTGCTGCTGTGATGTGTTGGAAATATATAGAAATGCTGATGATTTATGAGCATTTATTTTGTATCCTGCAACTTTGCTAAAGTTGTTAATTATTTCTACAAGCTTCTTAGTTGATTCTCTAGGATTTTTTAAGTAGACCATCATATCATCTGCAAAGAGTGATAGCTTAGTCTCCTCCTTGCCCACTTTGATACCTTCAATTTCTTTTTCTTCTCTAATTGCTACTGCTAGTGTTTCTAGTACAATGTTAAATAATAGAGGTGATAATGGCCATCCTTGTTTCACTCCTGATCTTATGGGGAAGGCTTCTAATTTATCCCCATTGCAGATGATGCTTGTTGATAGTTTAAGGTATATATACTGCTTATTATCTTTAGGAAAGGTACTTCTATTCCTATACTTTCCAGTGTTTTCAATAGGAATGGATGCTGTATTTTGTCAAAGGCTATTTCTGCATCTATGGAGATAATTGTGTGATTTCTGTTAGTTTAGTTACTGATGTGATCAATTATGTGGATGGTTTTCCTAATATGAAGCCAGCCCTGCATTCCTGGTATAAATCCCACCTGGTGATAGTGAATAATCCTTGTGATATATAGCTATAGTCTAGTGAATTTTAAAGAAAGACATACTGTTGTCTCACATTCTTTTACAAATATTTCTTCTCCCCTCTCCAATGGATCATCATCCTTTGTAACAAAGTCAGAGAAACAGACAAAAGCAGAAAAATAGAGACAGACAGACAGAGACACACAGAGAGATAGAAAGACAGAGAGACATAGAGACTATGGCTGACACCGCCTAATTCAAGGTCACAAGCCAAAGAGATAAAAAGTTAATTGGTATGACTAAGTTTAACCTGGTGCCTTGCTGGGGGCAGCATTTGGTCTTGGGTTCTTGTTTGGAGTGTTAATTGAAAATGACAAAATGGATAAGAGCGCCTTCATGCTGCAGATAGCTTGGAGTAGTTGCTTCACTCTTTCTAACTTTGTAAGCTACTGCACGTGTTCTCCCTTGGGGTCATGTTCCCCACTAGAGCCAGCAAGCAACTGCGCCCACGGTAGGCTGGAGTCTAGCATGATGTTACCTATTATTCAAAGACTAGGTCTTATGTCCAAGATCTCAGGCTTATCATCTTTGATATATCGATTCTTTCCAGTGACGCAGATCACATCCTATTCATATCTTTTAATCTTGTCTGACTGTTTTATCTGTGTTCTATAAGACAGACACTCTAGCCCACGTGCTGGAGACCTTCCTTTAGTTTACCTTTAATGGATACCAGGGTAGTGCTGCTGTCCACTGGTTATCTTGGACTCTCACTACATTACAGGGTCACCTCTTCTTTTTCCTGACATAATCTTCTCCCTCTCTCATCCCAATGCCACACCTGAGCATTTGGGTACTTCCTACTCCTCTTCTTGCAAAAATGGTCATCTTTGGAAATGTGCTACAGCTCTTGGGGGGCAGAGTTGGTAGTTGGCCACAGCGATGCCAAAAAAAGAAGAAAAGAAAGATAAGCATATTGATGAAACAGTTTTTAAAATACATGGAAGGGAACCAAGATAAGTGGGGTGCATTTTTTTAAAAAGACACCCAAACTGTATATAACAAAAGTTCATAGTTCCACATACAATCCTTTAGTGTTTGGGGGCAAGATCTGAACCCGGTTTCTTTCCTGTTCTTTGCATTTTGAAATATTCGTGTTTTCTAAGTTTATTCAATTCAATTAAGTAAACATTTATTAAGTGCCTACTAGGTATCTGGCACTGTACTTAGCCCTAGGGATACAAAAAGAGGCAAAAGACAATCAATCCCAGCCTTCAAGGAGCTTAAAATCTAATGAAGGAGACAACATGCAAATAAATATATATACAAAGCAAGCTATATATAAGCTATGTTAAAAGCATGAAAGCTCTGGAATTAAAAAGGGTTACGGAAGGCTTCCCAAAAAAAGAAAAAATACATTATCTAACTTCTATCTATCTATCCATCCATCCACCCATCCATCTCCCTCCCTCTCTCTCATTCTCTTCCTCCATTGTCCTTTGGATCATGTGAAAGTTTGATTCTTTGGTTGGAGAATTAGAGGAGCTGTTCAGTGAACTTGAAAAGACCCTCCAACCAAACCAATATATGTAGTGTGTTGAAATCAATAATGTGCTGTACTTGGGGTCAGGAACCTTTGGATTCAAATCCTGTCTCTGATACTTACTAGTAGTGTGATTCTGAGTAAGTCACCCCACCTCCCTTGAGCTCAGTCTCCTGATCTGTAAACTGAGGAGGTCAGATGAGGTGATTTCTAGGGGCCTTGCTGGCTCTAACCCTTTAAATCATAAATTAAATCTATGACTCTTTGCTTTGATAGTAAGTGACTTCAGTGTGAAGCAGGACAGAGGAGAGAATGGTGGAGAATATGTTGGAAAATATGATGTGGGTTTGAAAAAGGAAAAGGCCTGAAGGTTGGTAGATTATTTAGAAGCCTCTGGCTTTAGATGCCATGAATTCTTCTCTCCAGAGAAAAGCCTGTCATCACTGGACATTTATCTAACCAAGCAAGATATCTCACAAAATCATGCATAGAGGGGAAGGAGGGAGGGAGAGAGAGAGAGAGAGAGAGAGAGAGAGAGAGAGAGAGAGAGAGAGAGAGAGAGAGAGAGAGAATTGGCAATTACCTCTTCTTTTGGTACTTTTTACATCTAGGGAAATTATAGTTAAAGAACAAAATATTTCTCAATACCACATAGTTTGTATTGACGTAACACCACATGTTTATTACTGTGCCTTTTATTTTTGTGGTTTGGAATTCCTTACTTCCTCCCTCTCTCTCAGATATTTCTTAAGGTCCACTTCATATATGCCATGAAGACCTCGCTGATGGCTCCACTTCTCACTGATTCCATCCTTCTGTATGCTCTTTTTGCACATATCCAAAGTTGGAGCAATGTAAAGGGTGCCAGTTTTTGGTGTTGGGAGACCTCAGTTCAAATCCTGGCCCCAGACTTACCAAGACACTTCCCAGACATTTTTCAAGCTTGACACCCTGACATTTACCCTCCCCTAACCCAGCCCTTCAAAAGCCAATTCCAGGGGGGCAGCTGGGTAGCTCAGTGGATTAAGAACCAGGCCTAGAGACGGGAGGTCCTAGGTTCAAATCTGGCCTCAGACACTTCCCAGCTGTGTGACCCTGAGCAAGTCACTTGACCCCCATTGCCTACCCTTACCACTCTTCTGCCTTGGAGCTAATACACAGCATTGACTCCAAGATGTAAGGTAAGGGTTTAAAAGAAAAAAAGCCAATTCCAGCTCTGAAAACAGTAATCAAAGCTACCATTCCAGTAAAGAATAGGTAAATAAATTACCCTCTGAGTCCAATCATTCCCTCTGACTCTCCTATTCAAAACTCTCTTTCCTATCTTCTCCTAAAACAAGGTAATCTCCTTGAGGACCTTATTTGATTGCATTTGTATCCCCAGAACTTAACACATAGTAAGTGGCTAACAAAAGTTTTTTCATTTTTTAATCTTACATTCAGTCCTACATCCATTAATTTATTTATTCATTCATTCATCATTTATTCACAGGGCTATGTGCACAAGAGACTCTTGTTAAAGTTTGTTGGCTTAAATTAATCAATTAATTAACAGCTTTGCAAATTGTCTTGGACTCCTAGAATGTTAAAGCTTAAAGGGCCCTCAGATGTCATCTAGGCCAGCCCCTTCATTTTACAGGAAAGCAAAAGCCATGGCCTAGAAATGGGGAATGCCTTCCGCCTGGTCCCACAGAAAGCTAGTGACAGAATGGGGGCTAGAATTCCAGCCTCTTAACTCCCAGGCTTCACTCCTTCCCCATTGTGCTAGGCTGTCTAAAAAGTAGCATGTAAATATGAATCGTGATTAATGTTCTCATTACCATACACTTTGGCGTTCCCATACTTTCATTGCTTCATGGAGGTGCATCTTATCTCTCTGGAAAGACTATAGGATCAGGGATGATTGAAAACCTATTTTCTACTATTTTTGTGTCCGTTCCCAAGACACATACCAACCTGGACACATGGTAGGTGTTCAACAAATGCTTCTTGGATGGCTGCAAAAAATGCTTGTGACATCAACGGAAGCAACATGATGCAGTGCATGGAGGGTTGAGCTTTTGGTCATAGGGCCTAAGTCTGAATCCAGGCTGTGATGCTTAGTTGCCTTTATGACACTTCCTGGGCCTCATCTGTCAAAGAAGCTGGAGAAGGCAATGGCAAACCACTCCAGTATCTCTGCCAAGAAAACTCCAAATGGAATCACAAAGAATCAGATATGACTGAAAATGACTGAACAGCATGGGTCAGGCACGGCATTATTAGTTAATCTTCCTGGGTCCTAATTTCCTTATCTGTAAAATGAGGGATTATAATTAACTGTTCTTTCCAGCCTGAAATCTGTGATCGTGGGACTTTGAGCTTCTACTGGAAGGCCTCTCACGTCTTCCCCAGTGTCTGCAAGGTTTTTCTCCACTCCTGTGCTGGAGATGCTAGTTAATCCCAGCCATCAGCATGAACACACACTGCTAAGGATATTCAGTTTTCTTGAGCAGCCAGATGGTTGTTGGGACTTTGATACGACAACGATGGGAGCCGGAGGGCTGGGAATGGTCTCTGAGGGGATCTTGGAGTCGACAATACCTGACTTCTTAATGCACTCTTCAGAGGAGGATGTCCTTCAAAAGGTAGAGGACACAATCTGGAAAACTTCTGTTTTAAAGCTTGGGAACATGAAAAGGGCCATATCGGAATAAGTGGGAGCTAATTGCTTGGGCAGGCCCGCCAGGCACAGCACCTGTGGCCCAACCTCTGCTTGACTCCTGTCGTTTTTTGCCAGGGCCACAAGCCCCACTGGCTTCTGCATGAAAGAGCCGAACACAGAACGAATTCCAACATCTTGATTTCAGCCACAGATTGGAACAGCTGCACGGAATGGGCTGGCTTGCTCCAAGAGTGAAAGCCTGACCATCTGGATCTGGGGGAAATGATTAGCTTTTGGGGAAAAAAATGCTATACTTATACCAGGTTCTTTGGCTTTGAAGATAATTCCTGAAGGACCAAAGAGTTAATTTCCTTGAGGGGAAACACTTTCAGGTTTTAAAAGCCAGCGGCGGAGGGAAAGGGCTACTATCTCCAGCCTTCTTTATAAACATTATTAAGGATGGACCTGGCTTCGTTTTGAACAGGTTGTTCCTGTCCCTGAGCTTTATAAAAGCTTAGCATGGTTGAAAATGCCAAGTTAAACAGATGTCAGAACATTTTACTTTATTATCAATATAAATAAAGTTAATCAAGGTCAGGGTGTCAGGAGCAAGTCTCCCATATACAAAGAATAGGATGTCAAAGGCTCTGGGAGGGACCTCATTTTCTAGAGAAGAGAACCGAGCCCCAGAAAAGGGAACTGACTAACTATATAATAAATTAATGAGTGATTTGGGACTGGAATAGGTCTCCTGATTCCTGGGCCAGTCCTCTTTTCACTGGCTCATGTGAAAACAGAACTCAGGAAAGTAGTGACTCAAGGATGAAATGGAGTGATGAGGATTGAGTCGAGTGAGGGGAGAAGAGTTGGAGCCAATAGAACTAGAGAAAAAAAGGAGCAGACATCCCAAAGATGAACAAAGACATAAATCAAGCATTTTAGGTTTTAGTTGATGTTGCTATTATAGTTTGCAAGAAATGGAGGCTTGACTTGCCACCATCCTAGTACAGGATTTTATCCCTCTCCATTCACTTTGTATATGTCCCCATCACCACTTCTCTGGATGATTACAAACCTCTTCTGATGTATCTTTCTGACTCCTCTCTCTCCACCTTCCAACCTGTTCTTCCTGCACTGAGAGACATTATTACATGTAGACTTGGACATACACTCTGGTTTTTTTTTTAAACCCTTGTACTTCGGTGTATTGTCTCATAGGTGGAAGATTGGCAAGGGTGGGCAATGGGGGTCAAGTGACTTGCCCAGGGTCACACAGCTGGGAAGTGGCTGGGGCTGGGTTTGAACCTAGGACCTCCTGTCTCTAGGCCTGACTCTCACTCCACTGAGCTACCCAGCTGCCCCCTCTGGTTTTTTTTTTTTTTTAGTTTATTTAAAACATTTTTCCATGGCTACATGATTCATGATTTTTCCCAGCCCCTTCCCTTCCCCTCCCCCAAAAACTGACAAGTAGTTCCACTGTGTTATCCATGTATCATTGTTCAAAAGCTATGTCCATGTTATTCATATTTGCAGTAGAGTGATCTTTAAACACCAAAACCCCAATCATATCCCCATCGAACCACGCAATTGATCATATGTTTTTCTTCTGTGTTTCTGCTCCCACAGTTCTTTCTCTGGATGTGGATAGCATCTTTCTCATAAGTCTTTCAGGATTGTCCTGGATCCTTGCATTGCTGCTAGTAGAGAAGTCCATTATATTCGACTATGCCATAGTGTATCAGTCTCTGTGTACAATGTTCTCCTGGTTCTGCTCCTTTTGCTCTGCATCAGTTCCTGGAGGTCTTTCCAGTTCACATGGAATTCCTCCAGTTCATCATTCCTTTCAGAACAAAACATATACTCTGTTAAAAACGAAAGCATTCCTAGCTGTGTGACCCTGGGCAAGTCACTTAACTGCCATTATCCAACCCTTACCATTTTTTCTGCTTTAGAACCAATACACAGTATTGATTCCAAAATGGAAGGTAAGGTGTTTTTTTTTAAAAAACAACAAAACAAACTTCAGGGACTCCCTATCTACCACTAAATGAATGCTGATCTTTCATCCTGATATTTCATGTTCTCCATAACCTAGATCTGGGCAGTGAGGTAGCACAGATAATGTACTGGGAGTGGGATCAGGCAAGACTCATCTTCCTAAATTCAAATCCACTCCCAGATACTCACTAGTTGTATGGCCCTGGGTGAGTCACTTAAAGCTGTTTGCCTTGGTTTCTTTGTCTGTAAAATGATCTGGAGAAAGAAATGCCAAATCACTCCAGGATCTTTGCCAAGAAAACTCTAAAAAGGGTCATGATGATATGACTGAAAATGACTAAACAACAAGAATAAGCTGGGGCCAACTTAACTTTCCTGTCTTAGTTTGCTTCTCTGCATAACCTCCAGCCAAACTCAACTATTTTTTCTTTATTGAAACACAACTGACTTCTTTACACCTTCTAGACTTTGCTTGTGCTGTTCCCTATTCCTAAAACGTCCTCCTCACCTCTTTCTGCTAAATTCCTGACCAGCCATTGAAAACCCAGGAAATGCCACCTCCTCTGGAAAGTCTTACTTGGTTCAATCCAGGGATATTGTGAGGATCAAATGAGATAATGAATGCAGCAAAGCACTTTGCAAACCTTAAATCAACTCTACAAAGGCCAATTATTATTATTAACCTTCAGTCACTCGGATCTCCAGCCTGGCGATGACTTCATTTCTTGAGCCTCCTGCTGCACTCCTAGTGAGCTCAAGAAATGTCTACAGAACCCTACAGGGGTGTGCTGAACACCTAATGACTTCTGGGAGTTTTAAATTTAGTCTGCATTATCAACACTTTCTTAAATTTAAACAATCAACAAAACAACTGGAGCAATTGCAAGTTTCTGACATGTAAATGCTCACACCGAAAATGTAGCAATCAGCTCCCAAGGTGGGGTTCTGAGAACTGATTCCAGAACACCCGGGTTCCACTTCACCAATCCTGCTCAGTAATGACCGGCTCTAAACTCAGATAAATAGATGTGGAGTGCAGGAAACACAGGTAGGAAAATGAGACAGACAGACAGAGAGAGAGAGAGAATGAGAGACAGAACGAGAGAGACTTAGGTAGAGGTAGAGACAGAGATTGAGGGTAGAGACAGAGACTGAGAGAGAGGTAGAGGCAGAGACAGAGGGCAGAGAGACAGAGTTAGAGGGCAGAGAGATAGAGATAGACTGAGAGACAGAGGTAGAGACAGAGAGAGAATGAGAGACAGAGAAATGAGAGACAGAATGAGACTTAGAGACCGTGGCAGAGAGAGACAGAGGGCAGAGTCAGAGACAGAGACAAACTGAGAGACAGAGGTAGAGACAGAAACAGACAGAGAGAAGGTATTTATTAAGACTTTACTGTGTTCCAGGCACACAAGATCTTAATAGTTATCTGTTAGTGTCTTATACCCTCTACTAGACTATAAACTATAAGAGTAGAGACTGTGGCTTATTTAAATCTTAGGTCTCCTGTTAAATTGGAGGCGAACTGGAGGGATAGAAAAGAAAACCTTGTTCATTAAAAAAAATAGAATAAAATTAAAAACAAGTAAGTGTTCAGTCTCTAGTTCAGAGTAGGGCATCATATATTATACACCGTAGGCTCATAATAAGTGAACCTACTCTTTGAATGAAAGAGCAGGGAAGAAAATGACTGTATTTCTTCATGCATTTATTTGAACACCATAGATGATAAGTGCTTAAGTTACAGTCTATGTTATAGATTCAATATATCCTCAGAAAATTTACACAACATGCAATTAGCATTATTTAGTTTCTTTCTGCTAATCACATTACTGTAGTGAGAAATCTACACATTGACACAGGCACCCTGGACTTATGACTCAATAGGACCTGGGCTGGTTGTTATGGGGCAGCCAGGTAGCTCAGTGGATAGAGCACCAAGCCTGGAGTTGGGAGGACCTGGGTTCAAATATGACCTCAGACATTTCCTAGCTTTGTGAGTGTGGTCAAGTCATTTAACCCCATTTGTAAGTAAGTTAAGTAGTTTTTTTTTTTTAATATGATCTGAGTCCCAGCTCTCCTAATTATTAGCTGTATAATCACATCCAAGTGACTTGCTCTCTCTGACCCTCAGTTTCTCATCTATAAAATGGGAATAATAAAACTTGAACTGTTTACATCAAAGAGGTAGTTTTGAGGAAAGTGATTTGTAAATCATAGGGATAGACACTGGACCTGAGACTTCACTGCTGTAGAGATTTCCCAAATGAGGAAACTACCCCTACCAATACAGATACTCATCTTCTCTGAAATTTGTTTCTATTCTTAGAGAATTGTCTGAGGGCCTTGAGAGGTTAAGTGACAACTCCCATGTGGTCAGTATCTGTTGGAGGCAGGACTTGAACCCAATCCTTCTTGACTCTCATGTATGTATACCCCTGCTGCCTCTGCCTCCCTGCGTACACTTTAAAACATTACGTATATGGGAACTGTTATCAGAGTAGGTAGAATCCAAGTGCAATAATGGCAACTGGCCAGAAGAGGAGAGATTGAACGAATGGACCAGAAGATATCTTTGTGTCTTTCTTTAGACAGATTCCTGGAGTAGCTGAACCTCGTACATAGAAGATTTTTAAAAAACATTTATTAATATTTATTTTTTAGAAAAGTTAACATGGTTACCTGATTCATGTTCTTACTTTCCCCTTCACCCCCCCCCCCCGAGATCCCACCCCACCATGGCTGATGCGTATTTCCACTGGTTTTAACATGTGTCATTGATAGTTACATTGGTGTGGTAGTTTCGAGTCTACATCCCCAATCATGTCCGCCTCAATCCATGTGTTCAAGCGGTTGTTTTTCTTCTGTGTTTCCTCTCCTGCAATTCTTCCTCTGAATGTGGGTAGCATCTTTACCATAAATCCCTCAGAATTGTCCTGGGTCATTGCTCTGCTGCTAGTACAGAAGTCCATTACATTCTATTTTACCACAGTGCATTGGTCTCTGTATACAATGTTCTCCTGGTTCTGCTCCTTTCGCTCTGCATCAGTTCCTGGAGGTCATTCCAGTTCACCTGGAATTCCTCCAGTTCATTATTCCTTTTAGCACAATAGTATTCCATCACCAGCATATACCACAATTTGTTCAGCCATTCCCCAATTGAAGGACATACCCTCATTTTCCAGTTTTTTGCCACCACAAAGAGCGCAACTATAAATATTTTCGTACAAGTCTGTTTATCTATGATCTCTTTGGGATACAAACCCAACAATGATATGGCTGGATCAAAGGGTAGGCATTCTTTTATAGCCCTTTGAGCATAGATCCAAATTGCCAGCCAGAATGGCTGGATCAGTTCACAACTCCACCAGCAATGCATTAATGTCCCAGTTTTGCCACATCCCCTCCAGCATTCATTACTCTCCCCTTCTATCATTTTAGCCAATCTGCTAGGTGTGAGGTGATACTTCAGAGTTGTTTTGATTTGCATTTCTCTAATTATTAGAGATTTAGAACACTTTCTCATGTGTTTATTGATACTTTTGATTTCTTTATCTGAAAATTTCCTATTCATTTCCCTTGCGCATTTATCAATTGGGGAATGGCTTGATTTTTTTATACAATAGGTTTAACTCCTTGTATATCTGAGTAATTAGACCCCTGTCAGAGTTTTTTATTATAAAGATTTTTTTCCCAATTTGTTGTTTCCCTTCTGATTTTGGCTACATTGTTTTTGTTTGTACAAAAGCTTTTTAGTTTGATATAATCGAAATCATTTATTTTACATTTTGTAATTTTCTCTAACTCTTGCTTGGTTTTAAAATCTTTCTTTTCCCAGAGATCTGACAAGTAAGTTATTCTATGTTCACTTAACTTATTTCGTACATAGAAGATTTAAGTGAAGAAAGGAATGCTGCATACTGGAAGAGAAAGAATTCTCTTTGCACATGGTGCTAAAGGAGAGGGAAATCCAAAAGAAAGTCTGTTTTACTGGAATGAAAGGTTTGGTCTGGGCTAAAGTGGAGCCAATTGGTAGAGAATTGTAAGCAGTGGGTCAGAAGTTGACATTGTTTGACTCTAGTGAATCATAGGAAGGACACGTGGCCAAAGTAAAACGAAATGGAAAATGGCTTTTTTGATGGAGGTGGAATGTGGAGGTGGAGGCACCATTAAAGAAGTTACAGAAACCCTCTGGTGAGATAACTAGCGTGAAAATATTTGAGCGTAGGGTAGGTAGGCTGATATTGAGGTCTGGGGAAGCAATTGTGATTCTTGGTGAAGAGGAGAAAGAAAGAGAGAGACAGAGGCAGAGGGAGAGAGAGTCCACAATAGAGAGACAGAGGCAGCATGTGGGGGTCAGCTAGGTTGTTCTGTGGATTGAAAGCCAGGCCCAGAGATGGAAGATTCTGAGTTCAGATGTGGCCTCTGACATTTCCTAGTAGTGTGACCCTAGGCAAGTCACTTAACCCCCATTGCCTAGCTTTTACCAAACTTCTGCTTTGGAAACAATACATAGTATTAATTCTAAGATGGAAGGCAAGGGTTTAAAAAACCAACAACACTTGCTATGTGCCATGAAGAGTAAGATATGTCTAAAATGTTTGAAGAAGCACAACATGTGCCAGACACTATGCTACATTTTGACAGATAAAAATACAAGTATCATAGTTGGGGATAAAAATACAAGTACTCAAGACAGCTTCTGTCCTCAAAGAGCTTACTAAAATTCTCCTAAATTTTATAAATAAAATAAATAAATAAAGGGGAACTGAAAACATTTGGTGGTAGTACCCGCATTGGGGCATGGCAATAAGGTTCATGCTGTGGAGGATGGTTGGTCTGGTCCCTTCCTCAAAATAGAGGTTTGGTAAGAATTTGCCAATAGAGAAGGAACTAGGTGGCACAGTGGATAGAGCTCCAGTCTTGGAATCAGGAGTTCAAATTTGATCTCAGATGCTTTCTAGCTGCGCCATCCTGGGCAAGTCACTTAACTCCATTTGCCTAGTTCTCACTCTTCTGTCTTAGAATTGTTGCTACGACAGAAAATAAGAGTTTTAAAGACAAAAACAAACATCAGTCAGAGAAAAGTAGTATTCTTCAGGAGTGGAGGAAGTAAGGAAGCTGAGGCATGATGGTTGTCTGAAGAATAGAGGTGGACAAGACATAGCCTGTCAGCACCTCAAGCATCTCTCTAAATCTGTAAGTATCTGCACTGGTGAATGGAATTCCCTCTACCAGGAGGAACATACTGACTAAATCAGCAGTCTTCCCATTGCCTCCAAAAAACTGATATAGAAGAAAGAGCCTTGGACTGGAGCCAGAAGACCCAGGTTCAAATTCTGTGTGACCTAGTGCCTTGGCTTGGACCTGGGTTCAAATTCAGGCTCTGGCACTTACTTGATCCATGATCTTCGACAATTCACTTCAGTTCTCCAGCGTTCTGTTTCCTTATCTGTAAAATGAGGGAATCTGACAAGATATCCTTTAAGATCCTTTCCAACTCTAAAGCTATAGTCCTCTGCTGGTCTCTAAGGCCCCTTAGAGACTGCTCTTCTTCATAAACAGTTTTTGCTATTTAATCCACACAACACCTCCTTATCATGCGTGTAATGGGGACACCATGGGGAAGCCCATAGTGAAAACATTAGACACCAGACAAACACTTTGCCCTAGATTCAAAAATCTGGCTGGGATGTTATTTTTTAATTAGTCAACTACTTAATTAAAAATATTTTTCCATGTTTACATGATTCGTTTTCTTTCCCTCCCCTCTTCTCTCCCTCGTCCCAGAGCCGACAAACAATTCCACTGGGTTGTACAAATGTTATCACTTGACACCTATTTCCATATTATTCATTTTTACTATAGAGCAGTTTTTTAAAGCCTAAACCCCCAGATCACATACCCATATATACAAGTGATCATTGATAGGTCATATGCTTTTCTTTTGTACAGTGCTTCACTTTCTGTGTACGATGTTCTCTTGGTTCTGCTCCTTTCACTCTGAATCAGTTCTGCGGTTCTTTTAGTTCATATAGACATCTTCCATTTCATCAGTCCTTACAGCACAATAGAATTCCATCACCATCAGATACCACAATTTGTTCAGCCATTCCCCAATCGAGGGACACCCCCTCATTTTCCAATTTTTTGGCACCACAAAGAACGTGGCTATGAATATTTTTGTACAAATATTTTTCCTTATTATCTCTTTTGGGTAGAAACCCAGCAGTGGTATTGCTGGATCAAAGAGCAGGCAATCTTTTAAAACCCTTTGGGCATAATTCCAAATTTCTGACTGGATGTTTTACCCACAAGGTAATGTCACCTCTCGGGTTGGGGCCGGAGGGAGCTCCATTGGCTGGGCTGAATTTCCAATGGACTCCAGACTATGTAATCTGGTTCCTGCCTGCCAAAAGCTATCCGTCATCTCCTGCTCTGACCTTGGAGCACTGCCTGTTCCAGGCGAGGCTGGCAATTAGCATGTAGGGTAATGAAGACAGGCAAGTATCTAACGGGCTTTTCATTAGCAGATCAAAGGATAGAGAGGAGTGCTGGACACATAGTGGGCACAACCGGTACCCAGACTTGTCTTGAAATAGAACCATGAGTGTGTGTTCGCACTTTTTAAAAAGTGTTCACAGCAACAGTATATGGAACAGTCTTCATTCCTCCCCTGAAATGTAGCGATCATCATGGGCAGAAGCTCAACTGGGTCACTGATTCTCACACAACTTAAAAGGTTTTGAGGGGTTTTAGCTAAAAACCATTTGGAAAATGTGCCTTGTTTAGACCAGTCATGGATTTGTCTTCACTGTCTTTTCTGCTTCTCTTCCTGCAGTAGTGAGAACAACTCTGCAAAGAAGGGACCTTGGAAATGATTTAATCTACCTGCCTGCTCCATTTTGTGGATGATAAAACTGAGGTCCAGAGTAATGACTTGTCCAGAGTCATAGAGTTGGAGAACAAAGGCCAGGCATTCAGACCTAGGCTGGCTCTCTGCTTCCAGATCCAATGTTCCTTCCACTCTACCATACTGTCCCTGATCTCTCAGTCAGCTGATATCCCCAGACACTCAACATTTCCTTCTGGGATATTCTGTTATTGGGTATTAATTTCTTTTTTTTCAGGAAGTTTTCCCTACATGAAGCATACATTTTCCTCTTTACTCCTAATCCTGCTTTCTGGGACTAACATGAATGAGGCAAATTCTTCTGTGGACAGCCTTTGAAATCTGTCTTCATGTGCACCCTGATTTGCACTCTCCCCCATTTCCTCCCTCACCTCCAATTTTCCTCACAGAGTCATACAGACATGTAGACACGTAAGAGATCTGGCATCGGGAATGGGATCCTGAAAAGCACAGAAGGGATTTCAGCCAGGATTTTTGCCCACAAAGTTTGGTTCCTAGGCATAAGCCCTTAGCCCCATAATTACTGAATTCTCTACTTCCTGCTTTGAGCTTGGTGACTTTAGCTTTTATTTATCTTCCTCAGAACGAATCCTTGTATTCAACCACTAAACCTCATGGGGTTACTGATTCTCAAACTTCAGCTCTGTCTCTAAGCCATAAGTCTCTAAGTAAGGTTTCTTCAACCAGAATATCCATTAAGATGAATCCTAAATGGGCGTATAAAACAACCAGGATATTAGGGTAAATGTGATACAATTATAGCAGACCACTAAGTGGATAGAATGCTGGGCCTGGAGTAAGAAAGACCTAAGTTCAAATATGACCTCAGACATATCCTAGCTGTGTGACCCTGGGCGAGTCACTTGACTTCTGATGGTCTGACAAAAGGACCCATTGAATTCACCAGAAAAGAAATGGCAAATCACTCCAGTGTCCTTGCCAAGAAAACCTCATGGATAGTTATGGCCATGAAAAGTCAGACACTCCAGAACTACCAAAGGTGATACAAGTTCCCTTTGTATAGAGTGTCATGGCAGTTAAACAAAAAAGGAAATAGAAAGAAGAGACTATCTGATCCCCAAATCACAGAATTTCAGGGTGGATGGTAGCTCAGTGACCACCTAGTCTGATCCATGGCTGAGAAAAGCATCCCTCTTACCAGGTAGCCAGTGCTTGGTCACTTAGCCTTTGCTCGAGTTCTTTAGTAAGGCAAAAATGAATGCCTCCAGGTTCAGTCCATGACGCTTTAGAGCAGTGGTTCCCAAACTTTTTTGGCTTACCGCCCCCTTTCCAGAAAAAAATATTACTTAGTCCCCTGGAAATTAATTTTTTTTAAATTTTAATAGCAATTAATAGGAAAGATAAATGCATCTGTGGCCATCACCACTGCAGCACCCACCAGGGGGTGGTAGCTCCCACTTTGGGAATCACTGCTTTAGATCATTGTCATCATCATCATCATCATCATCATCATCATCATCATCATCATCATCATTATTTTATTATGATTATATGCCAGCATTTTAGGGCTTGCAAAGCACTTTCTCTGTGCTATCTCTGTTGGTTCTCATAACAACCCTGTAAGAAGATAGGTGCTATCGTTATCACCATTTTACAGATCAGGAAACGGAGACTGAGAGGCAGCTTTGTGTCTCAGTGGACTGAGAAGCAGCTCTAGAGATGGGAGATCCGGGGTTCAAATTGGACTCAGATACTTCCTAACTAGGTGACCCTGGGCAAGTCACTTAACCCCCATTGCCTAGTCTCTTCTGCCTTAGAACCAATACACAGTATTGATTCTAAGACAGAAAGTAAGGTTTAAAAAAAAAAAGAAAGAAAGAAAAGAAAAAAACTGAGATTGAAATGAGTTAAGTGATTTGTCCAAAGTCATGCAACTAGTCAGTGTTTGAGCTAGAATCTGAACTTGGATCTTTTGGGGACCAAATCCAACAACGTATTTATTCACTGGGTTACCTAATTGACTTCCTTGTTAGGAAATTTTTCCATATGTGAAGCTTAAATTTACCTCTTTGTAAGTCTCACCAATTACCTTTAGTTCTGCCGTTTGGGGACAGGCAAAACAAACCTCATCTCTTTTCTACTAAGTCCCGGAAATGTCAGAGACAGATATCATATCTCCTTTCCACCCCACATCTCCCCCTTCCCTCTTATATCTATGTCTTCTTTTCTTTGGAATAAACATGCCCAATTTTTGCTCTCCCCTCCATGCTGCATGGTCTCAACTCTCCTTATTCTGCTTGCCCTCCTCAGCGTGCTCTCCACCCTATTAGTGAACCCTCCCTCCAGAAATAGGCTTCAGTCGAAAATAATTGTCCAGATGTGGTCTGACTAGGTCAGAGTGCAGTGCAATGATCACTTCTTTAGTACTGGACATTATGGCTCTCTTAATAAAGCCTCCCGATTGCATTAGCTTTCAGAGGAAGTTAGCTGGTTTAGTGGATAGAGAACCAGGACTGGAGACAGGAGGTTCTGGGTTCAAGTCTGGCTTCACTTTCTAGCTGCATGATCCTGGGCAAGTCACCAAGAGTCACCATTAACCCCAACTACCTAGCCCTTACCTCTCTTCTGCCTTAGGACCAATACTTAGTATTGATGCTAAGACAGAAGGTAAGGGTTTAAAAAACACACGCACACAGTAGGTTCTGAACGTTGTAATGGGGATAATTTGAGGAAAGGTGTTTGGGATAAGGGAATTGAAAGGAAGTTGTTAGAGACTTGCTAAAGGAGCAATCTAGGTTACAGGTAGGCTGGGATTAAGGAGATTCAGAATATAATAGGGCTGAAGTCAGGAGTATAACACAGAAGGGAAACAGAGATCTTCAGGGAGAGGAGAAATTAAACTAAACAGACAAACAGCAGGCTTTCAGACTGGGACTTAGACTCAAACACAGGCTGAGGGAAATAGACTAAACTGAAATTAACAACAGGCTTTAGTTAATTTCACAGGAAGGGACTTGTTTTGAAGTTACACCTTCCTCCAAGATGGATACCCGGCTTCCCTTCAAGCCCAGAGTATGTTGGTTCTTTCTCTCTTCTTCCCTCTCTTGATAACTAACAGACAAATTATACTAATAGGTCTGTTGAAACACAAAAGGGTTTATTATCTTTAAAGGATGATTTATCAGGAAGGTGGATCAAAGGAAAGCCCTAACAGTTGTCTCAGGAACCTCAGGTGGGGGAAGGGAGGCAAAGATGGAGTCTGAGTAAGGACCAGCCTTTTACTCAGCTTACAGATGCTATTGCTATCTAAAGGGAATAAATGATGATTGACTAGTTTCTCTATATCTAATACAGTCAAATAAACAATTAACCCTACACAGATTTTGAACTCCTCTCTAATCACTCTCCTTATTAACTTCACAGACATATAAGGTAAGGGAGGGAAGGTAGGAAATAATATTAGGGAAGGAAGATATAAAGGGTTTATCCAAAATAATAATTTCTTAAGTAAATATATCAAAGCTAGGCTAAATGTCAATACTATAGCTAGGTAATGAGGCAGCTCAGCTGATCAGACTCCCTCCCTCCACGGGAGACCCTCATCAACTGACTTTTCCTCAAGATTCCAAACCCTAACTGATTTAGAACTCAGCCAAAGCTAGAAAAAACTATATGACCCCCACTCTCTATATTACAACAATGATACATATATAATCCAGTGGAATTGCTTGTCAGCTCCAGGAGGGGAGAGGGAAAAGGAGGGGATCATCTAACCATGGAAAAATATTCTAAATAAAAAAAAATAAAACACACACACACACACACAAAATTCGCTTTCCAGGCCATTAAATCACTCTGTTGATTTATACTGAACTTCAATGCGAAAGGTCACAAAAACCTCCAGATCTTTCATATGAACTGATCTCTAGTTATGCCTTCCCTTTTGAATGCTTGTGGAGATGATTTTTTTTAACTCAAATGTAAGACTTTACATTTATTTCTATTAAATTTCATTTTCTTAGATATCTACACTGTTCTTGTGTGAGTGAGTGTGTGTGAGTGTGTGTGTGTGTGTGTGTGTGTGTGTGTGTGTGTGTGTGTAGCATCTTGGCTCTATTATCTAGTGTGTTAGCTATCTTTTGCAGCTTTGTGACTGGAACATTATGTGGCATCGCAGACCCCTGAGGGGGCACAGAGTTATTGAATCTATGCACGCCAAACATTGGCATTTGATTTCTATTACACCCCCCAAAATATGGATTATGATTCAATATAACAGACATTTCCTTTGTAGACCAAATTGATTTGTGATGGTGAACCTATGGCATGGGTGCCAAAGATGACACACAGAGACCTCTCTGTGGGCACACATGCTGTGGACTGCCAAAGCTAGTTATTAGAAAGGCAGAGGGACTAGGTGGAGCTGTTCCCTTCTCCCTCTCCACCATGACTCCCCGAAGTCCAAAGGAAACTCTTAGTCCCTCCCCTGAGTGGAGCATTTGGGTCGATCCCCTGTCTTTCTCCCTCCCTTGTCTGGGGTAAGGGGTGGTCTGGTGGGGCAGAGCATGGTACTCCATCTCTAAAAAGTTTGCCATCACTGGAATAGATGATGATATAACCCACATGAAAATATGTGGAAATGCTGTTGTGGGGATTAAATGCGCATTTATTCAAAAGCATTACTCCATTTATTAATTGCCTTTTGTCCTCATGGAGATTCTCATACAACAAACTAAAATTACAACTACTGTGAAGTGAAAAGAAATGAATTGATGTTAGAACAGAGTTCTCCCCTGCACAAAGGGCTGCAAGGGGAAATTCAGGTATTGCCCCTTGCTTATAATATGAGATTTCGTGCCCTGTGTATAAAGGGGAAATTAAGGCTCTAGAAGCTGTACCTTGTTCAAGTGGATATGTTGTGAAGTTTTGCTGAACTGCCTTTCAACCCTCTCTCTTTTTTTGGATGTTTTTTCAAAAGACAACAGGGCAAACAATAAGTGATGGTTTGCTGAGGAGGAGAAGAAAGGATATGTTCAAAAATAAAGGTGGCATGAAAAGAGAGCCAAAGGAATGCTCATGCTCGAAAAGTTTGGAACCCTCTGGGCTAACATTTATATCCATGCAAGATAAAAGAACACTGAGGCTTGTAAGCTTTGTGTTCTTGGCCAGTCACTTACTTTTCTGATTTTTGTCTCCACATTTGTAAAATAGTGACAACACTGACATTATCCCACATATGTATGTAGGTCGGAAATACCGAGAAAGATGGGTGTGAGGGTTAGAGACTTAGAAGCATATTTTCTTCAATGGGCAGGGAGCATGGCCAAAATCTTAGGTTAATGGGGATTGGCTGCTTTCTCTAGTACTTGGCATTACCCAGGGGGCCTATCTGTACCAACCCTTAAGTGGTGCTGGACCTCTTTCACTTTCTTAGGATCATAGGATTCAATGTTGGAAGAGTTCAGTTTCTTCATTTTACAGATAAGGAAACTGAGTCTGTAGTGTGTCTGTCCCTCTTTTTTTCCTTTCACTTTCCCTCAAATCTGTTATATCTGAAATGTTTTACCCTTTTGTTCCCTCTTCTTTTTAAAGTTCAATTTCTGAAGCTCTTCAAGGAAAGGGGGATTTAAATGACTGAGAAAGAAATAATAAATTAACATTCTTGGCAGTCAGTCCCTTGTGGGATGAAATTTCTCCTGATTCCCAGACCACAATCCAACAGGGATTTGCTTCAGGGGAGGCAAAGCAAAAGCACTTACTTAAGGGACTCTTTCTCCCTGTGGGACTGCCAGCCAGACTTTGTGTGGCCAGTTTGACTGGGAGAATCATTTGCTTGAGATGAGGGCCCATTAAAGATCCTAGGACCTGGGGAAGGAGTTAAAAGAAAATGAGTGGCATGAACCACCTCTGTCTAAAATCCTACTGTTGTTTGTAAAAAACAAATAAATTAAGGGGCATATAATGTGGTGGAACCATCTCTGGAGTCTTAAAGACCTGGTTTAAATTGTGCCTCTTGTACCTGCTATATGATTGTGGCACTTTATAGAAGAACCATCTCCATCCTTGGAGGGAGGGAGTATCTTCAACCAAAGCTCCCCATAGCAATGAAATCACAGATCTGTCATAACAAAAAGCAGATAAGAGTCAGAGAATAAAATAACATGAAATATTAGAACTGTACCTTGGAGACCATAAAGTCTAATCTTGTTTTTTAAAAACCCCTTACCTTAGGTCTTAGAATCATACTAAGTATTTGTTCCAACTCGGAAAAACAGAAAGGGCTAGGCAATTGGGGTTGAGTGACTTGCTGGGGGGTCATAGAGCTAGGAAGTGTCTGAGGCCGAATTTGAACCCAGGACCTTCCACCTTTAGGCCTGGCTATGGAGCCATTGAACTCTATCTACCTAGCTGCCCTTCTAATCTCATTTGCACATCCCAAATCACAATGAATAAATGACAGGACCAGAACTTGAACCAAAGTCTCTAGCCTCCAAATCTAAGAACTGAAAATAACTTCTTTCCTTTTCTTCTCCTTCCTTCAAATAAAATCCCCAAAGAAAATTTGACTGGAGAGCCTCACAAGGTTGGGTCATATATTCAGCCCAGAGAAAGACCAGTACTATTCTGAGCAGGAAATTCCAGTAGAAGAGGATGCTGGGGGCAGGGAGGGGCTACCAGAATAAGAGCCTTCAGAGATAGAAGGGTTAGCATCTCCAAATATTTCTCATCCTATTTTTCATCGATTTTCATCCTAAGGCACACTACTACTTTGGGACGGGGGTGGGGAGCAGAGAGCTGACAGACTCCTAAACAGATTCTCCTCTAGATTTAGAGGGTACCTAAAAGCTCCCAAGTGGAATATGTCACTGAGGGGTAAGAAAGGAAACTTGAATACTATTTAGGTCAGCTCTCTCATCTGGAATAGAGAAATCCAGGTTTTAGAAGCTGTGACTTATCCAAGGTCACCAAGGCAGTAAAGAGCAGTAGCAGGATTCCAAACCAGTTCTAATTCTAAATCCAGCCTCCCTCTATTTCTTTCTTTTTTTTTTTTTTTTTAAACCCTTACCTTCCGTCTTGGAGTCAATACTGTGTATTGGCTCCAAGGCAGAAGAGTGCTAAGGGTAGGCAATGGGGGTCAAGTGACTTGCCCAGGGTCACACAGATGGGAAGTGGCTGAGGCCGGATTTGAACCTAGGACCTCTCGTCTCTAGGCCTGGCTCTCAATCCACTGAGCTACCCAGCTGCCCACCACCTCCCTCTATTTCTCTGCCTCCCTTTTCTCTCTTGGTAGCAAGCTGCTTCCCTATAACGAGGACTCCGGCCCTGAGAGGGTGTGACCTCAATGCTACTCGGACCCTTAACCCTACGTCTGTCTGGTGGCTCTCCATTCCCTGTAGCCTCAGTGCCATTTGCAAGGGTTTATGAGGAAAGAAGTTGAGCTAAAAAATAAAATTAGTTCACTCTAGTTCCATTCTTCCCTGTGGCAGCTCAGGCGAACCCCAGTGGCTTGGCTCCGAGCTCCCTTCCTCCGGGCTGCCCACCTCGGAGGTCGTTGGGTTGCTGGAACCAGTAGAAAGTAGAGGCATAGGGCTGCTACTAGCGAAGGAGGCAGAGTGGTCTGGGCAGCACCCTCCATCCCGCTTACAGTCCAGGTCTCCCTGATTTCCGCTCCGGGGCCTGGGGCTGGATCGGGGCGTGACTTCGGCTGTCAGCCGGCAGAGAACGCTGGCCTTGGTACGGAGCAGATCTCGTGGGGACCTGGCGGGTTCTCCGCGGCGGACACTACTGTCTCCAAGCCTGACACCTTCCTCTAAATGGAACCTATCTTGGCAAGTGGGCTTCCCAGAATGACCTGGGACTTTAAACAAAAATCTCTTTTATTTAAATGCTGGTTGGCTGCCAGTCTATTTTCTATCTGTCTGGGTCCCAGGCCTGAGTTTCTGCGTCAGCCCCGTCACGCTAAAGCGTTCAATAGATATGATGCTTGGTCGATTATTAAGAAACGTCGTTACTCAGTGGAAAAAAGCACTAAAATGGGTCCTTACCCGAAGTGCTCTGGGAAAAAAAACCCAAAAACATATCGCGTGTGTGTGCGGCTAAATCAAGTATTGAGCTATAATATGTTTTATTTCTGGCAACGCTCTAAGGCTGGAAGTTACAGACCAGTTGCCGGCGACCAGAGTTAGTAGAGAGATTCCTACATTGCCAGGGAAATCACAGTTCCAAATTGATATACATTTGTGTACACACATGCGCACAGACAATTTCTATTTACCCCTACATTTGTATAGATGGCTAAGTATGCACAAATACATTCACACGCACACATAGCTGTCATGCTTGTACATTCTACATTTGTGATGTGGCACATATAAATACATATAATGTGATGTCTGGACCAATGATTTCACCTGTGTAGGAATCTTTCTAGGGAAGGTACTGCCTTTTCCCAACACGGATTGGGAAATGGTTTGTAATTTATAGCCTTAGATTGAGTGTTACCAGAAAAAAAAGTTTTATTTTCCTCTAATAAGTGTTTCCCCTTTCCTCTAAATCCTTTATGACCGTAAATCTTAATCCATTTATCCGCTTGCAATTTACTGTAGCTTATAGTGTAAAATCAGGATCTAATCTAATTTTTTGATATACTGCTATCCACTTTCCCCCAATAATTAAATTATTATTATTAAAGTTTCAAAAACTTTAATAATCATTAATTTCCCCCAGTGTTTTGCAGTGTCTGTTAAACTCAACACTAATCCACTGTGCACATTATGCTTCTCATTACCACCACCACCACCACCACCACCTTCCCCAACTTCTAGCACCAAGACAGGAGCCCGTTATATGTGAAAGCGCTTTGGAAAGAGTAATCTAGTCTCGATCCCGGCTCTTCTCATGATTCACTTTGTCACAGTCCAACACTACTCTCTGGATCTCTAAATGAAGGCCTCGGACTAAATCTCTGGGACGACTTAGAGATTTTAACTAAATCTAAAGCGCTCTGAGAATGTGAGAATGTAAGCCCATGTTCGAGGCCAGCGTAATAGTACGCAACTGTGGTGTTCCGTTGGTCAGTTGCCTACTAAGTGAACCTTCGAGCATCAGAGAGAGCTGAGAATCAGATCACTATAGAATTGGCCCTCCGACGTCGATCCTCCTACTGGCAAGACGCTTTGGAACTCCCATGTCCCTGAAAGTGTCGGAGGGCAGAGGCCAGTTCACCCACTATTGACTTTTAGATTGGAAGCGCTACTAGGGCTGCAGGCTATCTTGGGTTGAGGAGAGAGACAGTAGGAGATAGACGGAGAGACAGAAAAAGAGGGAAATAGAGGCAGAAGTTGATAGAGACACAGAGACAGACCGATACAGAGATTGGCAGACCCCGACAAAGACTGAGAGAAACTGAGGCGGGGATTGACAGCGACCCAGAGACAGATGGAAGCCGAGATTGACAAAGACGCACAGACAGACTGAGACAGAGACAGCAGAGATTGAGAGACTGAGGCAGAGGCAGAGACACACGCAGAGCGAGATACAGAGAGTCAGAGAAACAGATACAGAGAATAAAACGTCTGGTGTAATCCCTGAAGTTCTCAGGAAGTGGACTGCTCACGGAGTGTAATGTAGACCGGGTGGAAACCAGCCCAGGCTTGCGGCAGAAGTAAGAGGTTTGAGGGAAGTACATCGCACTCTTTCTCACTAGGGAGGAATCGCGTATTAATTCCCTTCTTGACCTCCAGGCAGTGTGGACGGTGGTCTAAAGATGAGTCAGATTCTGGCCCGAGCTTGGCCGTTGACTCTCGGGAGTAGGGGACACACTTTTTGCAACGCTTTCAAACCGGGAGTTTAGGGCTTCCCTGGAAACTAAGGCCTGTGCTATTCCGGTGATAAGCCGGCGGTGCAGTACCCAGGCTCCCGTGTCTTTTCTTTCCCCACCTGCCTGGTCTCAGTTTAGGGAGCTGGCGGCTCTCTGGCCATGTCCCAGAGCCCTAGCCGTCCAGTCTCCTCCTCTGTTTACTGATGGTCCAGATAGCTGAGGCAGAGGAGCGCGACCGCTCGCAGGCTAGTCCAAAGATCTGCCTTATCGCGGGCAGAGGCACCGGGAGGATGTTTTGACTGCTCTGAATTAAACTGTTTGTTGTTTCTCGCCCCAGTAATTGACAGTTGATAGGGGGGTTTCTGAGGAGCGGAGGACTACCAGTCTTCCGGAGCCGAGCTCTTGCTCTATTCTCCCCCACCCCACTCTCCTTCGCTTTCTTGGTCGCGCTCATTAGAACTCATCGGACCCGCTACCTTGCAATGGATCGGTTCTGCGGGGGGCGCAGCTCTATGAACTGCGAGATTTGTTCAAATCCACACAGTGCAAGAGATTCCAACCCCCCGGCTTAGCAAGACACAGAGTAACCCTAAATCTTCTTTTAGGACAAAACAAACTAAAAACTGAACCTTTCACCAAGCCTTAGAGGGTGGGTGGATGGACTGTTAGGCCTTAATTGCATTCGTGGATATTTCCAGAGCTTCAATTTCTCCAAGTAGAGTAATGATACACTGTGTGGTGGAGAGTGCAGGCCTTATATAGCTAGAAGGACTAATTCCAATTCCAATTGCGACATTTGCGAGAAAGTTATACGACTTGGGGCAAGTCACTTAATTGCCTCAATCCTCCTCTGTACAAGTGAAGGGGGAAATGCTCTACAAACCCGAACAGGTTGAATAAATGTAAGCTTTTATTGCACAGGAAGTCCTTGGCCTCACTTTCTCTCCATTAAAATGAGACCGTTGAACTAGAAGATCTCTCTCTAACGACCCCTCTAGCATTAAATTCGATGGTCTTGGTGCTTAGACATTGCGCAGCCGCTCAGCGTTTGGAGTCAACGGGAGCCGATCTCCAAGATCGGGGCGTGACCTGGAGCAGAGTAGAAAGATGAATTTGGCGAGCTGATTACGATCTCGGTACCTGGCTACAAAAGTGAATTTTGAGGTAGATAGCCAGGTGTTTTGGGGGCGAATTGAGTCACCTCTGAGTCAATTCGATAAACCTTTATTCATCCCCTAACTCAGCAGGAGTTCTTTGTGTTCGAGCCTTGCTTTTAGGCAGTTTGAGGGCCGAGATGGTTGGCATTAGTTAGTCTTTGTGGCCTCGGTATCTGGCGTTTAGCCAGAGCCCTAGAAAGGCTTGTTCGTTGAATGAGTTCTTAAACCAGATCGAACAGCCTCCTGAAGATTAAGGTTGGTCTCTTGACTACAGCGAGACAAATATATGTATTTGTAAGTGTTTATGGCTGTGTGGGATGGGGAGTAACCGTTTTAGTACTTAAGGAAGTACTGAGAGTTGAGGAGGAGAGGATGAGAAGAAAGTAGAGGTAGAGGCAGCTTTGGTGGCAGAAAGGTCCTTGGATTTGTTAAGACAAAACAAAACAAAACTTGGGTTCCAGTCTGTCTCTGCTAGGCCCTCCTTATACTCTCTGATTCTTGGTTTTCTTTCTAGGACTCCCCTGTAAAATGACATTTCCCCCTTGTTTATTCTTGTAAAAAATAGAACTATATTGGTAGAAAGTCGAAGTTAGCACCGGCCAGTCCAGTCCAAGATCTCTCCTGTTTGGAGTCTTTAAAGACACAGGGTAGAGTATCAGGACTGTAGGCCTAAAGAGCTTTGGAGGTCCCAGCTCCAAAGAGGATAGTCTCGGCCCTGGAAGAGTTGGGCTCAGGAATGAAACTTGAGAAAAGGGGAAGGGAGGCAATTCCCTATTTGTCCCATCGGAATTCTACCCGGCTTAGAGACGGCCATCTCTTGTTCTTTGTTACAAGGGATGGCTCACTGGATTAGGAGGAGAGAAGAGGCTATATATCCACCTGGGGAAAATGGTGTGAAACAAAAGTTATCAATAAAAAGAAGGGGGAGCAAATAGAATCCCCGTGGGATCACTCGGTGATCTCGAGCCTGGATTGTTGGCTGGTCAGTCAGCTTGGTCTTAAGAGCAGACGTCAGGGAGAATGCAGGGAGGCTGCTGGAGCCAAATGCGGGAGAAGATTAGTTGAGAAATAAAAATTGGTGAAGACGCTACACGATGTTGGGGTTGAGGCAGGATGAACAATGGTAGAGTGAAAACAGCTCCAGAGATAGAGCCAGAAAACGCTTTAGAATTTCAGCTGACACTTACTAGTTGTGTGACCTTGGGCAAGCTATCACACGGCTCTGGCTCTCAGCCTTTCTCTTCTATAAGATATATACTTGCACCACCTACCTCATTGGCTTGTTGTGACTCATACAGCTACAATGAAAAATATATTAAGAGATTTAAAAACTGGAATTATGCCATTACTGTACTTGTTAGATAGAGGACTAAGAGTTACTGTAGCTGCTGCTGATATCCGCAATTACCCATTTCTACTGAAGAAGGCCGTTGGGAGCTGAAAAAAGCAGATACGGGAGGGTTAGTTCACTCTCTTTAATGACAGGTCAGGGTAGGGTGGTTGGGGGTCTCGTTTCTTACAACAATGAGAAAACACTTAAATAGGGCCCGAAGCCTAACCAGCAAGGATGAGCTCAGATCTCCAACACAGCCGACCTCGGAGTTCAGGCGTTCTAGGCAGCTGCTCTGATTGGAGAAGGGTAGAGGGCAATGAGGAGTGGGGATGATGGTGAGCTAGCAAGGGCCAGATTTCCTGGGGACAGGTTCAGGGTATATATGCCACCTGGTATTCGGCAGAGTGACTCTCAGCTTAGAATACTCTGAATACCACCCCCAAGCCCAAGCCTGCATCTGGCTCCCTAAGAACCTGCTGGTTTTTTGATGGGAGCAGGAGGTCTGGCTCCCTTCAAATTCACTGATTGTGGTTTGAGGGGAAAGGACCCAGAGACCCCAGGATCGATGTCTGTAGGCTGGAGTGGGAGGTTACTGGCCATGGAATATGATCTTTCTGAATGGTGGTGTTGGTGGCCCGATGCCTTGGCCCCTGAGAGTTGAGTGAGCCTTGGAGGAGCTCGGAGGCAAGGGTTGAAAGGGTTTCGGGGGCTGCAGATGGATTTTGGGGAAGGTAATGGGTTCGTGTGCCTCTCTCTGGTGGGTGATTCTGGCTGCTGTGCACTGCAGAGGGTTTTTACTATCTCTCCATCGCAGATAGAAATCCTTCTGTCCAGTACCAGAACACTTTGTAACTTACAGGAACAACATCATTGACACAGCCACTCTCTGGGGGCACACGCTTTGTCTAGAGAGTCCCAGCTTGCTAATGTAGAGGGACAGTAGGATTTTCCTGAGACCTCTTTTCCTTTCCCCGCCCCTCCTGGTCCTCTTTTCTCCAGCAGTCCAGGTTAGTTGCAGCTCCCCGGGTTAGACAGAGAGGCTTCCCATTCCTCTCTGTCCAGATGCCCAGAACCTCCCTACCGTTCCAGTCAGATGGGTAATGGGGGAGGAATGGGGAGGAGAGGGGAGTCCGAGGTTGAGAGGGCTGGGAAACCCGCACTTGGACTCCTTCCCTCCCTTTATCCACTCCTGGTAAGCTGGAGACCTCTCTTCCTACCAGGCCCGGATCCCATGCAAAGTGGAGACCCCTGCGTTGCTCTGTGGAATTGGTGTTTGCACTGCATTCAAGTCCCCGACACTGAAGTTCACGAAGTTGTTGGCCGCTGCAGAGGGCTGCACGGCCTGCACTGAAGGATAACCGCAGTTGTAGTTTGGGTTGCACGCTGGGCCGCTGTAGTTGGCATAGGCCGGGTAGGCATTGTAGCTGTACGGGTTGATGCTGACGTTGTAGGGGGAGCTGTAGGGAGAAGAGTCCCCCAGGCAGGGTTTCCCATCTCTCACCAGTACTGGCACGGCTATCCTCCTGGGCGGGGGGAGGCCCACCATCTCCAGAGTCTGGTCCTGTCTCTGTCTTTTACATTTGTACCTTCTGTTCTGGAACCAGATTTTGACCTGCGTGGAGGTGAGCTTCAGCACGCTGGCCAAGTGGTCTCTTTCCGGAGCTGACAAATATTTCTGCTGTTTGAACCTTCTCTCCAGTTCATATACCTGGGCCTGAGAGAACAGAACCCGGGGTTTCCGCCTTTTCCTCTGCCTTGGGCGATCGGGGTCTTCTAAGTCCTTTTTCTCTAGCTCCAGGTTCTTCTGTAGAGAACAAAGATCTGCAAGAGACAAAAAGGGAAAGGCTCAATCAGGAGCAGTGGCAAAGAGGGTTAGATGGTGCAAGTAAGTGACTGAGGAAGATGTTAAAAAAGACTTTGCTTTTTTCCTTTAAATCGACTGATAGGGAGAGTTCTGACTAGAGGAAAGTTTGTTTGCTTTTCATTTGTTTTGTATTTTAAATGGCTAGCTCTCCATAAGAAAAACCTTACTTAGATCTGGGAGGAGACCCCAAACTGGAAACTAATCCAGTCCATGGACCAACAACTGTGGGCAGGAGACAGCATAGAATAGTAGGAGTTGTGGGTGAGTGCGGGAACAGTATAACTCAGTACTTTAATGCTAGGAAAGATTTTAGTGTCTTTTTAAAGCTGGGAAAAACCTTCCACTCCTTCAATTTTACAGTGGAGGAAACTGAGTTCACGAAATCAGAAAGCAACTTGTTCAGGCAAACAAGTTAATTAATGGGAGCACGAAAATTCAAGCCTAGGTCTTCAGCTAACTCTTGCGCTCTTTCCACTGTACAAAAAAGAAAGAAAAAAGAGAAAGAGAAAAAGAAAAAAAGCACGAAAAAAAGGAAGAGAAAAATTGGTCTTTTGAAGAATTTTTTTACTGGTAAAGAGTCAGAGAATTAGAGTTCGAATCCTGGCTCTATCATTTACTGAGATTTTGGCAAGAGAATCCCCCTCTCTAGGACTCTTTTTTCCTCAACTATTTTTTTTAAATGTAGGTTGGATAAGATGACTTTTGAGGTCTTTTTGCAGCTCTCTATCATCCTGTGAGCCTATGAAATAGGCAGGTTGTGAATGTAACAAGTTGAGAAAGTAAGTGGTCTGTACGCTTAATTTATCTTTTAGTAGAAACTAAGAGGACTGAAACTTCAGTCCTTTGAAAAGGAGTTTACCTTCTTGTAGTTGGATTTGATCTCAATTTTGCTCTTACTTAGACCAGTCTCGCTCACCATTTAGCTTTTTAGTCTCCCTGCCTCCTTGGCTGGGGACAAAATTAATAGCTCACTTACAAACTGGGTCAGATGATTGCAAACTGAAGTCGTTGTCTAATGAAACCTGCTATCCTCGGGATGGGTGATTTGCTCCCAATCTAAGGGTCTGTGCGTCTTTACGCACCTTTACTGTGGGGAAACCAAGGCTAGGGAATGCTTTCTGGAGCTAGCAAGCTCCCATTTGTTCTGAAGTTTCGACTACTTTACTCAGGATAAACCTGTAATGGTAGGTAATGCATATATTGTTATCCCCATTTTTGGACGAGAAAACTGAGTCTTATGGAGGGAATTCGAGTTGCCAAAGGTCTACAGGTAAATTAGTGCCCCAGCTTGGCGAGATTCATGACTATTGTCTCCAAAGACAATTGATTTTCTCCTACATCACTCTGAGGATGCAAAGCCTTCTGCCTCAGTTCTGCGAACCCGCTCTTTACGAAGAAACTAAGGACCTGGCCAGGGAGTTTTGAGTTTTTTGGCCTCAGGAGGCCAGAAGCCTGCGGGTAGCATTGCCTACCCTAAGTGGAAGATCTCTGGGCCTTGGGAGTTAGATTTGGCCAGGATGAGAGGGTGGTCACTTGGCTATCGGTGGCACTAAGAGTGCTGCCAGGCAAAGCGGCTCAACACCAGCCACATTTTGTGTCGCTTTATCAGTATTCCTCTTGGTACTGTGGACCAACCAAACCCGGGCAATGGTTTTTGTTTCTTTTTCTCAATCAACACTTTAGGGAAGGACAAAGGACTTTCCCCAAACATGGCAATTTAAACCTTGCAGTATAAAGGGCCTCCAGAGGTCACAGGGGGCCACCAGAGAATGGATACTTTCAAAAAACAAACCTTTAACGATTTTCCCCTGGCCCTTTTTCCATCACTGCTAATTGTCACTGCTATTCTTCCTCTGAGTCACAATATTAGATCTCACATTTATATATGCCTCAATTCATCGGGCACTTTTCAAACTTTATCTGATTTCATTCCTAAAACACAGGTCGGATGGAAGGAATACAAGTAACATTATCCCCGTTTTACTGCAGAGAAAACTGTGGCTTGCCCAGGTCACATGGCCAGTAGATACTAGAACTGTAACTGGAACCCAGGATCTGTGACTTCAGATCCAGCGGCTTCTCCCCACACCCCCACACCAATCAAACTACACTAAGGAGCGGTGCCCTACCTTGGGGAGATGATGCTTAGGGAGTGAAGTCCCTTTGGATAAAACGTTTTCTCTTATTTAGTATATGTCATATGATCACACAGCATCCACAAAGCTGTTTACATTGTGCGACAGGAGTTGGAAGGAAAAAGAGGGTGCCCTCTTGGATCTTATTTAGAAGATTTTAAGAAAAAGGATGCAAGGGAATAAAAGATGTGAGTGAGCGAACACTGACGATAAACGTAGGACCGAGAATTGCCCCAGGTTGATTACATTTTCGTCCTCCTCTTCCCCGAGTTCCACCACGTTCCCCGAAATCAGAGTAAAACCCAGCCTCTCTCCCAGGTCACAGGGAAACCTAGAGTCTTCCCTGGGGTCTCCAATTTCCGTCTTTCGTTCTTTTCTTATTTCTTTCTCGCTGTCTTTGGTTTTCTCCTGGCCTGGTTTTGCAGACCTTGGGGTTTCGAATTAAAATGGACCCCAAGCTGCGGAAGGGAGAGAGGATTTCTCTTTCTCCCTCCCCCTGGCAACTTGGAAGACAATAGATTATCCCTCTGTCCTCTTCTCCCCCCTCCCCCACCCTCTCTCTTCCCTCCCGGATTCTACTTGGGACGCTTCGCCCCGGCGCTGGCTGGCAGAAATGCCCAGTCGCAGTGAAGCCCCGGTGGGTTCAGGCGGCTCCAGCCTGCCTGGGGACTGGGGCTCTCTTTTCGCACCCCCGGCAGTGAGCTATTTACCTTTCTTGTCGGCTTTGGGCTCCTTGGCCGGTTCCATGTGCGCGTAGCTCTTTCCGTAGAAGGCAGCCGGGAAGGTCGGGCAGTGCTTGGCGGGGCCCAGCCCATCGGCCAGAGCCAGCTCCTGGAGGCCTGCCGTCTCGGGGCCGCCGTAAGCCTCTTGCTTGAAGGCGGCCAGCATGCAGGACGCAGGGGGCAGGCTGGCCTCTAGGCGCGTGGGCAGCTCCATGGCCGCCAGGCTCCGGCGCCTCCGCTCCTCCTCCTCCTGTTGCTGCTCCTGTCGCTGCTCCAGCTCCAGGTTGAGGATGTCCTTGACGGAGAACGGGGTGCTGGTGCCCGCAGGGCTGGCGAACATGGTGGGCGGCGCCCCACGGGCTCAGAGGGCCGCGTGGCCGCAGCCCGCCCACAGGAGAGGCACCCCTAGCCCTGCCCTAGGAGCCCACATCATTTCAGCCTTAGCCTTGACTTCAGATGGGCAGGGGGGGAGCAGGTAGGACAGACCATAAGGGAAAAGAAGGAGGGACTAGACCACTTTTTGGGTGACTTTAGCAGGCCATTGGTCAATCAGCCAGTGATGACATGACAGATGAGGAGTTTCTTGTCACCTAATATAGTAATACGGCTCCAAAAACATCCCAACTTTTTTAAAGGGGCCGCATCCCCTTTCTCTTCCCTCCCCCTGAAATGTAATCCAGAGCCTGATTCTTCAAAGTGAAAAAAATCAAACTCGAGGGAACCTCTTGCTCTGAAGAAGCAATTCACTGGGTTGTTCTGTTTTAGAAACTATCCGGGCACCATTTGTGCTCAAAATAGCGAAGCAGAGTTGGGGTGGGGGCTGGTAGTGCGGAGATGTGGAGCAGGTTGCTTTCAACGAGCCCCTTGACTTTTCAGTTAAAATTGTCAGGGGGAAAGAAAGAGAAGAGAGGGATGTCACCGACTTGAGGGGTATCAGAGCTGGAAAAGACTGTAGAAAATCGTGTAGTTTACCGAATATCACCTCCTCATTTTAAAGACGAGAAACACAGAGTCCCAGAGTCACACACGGAATAAATAGTAGTCAAGACTGGAACTTAAGTCTTTTGATTTCCAACCTGTGTTTTTTCTACTACACCAGGGGAAAAATATTTCCTTTTTGCTCTTTTTCTTGCTCTTGTTGGACTAGACAGGGAATCCAGTCACCATTTTTGAGTCCTCTTGTGTCACTGCTCCTTATACACCCCAGTTACCGAGTAGTGAGTCAAGAAACAGGGTACCAGCATAGATGGAATAGAAAGAGAAGTCAGATCTAGCCTCTTGGGTTTTAGTGGTCAGTGTTTGGAGTTGACCATTGAGGGCATTAGCATGGTAGTTCAGTGACTTTGTGAACTTCAACTAAGCTGCCCCGCCATTCATCTGTGGGATCTTTTTTCCTGCTAAGGATGACCAAGAAACCTGGGATGGGACCACCTTGTCCCAGAAAAAAAACAAAAAACAAAAAAAAAACGAGAGAGACTAAATATTGGTCAAGCAGGATGCAGGTGGATTAACTGAGAATAGGTCTTTACCGACCTGTAAGGGAAGAAGGGAAGGGAAGAAGAAAGGAAGAGAGGAAGTGAAAGACTCCCTATTGGCCAGCTAAAGGGTCTCCTGGCTTCTTTGTAAGCTGTTTATACCTTGGAGAAATAGGGGAACGCTGCCTGAGTGTCTACTGCTGAGAAAGAGAAAATGTGAGCTCATTCAAGTGATTGTATATAGGGTCTCTTGGCCGCAAATCAGTCGAAATCTACAAGCACTAATTGAGTGTCAACTATGCTAGGACTCTTTCCTAGGTAGAGGCTTTGGTATCTGTGCTCTGGGAGTTAGAAATGAAGGATAGGATTCTTCAGGCAGCAGCAGTGCTTCTCCCCTCCAAACCCCTCTCCCCATCACACAAATGAAGCAGGGGAAGAAAGGAATCTAGGTGGCCTTGTTTTGTGGCATTCTACTGGTGGTCGGGGGGAAGAGGGGTGCCAGGAAGAGGGAAGCAGCAGGCTTCTGAGTGCCAGGCAAGTTTTCCCATTTCCCATTCGGTCCTCAGTCTCAGAGGACCACTTAATGCTAACTTTGAAAAGATTTTTTTTTTTTTTACCTCACCAATTTCTTTATAAATGTGGGGTGGGGTGGGGTTTCTGGTGTGGAAACTTCCTCGACAGATGCTCTCTCTGCAGCAGTGACTACCGAAGAGTTTTCTTTGGACACTGAAAGGTTAGGTGACTTGCCTAATATCACACAGACCTTACAGATCAGAGGCAGGTTTTGGATCCAGGTCTGCTCTATCCACTGCACCAAGGAATCTTTCAGTGATAAATAATGACATAGTAACTCACATTTCTAAAGGTTTTGCAAAAGTTTCCTCTGGATACGCTAAGAGGTAAGAAGATATTCTCTAGTAGATCACTGGAAGCCTCAAAAAATCATTTTTTTAAAGTGGAAAATCTTGAAATTTATGTCAGTTGGCAATGCTGGTCCTAAAGGACCCATTAAGAATCATCAGCAGCTCTAATCTTGCCTCAAATGGACCTTGTAAATGAAGATATAGAAAATGGGAAGGAAGCATTGGACTTGGTGACCTGAAGTCTACTCCCTGTGTGACCTTATGCAAGTCATTCCTCCTTTTTGAGTCTGGATTTCTCTGTCTTAAGCAAAAGAAAGCTGGACTAAGTGATCTCTAAGAGCTTTTACTGTTCACACAGTCTGTGGGAATCTCTGATTGAAGACTTCCTGTTTTCAGAGCCTCAGATAAACTTGAGCTTGGGGGAAGAAAGTTCCTATCATTTCCCTGCTATTGCTGTTCCCCAACAGAAACCAAATCACTTTCAGGCCCAAATAAAGATGTTCTCCAAGACCACAACTATGATAATGTAGGGTCAAGGTAGCAATTTTTGGAGTTAATCCCCCTAGTTGATGTGGAAAACTGGCTTGAGTTGCTTTTTTCTCTCAGGATTGTTATTTAGGAAGTCCTTTCTCTAGAATATCCTAAAATGAAAGGCAAATAGCGTTCTGCCCATTTTACAGACTAAGCAACTGAAACTTAGAAAAGAGAAGTGGCCCCTTCAGGATCACCCCACTATAAGGATCTTTAAAATTGGGATTCAAAACTTATCGGGAGAGCTGAACCACCTGTGCAGTGGACAAGAAGATTGGTTTTTGTAGACAAAGCACTTGGGTGTGAATTTTAGCTCTTCTATTTACAAGATTCTGAATGTTGTTCGGACAAGTAATTTTGTGGCTCTCAAAAATTAGGAAGCTGTACTAAATTGTTTCTAAAATATAGATCGTAAATATAAATAAATACAAATCATATCCCATGAAACCACCATGTCTCCTGACTCCTAAACATCTTATGCTCTTGCCTGCAGCCAGTCTAGAACATCTTCTCTTGTCTTTCCCCATGGATCTTTGTTCTTTTAATCCAGCGTGAAACTTATAGGCAGTTGAAATCCCTTCTGCAAGAACTCACTATCACGTAGGACAGACTGCTTGAGAGATCCATTTTAAAAAAGGAAAAAAACAAACAAAAAGCTTTCTCGGCCTCCTTCTGTTGCCCCTGGTTTGATTCTACCCTCACTTCTCTCTTGCTTTTCAAGTGTGGCCTGATTGCCCAGTACAGTCCTAGCCTCCCTATAATTCACACCTACTAATTACTGCGTTTCTAAAGAATGAATTTTGCTCTTTATCCCTGTTCCTCATCGATCGCCAAGTCAGTGTGTGGAGATACAGGCATTGCAAACCCTGGCCTGCCTTCAGCTGTGTTAACCCCTTAAGGCCTGCCTCACCCTGAACTTCCTGACCTTTGTGGAGAGTGTTTTGGGGGAGAGAGGGAGGAGGGAAGTGTGTACGTCTCCGAGGCGCTGATTTCTGGCAGAAGAGCGATATCTGATTCAATTAAAACTCTTGCGGAAAAGGGCTGCGGAGCTGGGGTCCCTGGGATCGTTTGTGAAATGACTCGAACTCTTCGGCCAGGGCTCGCGATGACAGTTTGAAAGATTAGCGGGCGCAGACGCCTGAAATATTACCATTTAATGGGGGACAGACAGTGTGGCAGTCGAAGCTCGCGCATTCTGGATCCAGCGTTTCGGAATGAGTCTTCTCGGGGAAGGGTTTTCCCTTCCTCTCTGAAGGCCAACTCCATCGGGATTTAAAGCCTTTTAAGCTACGGTGCGTTTCTCTTGATTTGTTTAGAGTTTGTAGTTCTTAAAGAAAAAGAAACAACAATAACAAATCTTTCCAATTTCTTTGGCAAGTCTCTTAAATAAGGAACTCCCAGAGAACCAAGACTTCTTTAATCTTGCCACAGCAGGTAGAGAACTCGGCATTTTCTCCTCACGGAGGGGGAAGGGACAGGCTTTACCAATCACGTGGACTCCTCATCCAGTAGAAGCATAAATTCGGTGTACAGAAATGTCATGCACAGCTTTCATCTCTTCCTACAAAGGCAGACTACAGCAGAAAAGCCATACAAAATTCTGTAATTTATTCCCACAGAGTCAGAGCACTCTAAAAGGCCTTAGAACGGAGAATGTTACTGCAGAGTGTTAGAGCTGAAAGGGATTTTAGAACATAGAACATTAAAACCAAGAATGAAGAATATTAGAATTGAAAATAACAGAACATGAATACTATAACCCCAAATACTAGAGCTAGAAGGGATTTAAGAATATAGATTGTTAGAACCAAGAAGGTTAGGACTGAAAGGAAAATTAGAACCCTCAATATAAGACCACGGAACATTAGAGCTGGAAGTGACCTTATAAAATAGAATGTTCGAAGGGACTTGGAACATTCCTTAATTCGAAAACTCATTTGAGGAAACCGAGTCTGGACAATGTCATGTGAAGGAGGTTATTCAATTTCCCAACAAGACAGATTTAGTTAATAAATTGTAACCGTTAAATGGGACTTTTTTGGGGGGCTGGATGTCCTGAGTAGGTCAGGCAAATAGCAAATAGCTTAGCTATGAACCACGGTAAGGACAGCCCTCTAAATGTAACCCGCCCCCCCCCCCCTTCCCCTTTTCTCGAAGAAAGACAACTTTTTCAAATTAGATTTATCAGCATCACGCGGATAGACGTTCCTGGTCGTCTTTTGAATTGTCCAGGCTCGAGTTGGATTCCAGAGTGCCAAATTTAAGAAAGGTTCGGACGTGTTTTCCTAAGAGAGCTTTGCACTTATAAAATATTATTAATTGAAGACCGGCAGAGATCTCGGCGGCTCTGGGCTCCTCCGCTCCTCTTTTCCCGCAATCAATATGGCCCTAGTTGCTCAAGGTATATATGATTAATTGAAAGATAAGCAGGAACTATCATTTGGAATGTCATTAATGCTCTCGGGAGACATTCATTGGAGACAGACCACGTTATCCTCCGTTTTATCTTCAACAATGCATCACTTTCAGTACTGTATTTTAGAAACAAATGGGAGTTTTGTCTGCAGCGTTTGCTTGGTGTTTATATTTTTGGAAGAATCACAACTCGTGGGAGTCCCGGGCTGGGCCCCCTGATAAATGAACATTAGCACTTTTTAGAACTACTGTATCAACAGAGGGGCTGCAATGCAGCAATAATTGGTGAAAAAGCAAACAGTCGGCAAAGAGCGTGGCTCTGCACTTTGTCCAACTGATTGATGAAGGAAGGATCCGCTGACGCGGCCTCTGGGGCTTTCCAGGTCGGGGGCCTGGACGCCCCCTTCGCCCTGCGTTTTCCTCGCCTGCCAAATGAGTGCAGGGAGGAAAGAGAGGTCCGCGAGTGGGACAGACGCGGAGCCTTCCTTCTGAGCGTAACAGAAACGGTATTCCTTGGCATTCGAAGGCCGGGCATGGGGTGGGGATATGGACTCCCAGGAAAAGAAGTTAGGAAGCCAAGAGCAGCTCCGTGGCAGCACTTTGGCTCGCTTTGACCTTCGTCTTTCTGCCTATTCCTGAGAAGAACCTGGAACCCACAGCCCAGATCAGGGTCAGGATCTCAGAGCCTTTCCATCGCCCCCAGGAGCCTCGAGATGTGCCCCAAGGCCGTTTGCAGTCTTCCAGAGCTGGAAAGAGGGGCCCTACCTTCCAGGGGCCTGGGTTAGGGAACTGGGCGAGGACTGACTCTGCAGACGCAGATGCGGGAGTAGAGGCATTGAATTCAGGGAATCCAAGGAGGGACGAAAACCACAGAGTTTCGGGAACCCTTGAGTAGTATTAGTATGGCGGCCTTTGCCGAGTAAATGACCAGTGTGGGACTGAGAGGGGTGGGAGAGAGAGACACGAAGTAGAGATGTAGACAGAGATAGAGATACAGAGAAAAACAAAGAAGAAAAAAAGTGGGGGATTGGGGAGGAGGTTCTGTGGTCGGGGAGGCCCGAAAAAACCCCCCCCAACACTTCGGGATACTTCTAGCTTGAGACTAGCTCTCACTTTCTGAGCACCCCACTGAGCATGAGACTATCACTTGCTAGCAGTGCCACTTTGATTCACTTCTCTGGGCGATATTTTCCTCTTCTGTAAATTGAGGGTCTTTAAAGCCGCACCAGCTTCCTCGGGGTATTGTTGTCAAGGATCAGAAGGGATCACATATGCAAAATGCTTTGTAAACAGTAAAGGGCATTAGGCCAATTCTTACTTTCCTGTTTCACTTCCTTCTCATTATTATTAATATTTCCGGCTTCAAGTCGGATTTTTTGAGGGACCCATAGATTGAAGACCTTTGTTTCCTCAAATTAACCTCTTTCCTTCTTCCTCAAAGTGCAGGAAATGGAAAGAAAGAGCCCCAGCTGCTACCAAACTACTGTTATCTGCCCAAGGGCTCTGTTTATGCACAAATCGGGGGCCTAGGGCTGTGGGCTGGCCTCTAATGAGTACCTTGCACTTAAGGTGCAGTACCCAATTAGGGGCTATTGTTTTTCAGAAATAAGAGATTAGCTTTTCCTGCAGTAAACCTCGGACAATTTCCCAAAGTTGGGGTTAGCCCCTGGACTATATATTTGGAAGAGAGCTCGGGGGAAGTGGGCCTGGGAAGCTTTGAGTAGATCTCTCTAGACTTCATTAAGAACCTCCTCCCCCTCTCTTAAAAGGTTTTAGAGACTAGAGCAGCCTTCCTTCAGTATTTAACTCACAGAGATTGACAAGCAATCCCGAGGTGTAGAGGACGGAGGACTGCCTAAGGGGAAAGGAGGGTTTTACAAGGTACCCGAGCTTGGGGAAGAAATTTCTTAGTGGCAGTTAGGGATCTGGAGTTAGGAGAAAGTTAAGAACAAGGTAGTGTAACCCCTCCATTTTACAGATGAGAAAATTTAGGGCCAGAGATGTTAAGGGAAAAACTCCAGACTGCAAGTAGAGTGAAGTCAGGGTTAGGAACCAGTTTCAACTAGGGAGGAGAGCTACTCTCCTGATCCTTTGTAATCTGCCTGTGAAAGAGGCATCAGGAATCTATGTTTTAGTTCTGAGTCTGCCTCAATCAATTAACTAGCCAACAAGTGCTTATTATGCACCTACTGTGTGCCAAGCATGGTTCTAGTGTTTGAGAATACAAATACAGGAATGAAACAGTTTCTGCCCTGGAGAAATTTAATTCTACTCCTCTTCTCTGCACCCCCCTCTATTTTACTCATTCTTTTTCATTTCCTAATATGCTACTAGTAGATGTAGTAGTGCTAGTGCTGCTACTACTATAATAATAGCATCATCGTTGTCGTAGTAGCAACAGCAATAATTTTGTTGGCATTTATAAACTATCTTAATGTTTAAAAAATATAACTTTGGGAAAGTCATTTCTCCCCCTCATGTTTCAGCTTTCTTAGCTGTAAGACAAGGGGGTTCAACTAAGGGATTTCCGAGGTGCTTTGTAGCTCAGGAAATTTTTGACTATGGTGCTTATTAGCCCATTCGGCCTTGGGTGAGTAATTTCATCTAAACTTACATTTTCTCGTCTGTAAAATAGGAACAATAATATGTGCACTTTCAGTGGCTTATAGGATTTTAAAAAGTTTTATTAATGGATTTTAGTTTTGCTTCCCGGGCTTTCCTTCTTATATCTCTTTTCCACCTCCATGGCTCCTCCCTTTGAGTAAAGGGGAAAAACAGTAAAGCAAAATCAACCAATACTTCTACTTCCTTTGAAGTAGGCAATATTCCGTATTTATAGCCTTCCATCTATCTAAGGCAAGATGAAAGGTACATTTCTTCATCGTCCTTCAGAGAAAAGCTTGGTCAGTATAATTACACAGTATTTCACTCCATTTTTGTCATTCTTTTCAGTTCATTGTAAATATAATTTTCCTAGGTGATGCCTATGCTTGGCGTATCATAGGATCCTTTTTGAAGAACCATATAGGAAGAATGGAAGTGGATGGAGTCTTGGGCCTGGAGTCAAGAAGCCCTAAATTTATTTATTTATAATCCATCTTAAATTTTAATTAATTAATTAATTTAGCAAAATTTTTCAGGGCTGTTTGATTCATGTTCTTTCCCTCCCCTTCTCCCCACTACCCTCCCGTAGCCAAAGAGCAATTCCACTGGGTTTTACATATGTCATTGATCAAGACCTATTTCCATATTATTAATGTTTGCACTAGAGTGATAATTTAGAGTCTACATCCCCAATCATATACCCATCGAACCATGTGATGAAGCACATGCTTTTCTTCTGTGTTTCTACTCCCACAGTTCTTTCTCTGGATATGGATAGTGAAGAAGACCTGAATTTAACCTTGACCTTAAATGCTTACTAGTGTGAGAATCTGGGCAAGTCACTTAGCCTCTCTTTGCCTCAGTTTCCTCAGCTGTAAAAGGGGTATAATAATAACATCTATCACGAAGGGTTGTTGTGAGGATCAAATGAGATAATATATGTAAAGCTCACAGTGCTATATATACTAACTATATTGTTAGCCAGTTTTTTAAACCTCAAAGGCTCTAGAAATGTAAATTATTTTTACTTAATTTTGTCATTTATTTATTGTTACTTCTGTGCCAAAGAACACCAGCATTTGCTCTGTGAGGAGCACCAGTGGAGATTTCTTTTTCTTTTTTTTTTTTTTTATTTAAATATTTTTTTTTTAGAAAAATTTTCCATGGTTACATGATTCATGTTTTTACTTTCCCCTTCAACCCCCCTTCAACCAGTAGAGATTTCTAGGCACATATCTCTCTATACCATCTCTCCCTCTCCTCTTTTGTTCTCTGCTCCTTCTCCAACCCAAATGAGACTGTAGGCACAGACATAGGTGGGCACTTGAAGTCAGGTCTGGAAGCCTTGAGGGCAGCTTATGATCCAAGTATTTAAAGCTAAAAGGGATATTCTAGTTCTACATTGCTTTGGAGTGGGGGGGGGGTAATATTTTTTTCCCCAGGGTGTAGAGGAATGGCTGGAAGAGTATCATACTGTCCCAAACCAAGGAATTATGTTCAAGTTCTGGGAGAATTTTTACTTGGAAAGAAATCTAGGAGTTGGAGATTAAAGGGTTTCCTGCACTGCGAAGTACCCTACACACCAAATCACTTTTTCCTCACTGTTTCTCACTTTGTACAAGTATAAAATGAAAGGGTCGACCTGGATGATCTCTAAGATTTCCTTCCAGTTCTAAATTCTTTGGACTCACCTCTCCTTTTCCCTTGTTTCTAGTTGAAAACATGAAAAAGTCCAAAAGAGAGGAAAGGAGCAACATCTTTGATTTCTTACCACCAGTTTCAGAGCCTTGGATGAGCACAAGCGATTTGTGTTTCTGTCTCAAGGCTCATGCTCACTATTTTGTCCTCTAGGTTTAAGGGACTACAAGAGGTTCTGAGTTTAGGACAATGTGAGGGGGTGTGCTTGGAGTCTGGGGCAGGGCTTATATTTTCAATATGCTAGAGATGGATCTGGAACAATCCTGAGGGATTGAGGAAATGAAGGGATGCCCTTATTCCAACTTTTTCCCCACCTCAGACCTCACCTTGATTTCCTGCCTCCCTAGTGTGCTTCCTTTATGAAGCTAACCTTCCCCAAGGATCCTGGAAGCTCTTTGAGGAAAGGGGTCAGTGTCTTTTCTACCCATTGCATCTTTCTCCCAGCCTAGTTCAGGGTTTTCAAGGTTCTGAACACAGCAAGGGCTTTATGGATGCTTTTTGAATAAAGGAATGAATACAGCTAGATATCAGTTCTCTCAGCTTTCTTGGTTTTCTAGGTTTTTTTTTTAATCCTTTAAAAATATTCTTAAAGACATTAATATTGGCGACAGCCTTGTGCATTTGTTGTATAATGCTGGGTGTTATAGCCATCTGCGTTTGTATTTTACCCCCCTTCTACATAGAGCACGGTCCTGTGGTTTATTTGAGCCTTGTATTTCTCCAAGTATCCAGCACTGTGCTCAAGAGAAGGCATTTCATCCCCAGAATCTGTCTCTTTGTCCAGCCTTTTTCCCATGCCTGGAATATACACACGCCTCACTTTCCCATCTTCAATTAGTTTCTCCCAAGCACAGTTCAGGTGTTACAGCAACAAGAAGCCTTTCGTGATTCTCCCAATTGGTCTTCTTCCCCTCCGGTCCCATATTGACATATCTGTGTATACGTGGACATACACATTTCATGAAAGGCGGGACTGTTTTTGGGCAGGGGATCTTTGAATCCTTGGCGGTTAGCACAGAGGAAAGCCTAAATAATGTTTAGAATGAATTAGTTTTTCAGTTGAAGTGTTTGTTGAGTGAATGAACAAATGAACCGTGCAATTGCTGAGCTCCCCTTGAATACGAAGGTTCAGAATCTAAGTGGCATGCTTTTAGTGAAACGTGGACAACGTGACTCAATGAACAGAGCACTGGATACTTGAAAGCAGAAAGACCTGGGTTGGAATTTTCTTTCTGACACCAATTGTACGACCACAGGCCAATCACTTCACCATTGAGCCTCAGTTTCCTCATCTGAAAAATGAACACAATATCTGTAGTACAAACCTCATCTCATTTGATCCGAATTTCCCTCATTTGTAAATCTCAGCTGTGAGACTCAAGAAAGGAAACACACGTGAAGTGTTTTACACATGTTAAAGCATTATATACATGTTAAGTCACAGAACGTTAAACCTAAGAGGGCTCTTAGACCTCATTTCATAGGATGGGAAGTGAATTGCCCAAGAATTCCGTGTCATTGGTAGGATTCGAATTTATGTCTTCTCTTTACAGCTCAGAGGAAAGCTGTTTTTACTTCCGGGAGCTGCCTCCAGGAATAATTAGCGCCAGATATAGTACTTTATGATTTACAAAGTGCTTTATGCTTATTTTAATCCTTACAAACAGCCCGCTGAAATTGGTCGTGAAGGGATTATTGATCCCCATTTGAGAAGTGACATCACTTGCTAATTAGCTTGTTAATGGCAAGAGCCCCAGTGTGAGCCAGGGACAGCTAATTCCAAATCCTATTATTTTTGCTACCACTCGGCAGAAAAAGGAGATTTTGTTCGAACTCCGCGCTCAGTCTGTTTCCTTATTTCTCTCTCCCTCATCCCCAGAACCAAGGGAGAAGAGTCGAGGCTTCCTCAGTGTATTCAGGTGTGCTCGCCAGGTCAAAGGCGTCCCCTCCTCCGATTCTTCCAGTCCCTCTTCATCTTCGTCCAAGCTTCCAGCATCCACCTGCGGGTAGTGGAGACGGCACTGTGCTTGACGCAGAGACAAGGATCCGGGCTTTCTGACGCCGTGGGATTAATTACCCGAACGTAACTCTACGTGTGACCTTCGGCTTCTCGGAACCGAATTTTCCTCATTTTGTAAAACGAGGGTGATCGGTGGTTCACAGGATCGCTGAGAGGAATCAACGAGATACCGTATATAAAGCATTTTGTAAACTTTAAAGCCTCTATCACTTGAAGCTATTGTTATTATTTCTGACTCAGAGGGTCAGCCCTCTCTATTCGCTAACTGGACACATTGCAGATCTACATCGAGAAAGGAAATTTTCACACTGAGAATTCCCTACACTGGTGATACAGATCCGGGAGGGGGAACTATGCAGTAAATGCAGGCCACGATGTTATTTTAATTATAAATCTATAGCCAGATATTCACCTTTCTAAAGCTTTAAACTTCACTTAAGATTTTTGGAACTTTCTCCATTTGTGATACCCGCATTTTTCTAGAAATCATTGCCTTGCCATCCTCACAGTATCGTTGTAAGGATCAGATGAAATAATGGATTTAAATCATAGTAAAGACATATATTGCCTATAAATGTAAATTATTATTTCAAAACATCTTAGCACTTGAGGGGGAAGGGGGGGGTTCAGATTTGTGATTTTATCAGTGTGGAAAGGCCCTCCAAAAAGTGAAGATGGATAGCTCATCAGTAACTAATTTATCCTGTCAGAATTTTATTGGGAATCACTGAGAAGTTTGAGGGTCACCCTACCAGTGCCTGTCAGAGGCAGGACTTTAAACGGAGGCTCTCTTGATCTGGAGGCCCGTTTTCTATCCACCCTGTCTCACTGCCTCTCACATGAGATATGACCGTGTAAAGGATAGGATAGCTTATACTATCACATTACATATTATAAATTACACATACTATAGTGCAGTTACTTAGTAAATACAGGGGGTCCCAAAAGGCTTAGTGCCGTTTTTAGCTCAGTAATAGCTTAAAGCCACTCTGTGACTTTTGGGACATCCCTTAGATGTGAATATGCCACATGTGTGTATATCATATGTATATATTGACATATGTCCGTGCTTCAAAGGACCTCTGATTCTGTCACCATGTGCTTTCTCTCTGCCTCAGCAAGATTTCTGTAAATCTTGTCTCTGTAGATGGTTTCATAGCGACCTTTTTTCCTTGTGAGCCTCTTCTCCTCTTAGCCAGCCTGGGCTGCCTCCCGCACCCCTTCCAGTTAAGTTGGACCTGCCAGACCTTGTGCTCCAATGGCGGAGCTTTGGAGTACACCTTCAGCTCCGCACAAGAGGAAAGCCTTAGTGGAATATTATACACTCTTTATTATTTTACTGTGTACATTGAAATGCACGCATTATAAGATGACCATTTCAAGGCCTCTTCCAGCTTTAAATCCTAAGATCCTATATGTTATTATATAATAACCGCAACACCAGTGAGCTTTCTTATCCCGTGGCTGGGACTCCAATCAAAGGCTCTATCCCTGTTATAGGCTAAGGCAGAGGGTGGCCAAGAAGTCTCTGGTTCCCTGATCTTGAAGTCGCTCTCCTTTACTTTTCTCCTAACTGAGGAAGAGCCTAATTCCACCCCTCTCCCTTTTCCCCCCAAGGGTTCATTTGCATGTCGCGTTTTCTTCTTTTTTGACTTTGATTTGGCGTCGTCGGGCACTTGTTGGAGGGAAAACAACTTCTTTTCTCCCCCCCCCCCCAAATCTTTAATAAGTGGAACTAACTTAAGGTCACAGGTCTGGACCAAGAAAAGGAGAATGATATTCAATGAAAATGGAACCGAAAACAGAAAACCTGCCGGCGCTGAGAGTACCTTTTCCTGGAGGTCACATATGGAAAAATCAGGTAATCCTTAAGATAGAACTGAAATGAATTTATAGGAGGGGTAGAAAGAGACAAAAAAAAAATGGTTGAACAAACATATACATACATGCATATATTTATTATTGTTGTTATTCTTTTCTACAACACATCCACTAAGCTGGGGTAAAGCGAGGGAGGGGACGGGATGCGAGAGTCCTCTGCGACGTCCAGTCGGCCCAGTTTTTCCCCAAGACAAGATTGAATTTTCCAGCAGCCCCGCAGGTCTAGCTGGCGGCTTTCCAGGGCAGATAATTAGGCAGGCGCTTTGGGATTCGGCTCCCCGGTGCTTGCAGCGGGCTAGGAGCCTGGAATCTCACAGCTCGGTTCTCTTCAGCCGAGCCCGAGGGGCTGGACCTCCCACTGGTCCCTGGGGCACAGGAACAGCCCAGAGGAGACCTCAAACTGTTCAGGGCATTCTGGCCCGTTCGTGCCTCTTTCCCTACTTTGTCTCTTCTAGGTTCCACTCCGGTTTCTATCTGTTCGCTGGTTGTGTGGGAAATTAGCGAAGGGAAAGAAGTGAAATGATAACAAACCCAGAAACGACGAGACTACCAGCAACGCTCATGGAGAGCCAGAGGGAAGCAGGAGAATGGGGCGATACGCATTCTGTACCTTTTAACCAAACCAGAAACACACGCCAACGAAGTCTGAACTCTGCCAGGCCGGGCACTTTAATTGTGCATGCGATACCGCGGGCACGAGTAATAAAAGGGCACTCTCTGAAGCGGCGCGGACTTTAGTCCACGTGGGTATCAATCTGCGCTTTATCTGGTTTGGGGGCTTTCATTGGACGTCTCTCGCTTATAGGCGGTCTGGTATTTTTGTCCACGGTCGGCTCCTATCACTGCAGAGTAACATCTTTTGTCTTTCCACAAGAGGCTTTCTACAGAGAAAGATAAAGTAATCGATAGGCTCTCTGAAATAGCTCCCAGTTTCCTGTTGGGAGTGGGAGGTATCTGTGTGAGCGTCCCAAATCTGCTCTGGTATGTTACCTTATCTCTTGTCTTCCCTGTTGTCCCCAAACGTTGCCTGTCAAAAGAGACGCCACCCGCATTAGGACCCAGACTGGAGTCTTTCCGTTCTGGGTCACTCACAGAGCCTCCCCCCCTCCACTCCTTCACCGCCTGCCCTCCCCCTCCGCCCAAGGGATTGCAAAAGCTCAACGCTGCTGGGGCGCTGGACCATGGGGAGATGGGGAGGGGGGCCGTTGCGGGTGGCAGTAAAAACATGTCAAAGGAGTGAGCCTGAGAAGCAAGCGGCGGGGTGTCCGGGAAACTGCGGGAGACCTAAGTGGGTTCCTAGCTTAACCGTGATACCTGGGATCGCTCCATCCTTCTCTCGAGTATTCTATTTGCTCATATGTAAAATAAGGATGCTGAACTGAAGTTCTTAACCTTTTCTGTGCCCCGGAGCTTGTGGGTAGTCTGATGAAATCTGTGGACCCCCTCTCAGAACAATTTTTAAAACGTGCAAAATAAAATTATAGGATGACAAAGAACACCAACGAGGCTGAAATACAATTAGCAAAATATTTTTTAAAATGCGTTTGGGGGCCCCAGGTTAAAAACCCTTGTACTAGATGATCCCTGGGTAGATAGATCCCCGCTTCTGGCCCTCAGAGTAATTCCTCTTTCTCTAGAATTCGATGGTGTCTTACCCAATAGTTTCCTCAGAAAGGTGAGAAGGAGCCAAACTTGATTTGGAAATGTGAGTGTGTGTATGTACGTATAAACACCTGTATGTATACGTGTGAGGAAATGAAAGAGACAGAAACATAGAGATGCAGATAGTGGCAGAGAGACAGATTGGAGGAAGAGATAAAATTATTGGGCAAAGAGATCTGAGAGATTTAGGGAAGTTGTTAGGGAGAAAGAAATTGGGAAAAGAGATAATGGAGAGCGGGAGAGAGATTAGGAAGAAAGATATTAGGGAGGACAGATGAAGAGACAGAGAGGTAGGGGGAAATATTAATTGTGGGTCAGGAAGATTTGCTGCAAGGATTTTTCTTTTTTTCTTTTTTAACCACTACAAATAGTAGTACTTGTGATCCTTCTGGAGACATTGCTTGATAAGTTTCAGAGGGATATCAGACATATACCATGCTGTGCCCTGAGGCAATTTTCTTTTCTGGTGGTGAGCTGAGACCTTAAAGCAGCCACCCCCAGAAGACACTAAATTGACAGTATTCCCTTCTACAGAAAAATTCCCTCCCCTAGCACAAAATTCCAGAGTCAGGCGTGTTAGAGATCAGCTAAACAATTGTTTTCTGAAAGGAAGAGGTGCTTGTCTAAGGTTCTCTTTCTAGCTGGTCAGATTCAGGACTCTATTTAAGATTTCAGATTGAATTATCTTTCCACTATTCCACCGACTTCCTCCTCTGCCCTGAACTTAAGCTACTACAACATGCCAAAATGATTTTTGTCATGAATTTTACTAGCAGATCATATTTACAGCTAGACCCAGGTCGTAATAGGACAGAGAGTGGTCAGGGAGGTAGATGGGGCTTTCCTCAGAGTAGATGTCCTCATAGCCACTGGTATCTCATCTCCTTTGTCTAAATTCTAAGACAGGTTAGCCTAGAGAAAGGGGGTCAGGTTGTCTCTGCCTCTGCCTGTTTCTTTCCTCTGTCTTTCTGTCTCTACTTTTCTGTGTATCTCTTTCTCATTTAATTCCCTCCCCTCCCCTGAAGCAACAACCCTGAGTGACTGGCCTTATCTGGCCTTAAGTATCTGGGAGCTTTGTGCCTGAACTATGGCACCTTCTCGTGAAAATCATACCTAGAGGAGTGGTTGTAAGTGGCCAGTCAGACTACCTTCAGAATCAGATGGTGCTAGGCTGGCATATAGGCAGATAGACTGGGAGGTCCAGGCCTCGGGGTCTTAGACTCCTGGATTAGAGCTCCTCCAATTGAGTCCAGGCTAGGCTGTTTTTCCAAAACAATGATTTAACTTTTGGTTTCCTCTAAGTAACAGGTGGGCATTTGGAGACATATGTTGATTCCTCCCCAAATGAAAAATAATTAAAATTTAAATATATATTTATTTTAAACATTCTTAAAATTTTTTGAGTTCTAAATTTTCTCCCATCACTCCCAGGTGGCAAGCAATATGATATCTATTATATATGCAAAATCATACAAAACACCTTTCCATATTAGCCACATTACAGAAAAGTAAAGTGAAACATTATAATTCAGTTTTCACTAAGGGCTTATCAGTTCTTTCTCTGGAAGTGAAGAGCATTTTTTTCATCAAGAATCCTCTGGAATTGGCTTGCACCTTTGTAATGATCAGAGTACCTAAGTCTTCCACACTTGATTGTCATTACAACATTGCTGTTAATGATTGCTGCACAATGATCTCCTGGTTCTTCTCACTTCACTTTGCATCAGTTCATATAGGTCTTGCCATGTTTTTCCGAAACCATCCCCTCATTATTTCTTTTCTTTTTTCCCCCCTCTCATTATTTCTTATAGCACAATCAATATTCCATCATGATATGCCACAACTTGCTCAGCCATTCCTCAATTTATGAACATCTTCTCGATTTCTAATTCTCTGTCACTGCAAAAGAGTATTTATTTAACTTAAAAAACAACACAAAACTCAAGTAAATTTCTCATAACCAGAGTCCTTTAACTCCAAATCCAGTGTTCTATTTCAGATTTACAGAAGAGAGGAGGTAGACTCAGCATGGTTAAAGTTAGTGGCCTGAGTTAGCATAGGTGGCTAGAGACAGACAGCACACACAGAATTGAAAATTAGATCTTTTCATTTCAAGTGTTATATTCCTTTTCTAAGAGGAAAAGTACTGACCACAGTTTTACATCTGTTAAATGGGTATAACTTCCCCTTCTGGCCTTAGACACTTCTAACTGTGTGACCCTGGACAAATCGCTTAACCCCCATTACCTAGTCTGTTGCCTTGGAACCAATACATAATATTGATACTAAGACTAAAAGTAAGGATTTAAAAAAAAAATAAAACTTTCTGAATGTGAGCTAGTTTATAATGACAATGTAATCACCATCATAAGAGATGGCACTATGCCCAATGCCCTATATAGTACATGGGCAATCCCTTATTTATAGCCCTGCAGTGACTCATAGTAGTAATGATGTGATTTCTTATTTGAATCTGGAGAAGAATGAAAGACTTCTTGAGGTAGTACAGAATTACTTCCTATGACCTCTTCTAGTTTTCATAAATGACCATTACTCCGTTTGAAAAAGGACTGTCTTTGAATCGCTAACAAAACAAATGCTGGAGCACTGAAAATGTTAGTGAAAGACTTTATTTTTAATCTACAGGGCAGATAGGTAGTGCAGTGAGTAAAGTTCTTGATCTGGAATCAGGAAGCTCTGAGTTCAAATCCTGCCATATTTATTAGCTCTGTGACTCTGGGCAAATCACATAATTTCTATGTGCCTGTTTCCTCATCTGTAAAATGGAAAGAATTATAGTTCCTACCTCCCAGATTGTTGTGAGGGTCAAATGAAAAATGCATAAGGTTTGTAAGTCTTAAAGTGACACAAATGCCAGCTTATTATTATCCAAAAGAGTAATTACCAAAAGAATTAAAAAAAAAAAAAAGCAGGGATGAATCCCTTTTTATGTTTGTTTTAAAACAGGAATAGTAGCCAGACCATATTCTTTTATTTTCATCTCAGCTTTTAAAGGGTCTTTGCCTTAATTTTGAAATATTTTGAATAATTCTTTAATTTTGAATAAAACTACTGGAGTCAGACATGGAAGATAGAACATCTGGTATGCATTTCACCTTCATCCCCTAGTCTTGCAAGCAAGAATTAGAGAACCATAGCATGTTGGAGGTAGAGAAAGCTTTAGAAATCTTCTAATCCAATCTCTTCTTTTTACAGACGAAGAAAGTGAGGTCCAGAGAGAATGACTTTTTCAAGGTTGCCCAGCTGGATAGTTCCAGAATCGTTGTGCCCAGGTCTTCAAATTTCAAATCTCTTACTCTTTTGATGAAGCCACATATCCTTTCTTAACGAATGCATGGACTTAGGTCATTTGGACTTGTAGACCTGGGGGAGAAGGGATCAAGCTATCCTTCCCAGAGCTGAGGGCATTGACCATTTTCTTTTCTGTGTGGTTCATTGGTTGGGTCATTCAGAATAGTGAGGACACAGCAGCAGCAGGAGCCTCAAAAGGAATATTGGAATCCCCAGGAAATGCTCATCCAAAGCAGAAATACTGTCCTACTATCTCCTCAACCACCTTGTTCCTTTAAAATACGTCTCTGTACCAGCAGCTGTAGCCATCAGGATTAGACCAGGTTTGGGAAAAGTCAAGCAGATATGCTTCTGCGGATTCTCTGACCATGCTTCTTGACTTCTTAGGATAGTACAAAGGGCTTTGGATTTGGAGTCAGGAAGGACTATTTCTGTCTGTTCCTGTGTGTGTGTGTGTGTGTGTGTGTGTGTGTGTGTGTGTGTGTACACTTGGGTAAATCTCTTTGGGGTCTCAGTTTCCTTTTCTAGAAAGGAAAGGGAAGAGGAAGGAAATGGAAGGGGAATGGGAAGGGAAAGGAAAGCAGGGAAAGAAAGGGAGAGGGAAGAGAAGGGAGGGGATGGAGAGGGGGGAGGAAGAAGAGAGAAGAAGAGGGGGAAGGGAAGCATTTATATAGTGCTTATTATATGCTGAGCCCTAGGCTAAATAAATATATAAAAGTTTAAAGAAAAAACTTTCAGTACTGACCTCACATAATTGTGAACAAAGTTCTTCGTAAGCTTTAAGGTAATATATAAATATGTATTAATTTTATTATTGTACCATTTCATAGTTTTATGCAGCCAGTGAAGAGGGGGACAAACCTCCTTCACCAGGAATGCCATTATTCAGAGGGTGTTGTACCAGGTCATTTACAGACACATTGATAGCATAATCCTTTTTCTGAAGGAGTTTTAGTTCTAAGGTAGATAAAATGCATACAAGAGGAGGAAATAATATGGTGAAGTAAATTTACTCTCTACTCTTTCTGGAGTGTTGCAGGTGATGTCACCTACTGCCAACTACCTGCATACCTGGTGTGTGAGCCTGAATTTGACCCAGAGTTGAAGATAGTGTGAAGGAAATCATTAAATGAACTGGGTCAAAGGATAGAATGGCAACCTGAAAAAGGCAGCAAATAGAGTCAAAGGGATCATGAGACAGGGGTCAGGGTGATGTCCCCTGCAGTGCCTCCTGCACTGACTCCCTAGATGGCCTGGGCAAAATAGAAAGCCACAGTTGGATTCCAAGATGTGATTTGTGAGAGTTAGTGGGTGGAGAAAAAGTTTGATAAACTGAGGGAAGAGCGGATTTCATTCTCTTCTCTTCCATGTTTGTGGCTGCTTGGACTTCCCTGTGAGTGTGGCTAGGGGGTCCTAATGGTGGCCACAGAATAGCAAGCTAAATAGAAGAGCAAGTAAAGTAACCTATATCTCTCTCCTATTATTCTATATTTCCCCCTACTACTTTTTATTTAATAAAATTATTAATTTACAACCAGTCTCATAATTTCCCCTCTTACAAATAGTAATAGCTAATCTTCATATAGGATTTTGAAGTGCTTATTTGTGTATATGGTTCCATTTGACCCTTACGACAACACTGTGAGGGAAGCAGTCCATGGATTATTCCAGAGATGAGCAACCTTTTGAGCTTGGTGTGTCACAATTCGCCAAAAAACCGAGCATAACTCGGGTGGTGTGTCACTTTGAGAAAAAAATCCATAATTTCGTGATATTTATAGTTTAAATAACAAAAATGTATAATTATAATATATAACTGTATTTAATAAACCAAAATAGGTAAATACACATAGGTAGAATTGTCATCTATAGTGCACAGAGTGTCTACACTACACTACAGCAAATGTTTCATCCTTGGCATGCGGCCCCATATTTCTCTGTAAGTGGCCACGTGTCATCGAAAATGGCTACGTGTATCAGTGCTGACACGTGTGTCATAGGTTTGCTATCACCGGATTATTCTTTCCATTTTACAGAGAAAACTGAGCTGCAAAGGAGAGGAGTGATATGTCTGCAAAAATCAAAATAAGTAGTGGATTAGAGACATGAAACCAAGTCTTCTGACTCTAAATTTATTTTTTGTTTTGTTTTGTTATTTACTTTGTTGTCTCCCTGTTTTCAACTATATAAAGAATTTCTTTAATAATGGTGATTGTCATTTATCTATCCTTTCTAATCATGAGATCCTTGTCCATGTGAGTTCTTGATTATATAGGATCTGCTCCAGATACTGGAGACCTTTCTTTGGTCCTTTTCAACCAACCAGTTATTCAACAAGTCAAATTAAATCAGCTAAGGAAGGGGTCAAACTTCTGACCTGTGGGAAATATTTGACAAAATAAATAGAAATACAAATAACAATATACCAATAATTCCCAAGTTAATAAGCTAACCACAGGGACAAATTTCTATTTGAATCTGATACTAGTGAACTACCATTTATTAAGTGCCTACTATGTGTTAGGTAAAGGGCTAAGCCAGTGATGGGGAACCTTTTAGAACCTTTTACATACCCGGTGCCATGCCCCCTCCCCCCTCAAGACTGCAATATGAAGAAAGGGACAAAACAGATTCTTCTCTCAAAGAGCTCCTAATCAATGGAGCTAATGAGGGGAGGCAATAGGCAAAAAACTTTGTACAAACCAGACATTAATAAGACAAATTATTTATAGTCTCAGAAGGAAGGCACCAAGATAAGGAGGGCTGGGAAAGGCATTTATGAAGTGTGTACTCTGTGCAAGGCACTGTGCTTAGTGCTGAGGATATAGAGAGAAACTGAAAATAGTCACTGCCCTCAGGGAGCTTGCATTCAAATGGGGGAAGCAACACATACAAAAACATATGTATATACAAGCTAGAAGCTACCTCTGCCTTACTCCTTCTTCAAGTCCCAGTTCAAGTTTCACCTCTTTCATGAACCCTGGCCTACTGTCATTTCTCTCTGTGTCTCTGTGTCTGTCTGTCTCTTGCTGTGTTTCTATCTCTCTTCTGACTCTGATAGTTTAAATTGTCTTTACCCCATAATTAGTTCAGGGTTGCATTGTAGTGTGGTTCAGAGTGGTCAGAGTGATAAACTTTGTCTTGTAGGACCTGAATTTGAATTCTAGATCTCACATTGACTTTTGTGACCTTTCTGAATCTCATTTTTGGGTAGTTAGGTGGCACAGTGGGGAAAGTCGTCTTCCTGAGATCAAATCTGGCCTGTGTGACCCTGAGCAAGTGACTTAACCCTGTTTGCCTTAGTCTCCTCATCTGTAAAGTTAGCTGGAGAAGGAAATGGTCAAACCTCTCCAGTATATTTGCCAAGAAAACCCAAAATGGGCCACAAAGAGTTGGACAAAACTGAACAATAACAACTTGAAGACCTCAGAGGACCCTAAAGGCTCTGTTTCTATAATCTTAGAATATTATAGGTGAAAAGGGCAGTGGAAATAATCTAGTCCGACTTCATGACTTTTCAGATAAGAAAAATGAAACTCAGAGGAGTAGCTTTTGCAAGGTCCCTTATAAGATCGACTGAATGCAAGCCTTTCTTTAATTTTTTTTTCCTTCTTGAAAGCCACATCTCAAACTAAAGGAGACTTTGAGATATTTGATGGCAAGTTAATGTGCTGGAAGAAGCATGTTTTAATAGAAAAGCCCTGGATTTGGTATGAGAAGACCTGGGTTTGAATTATAGGTCTGCCCCTTACTGTGACTTTTTGCAAGTCATTTCCCTTCCTCTGGGCTTTAGATTCCTTATCTGAAAATCAGACATTTGGAGTAAATAATGTATAAGATTCCCTCTGGTTCTAAAGCCTAAACTCCTAAGACCTAATGGGCAAGGAGGGATGGGCAGAATGGAAGACCAAAAAAGTAAACATTCAGTGGGAGAGGAGGATGGGGACTAATGCAGGGGTAAGCCAAATGTGAAGGAAGATTTGGGAGGTAGCAGTAAGGTTGGCTTGAGCAAATCACTTCTTTCTTTGAAAAAAATTTAATTTAATTTATATTCTTACCTTAATACTAAATAAAAGGAGCATTTTTTATTTTTAAAATTTATTTGTTTGTCACATTAAAATTCTCAGATATCTCCCGTTCTCCCTCTCCTCCCCACACTAGAGGAGACATCATTTTCCAGAAAGATATCTATCTATCTATCTAGATATCTATCTATCTATCTATCTATCTATCTATCTATCTATCTATCTATCTATCTATTCATGTATTTATCTATGTGTCTATATGTTTTTTCTCTGGAGGTATACTGTGAAAAAGGGGAGAATTGCATATGAAACCTTGGATCTCTATTAAGTAGGGCTTGCTTTTCTTTTTAAGCATATAATACATTCATCACAGAACTTAAAAAGCTGTCCTGCCTATTCACAAATCACCTCTTCTTTCTAAGCCTCAGCTTAAATGAGGTGATTAGACAGAATGACTTCTCAAGTCACTTCCAGCTCAGTCTGTGACTCTGGGATGGAGGGGAGGAATAGGGCCAAGGGAACAGGAGATCCCTGAATTGCTAGGGAGCAAGGGAAGCCACAGCAAAGCCTGTAGGCCCCTAGCAGTGCCTCCAACGTTTGCTTCCAATTTTAGCTCCTGAGGTGAGAGACTGCAAATAGCATGGGATGGGCAGGGGGAAGGGGGGGGGGGTAGGTGGTGGCAGATTTTAACTCTTGTTTACCTTTGCAATGCTATGGGTTTATTGGCAGAAATTCTGATCTAGGATAGAAACTTAGAAATCAGGGGCCACACAGCAAGTGCTGCTGGGGTTGCCATTCCTGCTGGCATTTAATTCTGTCTATAGAATGGGAAGTACTTGTGGTGTAGTGGAAAGATCATGGGCAGAGAGCTGAGGAGTCTTGGCTTCATATTTTTTTCTGGTCTTCACAATCTCTGGGGCCCTGAATTAGTCACTTTTCCAGTCTTCAGGGTGCTCAGCTATAAAAGGGAGATAATCATATTTGTTCTTTCTACCTCATAGGGTGGCTATCAGAAAAGAGCTTTGTAAATCCTGAAGTGATATAGAAATTCTAGCTTTTATTATATGTATATATATGTATATCTTGATTCTATAACTAGTATAAGCTTTTTTTAGAACCGTTATTTTCTGCCTTAGAATTAATACTAAATATTGGTTCTAAGGCAGAAGAGCAGTAAGGGCTAGGCAATGGGGGTTAAGTGACTTGTCCAGGGACACACAGTTAGAAATTGTCTGGGGCCAGATTTGAACCCTGGTCCTCTAATTCCAGGCTCCAACTCTATCTACTGAGTCATCTACCTGCTCCTTGGGCTATAAGCTTTTAAGGATGGATACTAAAGTTATTGTCTTCCCTTAGCACCTAGTATTAGCTTTGCATACAGTAAGTGCTTAATAAGTATTTGTTGGTCGATAAATAGAAACCTTATTGAACTTTGACCATAGAGCTAGCTCCTAGGGTAGTGACCATGTGTTGTTTTTTTTTTTTTTAATATTGATTTAACTTGTTTTTTTTGGTTACATTTTGACTTCTGAGTTGTCTCCCTTTCTTCCTCCCAGCTCCCCATTAGAGGTCAACTTTTGATATAGAAAATATATGTGTAACTATATAATTTGTAACTTGTTTAGTCGTGTCTAACTCTTTGTGACCTCCATTTGGTGTTTTCTTGGCAAAGATACTGGAAATGTTTTACCGTTTCCTTCTCCAGCTCATTTTACAAATGAGGAACTGAGGCAAACAGGGTTAGGTGACTTGCCCAGGGTTACACAGCCAATGAATATCCGAGGTCAGATTTGAACACAGAAAGATGAATTCTCCTGACTCCAGACTCTATCTGCTGTGCCATCTAGCTGCCCAGGAACCATACAATACATACTTCCATATATCAATTCTTTCTCTGGAAGTAGATAGCATTTTTCTTCATAAGTCCTTTGTAGTTGGTTTGAGTGTTCATATTACTCAGAATAACTTCATCTTTCACAGTTATCCTTTGAACAACATTACTGTTACTGCCTATGACATCCTCTTGGTTCTGTTCATTTCAGTCTGTGCCACTTCATGGAAGTCTTTCTATGTTTTTCTAAACTCAACCTGCTCATCCTTTCTTATAGCAGAGTGGTATTCCATCACAATTGCATGCCACAATTTATTCAGACATTCCCCAATTGGTGGGCATCTCCTCACTTTTCAGTTCTTTGCCCCCACAAAGAGAACTGCTATCAATATTTTAGAACACATCAGTTCTTTTCCTTTGCCCCTCATCATCTTGGGAAACAGACCTACTAGTGGTATTACTGGACTAAGAGGTATAGACAATTTATAGCTCTTTGGGCATAATTCCAAATCGCTCTCAAACAGTGACCGTGTCTTAACTCAGCTTTGTATCTCTCTGAGTGCTGCACAAAGTGAGCTCTCTACAGAGGCTTGGGAGAGGGATTGGATTTGTGATTTCATTGGTATAGGGCAGGGGTCAGCAACCTTTTTGGCCGTGAGAGTCATAAACGCCACATTTTTTAAAATGTAATTTCGTGAGAGCCGTACAGTGCTCACAGTGCACGCTCCTGTAACAGCGCCTGAAAAAAAATTGACTTTATGGCTCCTGCAGAAAGAGCCATATCTGGCCCTCAAAAGAACCAGATATGACTCGAGAGCCATACATTGCCGACCCCTGGTATAGAGAATTTTCGGTAAGAAATCACTTTCTGGTAATGCAGAACAGCACTTTCTTTGCAACTTATAATATTAGAAAGTTTCCTGGAGGCATTAAGCTGCTTAAACTGTTTGCTTAGGATCACAAGGTTGCAATATATCAGAGGCCAGTTGTTTGTTTTTTAAAGTCCATACTTTCCAGCTTTATATCAGTTCTAAGACAGAAGAGCAGTAAGGGTTAGGAAAGCAGGGATAAGTGACTTGCCCAGGGTCCCACAGTGTAGGATTTAAATTAATATCCAACACTCCAAGAATTATATTTTATAGAGTTTATTAATAATCCCTTGAAATGGGAAGAATAAAAGGAAATAGAAGTATGAGAAACCCAATTACCTAACAAAATCAAGACCACGTGACTAAGTTCTCCTTGCCTGTTTAAAAGACCTGCTCCACCAAAGCTGTGACAGGAAGAGAAGAGAACGAGAGGTGGGGCTATACCAAAATTTATATCCTTCCTACTCTCAGCACGTAACATGAGAAGGAGAGTGGGGTGCTGGGAATAGTAGTTTTAGGGTACAGAAATTCTAATTACACAACAGCTAGGAAGTATCTGAGGCCAGATTTGAATCTACATCCTCCTGCCTGTAGGCTTGGTGCTCTATGCAATGGGTTACCTAGCTGCCTCTAGAGGCAGTCTTGAACCCAGGTCTTTCTAACTTTGATAGGTTTTTCTAACCCTTCTGCCATTAGTTTCTCACAGCTTAATAAATAATGCTTCATAAATGTCTTTTGCCTGAATGGATCAGCACAGCAAGACGATGAAACGTATATGAACTCATGTGGGGCTGCTTCCCCAGCAGAAGATAAGAAGTTATTGTTATCCTTTCAGTGTTTCATCTACCCTGTTGCTTTAAACTGCTCCTGCCTCATCTCTTTCTATCCATCCTTGAGGCCCTCTTCTATTTAGACCTTCTATGGAAATACTTGTGGTTCTTAGGAAGTTTCAGAAGAGAATAAGTCGAAACATGGTATAGTGAAAGAAAGTTGGATTTGGGATGAGAAGGCCTTGGTTTGAATTCTGGCTGTCACTTGTTAGCTGGATTTGAGTTTCCTCATCTGTAAAATGAGGGTGTTGGACTAAATGATGCCTACGTTCTTCCAGATGAATAGAGAGAAATAGCCAAAGTTCTTCAAGTTGCTTGTCCCAGGAAGCCTAAATGAGGGAGAGAGTCTTGGAATTTGTTGTCATTTTTCTTAAAACCCACTTCCCTTAAGGCAATTCCCAGCCAAAGTATCCTTTCACTTCTTTGGAAGCTGGCCTCAGGGATTATTCCAAATGGGACCACCCCTCCCTCTTCAAGCCTTCCCCCTCAGAGGCAGCACCGCTAGGTACTTGTTAAGTACCCTAGAAATGTGCCTGAGAAGCAGGAGAAGAGCCCACGTTGGGAAGAGGGCTTAATATTCCCCTTCTCAGGTTTCCTTAGGGATCTGTGGTTCATCTCTTATTAGAATACAAGAAGCCTCTTCCTCTTTCTTAGGCAGAGTGGCACCAACAGATTTTCCACCATGGTGAAAACATCTGGACAGATCATTAAGGCCCTCTTCAGTCTCCAAGCTCTTTGTCTGGCCACTCCCAAGTCTCTCTTTACCAAACTTTCCCCCCATAGAAGAGTTCCATTCAACTCAGATTGAGGCTGAGAGTTGGGGGAGGCCTTGGGTTGCTTCTTACTTTTCCTCCCCTCTGTTCTCCCTCCATTGTTTCACTCTTTTTGCTCTTCCCCAAGGATAGAAAAGAAAGGAGGGCTGCCAGACCAAAGACTCAGACAGCTTTCCAAGTGTGCCTCTGATAATATTTGGTCCTGGACTTCGGAAAAGGAAGTGTTTATATATGTATGTGGTCAAGTGGGCAGAAGTTCCCACCCAGGCTCTGAAACACTACTTGGATGATCTTGGGTGAGCCATTTAGTTTCAGAGGGCCCAAGTCTCTTCTTGTGTAAAATGAGAGTTCCCTTCCAACTCTAGACCTATAATTCTATTGTATATTCCCTTGGTTTAGGTCAACTTCACAAATATGGAGGACTGTATGAACTCTCCAGTTTCTTTCCTTAGGGAGAGAGGTACTGGTATGTTGGCTGAATGATGAGGTAGACCCACAAAACCTCTTTATATTTGTCTCAACTATTTACTATATTATAATCTGAGACATGAAGGCCTCTCTCTCTTTCTCTTTCTCTCTCTCTCCCTCCTTCCCCCCTCTCTCACTATGTCTCTCTCCCTCTTTTCCCTCTTTCTCTCTCTCCCTCTCCCCTTCCCCTTTAACTTTTGCCTTATAATTGATTCTAAGTGTTGATTCTAAGGCAGAAGACTGGTAAAGACTAGGCAATTGTTCTTCCTGGTTTAGAGAATTTAAGGCCTTTTTAAAGGATTTAGAAATGGATGGGATCAATCAAAAAATTGACAAGCATTTGTTAAGCACTTACTACCGGTGCTAGATATGGGCAGCTAGGTGACAGAGTGGATAGGGCACTGTGCTTAGAATCATGAAGACTCGTTTTCCTGAATTTGGATCTGACTTCAGAAACTTAGTAACTGTGGGACCCTTGGGCAAGTGAATTAACCCTGTTTGCCTCAGTTTCCTCATGTGTAAAATTAGCTGGAGAAGAAAACAGCAAACAACTCCCATATCTTTGCCAAGAAAACTCAAAATGGGGTCGTGAAGAGTAGGACACAATTGAAAAGACTCAAGCCACAAAAAATTTACCAGGTATAGAGCTAGATATGGTGATAGAAATGTAGTAAATGAAATAACCCCTACCCAAAAGAAGAATTTATCATCTCCTTCAACTGCTTCACTTTATAGTGAGGGAACCGATGGCTAGAAAAGTGAAGTGACTAGTCCAAGGTCACAGGGTATTCAGTGACAGAGATGGTTCTGAATCCAGCTCCTTTGACAGTAAATTTGGTATTCTTTCCATGATGATGTACAACTCAAGGCATCGTCTCAATCTCTAGGTCCCTTGTGGAAGTTTAATTGGCTATAGTGGTATTTGAGGAACTGACAGAAACCACGTGTCAAGAACATGGAATGGGCATCGTGCTCCATTCTTTAGCTTTGAGGACAGCTCTGATCTGTTTCCTTAAAATTCTGAAAACTGTATTTTCTTATCCCGGTAAACATGGTTCCATGAGAGCAATGTTTGTATTCAAGGGAAAGTAGTTTGCTATTCATAGTTCTGGACACATGATGGAAGGAATTAATATCACCTTGATCTGTCTACAGTAAAAGCATTTTATAGTTTAGTTATAAAGGAGAAAGAAAGTAACAACACACTAAGTACCCCTTGGCAAGTTACTTCATCTCTCTGGGCCTCAGTTTCCTCATCTGTAAAAGGAGGGGCATTGACAAAAGTCCTATGAGAACTCTTCCAGCCAGTGTTGCTAATTGGCTGCTATTTTACTGGTTTATCTGATATTTGATTTAAAAAAGTTTCTTATAGACGTATCATAGGACCATACACAGAACTAAAAGGAACATCTTTGGTCATCAAACCCAATCTCCTCATTTTGCAGAAGTTGTCATTCCCTGATATTAGCACTTTATCTTCAGCTTCAAAGGTTCCTACTGGAGAAAGAATAAAATACAAACTCATCAACTTTGAATTTTGCTATTTCCTACATGGTTCCAGTCTACCTTTCTAGGCTGACTTTTCTTTTCTTCCCTACATGAACTCTACATTCTGGCCAAACCATCCTACTTGCTCTTCTCTGACCCTGGCATTCCATCGCCTGACACCATAACTTTATATAGGCTAAGACCTCTATCTGGAATATTGTCCCTTTCTGCCTCTGTTTCTTGTAATTCCTAGTGTCCTTCAAGGTACAGTCTCTGTGCTACCTTCCATGGGGAGCCTGTTATGACTTGAAAAATATTTGTGTTTTGATTTCGGTTGTCTGATTTTCAGTTGTAATTTCTAACTCTGTGTTAAAACCAAAAAACCATCACAAAGTAAATAGGAAAATAAATATTTCCTCACCCAGAAAAAGCCTATAATATCTTAAAAAATTTTTTTTAACCCATAACTTCTGTTTATTGGCTCCAAGGCAGAAGAGTGGTAAAGGTAGGCAATGGGGGTCAAGTGACTTGCCCAGGGTCACACAGCTGGGAAGTGTCTGAGGCCAGCTTTGAACCTAGGACCTCCTGTCTCTAGGCCTGACTCTCAATCCACTGAGCTACCCAGCTGCCCCCATAATATCTTGCTTTTTGTACTGTCTTACAGTTTACCAAGTAATATCATATATATTTATCATTTAATCTTCATAATAAACCTAGTGAATTAGATAATGCAAATATCTCTATTCTGTAAATGATGAAATCAAGTCTCAGTTATAAGTGAAGTGACTTAATATACTTAAGTCATTAAGTACATTATTAAAATCATAAGATTTTCCAGGTACTTGGAAAATCACAGTTGCAGGATCTTGGGTCTTTCTTAAGCCAATACTGTATGCTTTCTGTCAAACTACACTGTGGTTCCACTAAGCAATAAAATCTAGGGGGCAACTAGGAGCTCAGTGGATTGAAAGCCAGGCCCAGGGACAGGAGGTCCTGGGTTCAAATCTGGCCTCACACATTTCCTAGCTGTGTGACCCTGGGCAAGTCATTTATTTCCCATGGCCTAGTCCTTACTGCTCAATATACAGTGTTGATTCTAAGCTGGAAGGTAAGGGTTTAAAAAAAATAAAATCTACGAGCATTTATAAGGGAACCAGAATCACTAGATGGTATAGTGGATGGAATGCCAGGTTCATCTTTCTGGGTTCAAATACAGACTCAAATACTTCTTAGCTATGTGGCTCTGGGTAAGTCCCTTAACCCCATTTGCCTCAGTTTCCTCATCTCTAAAATGAGCTGGAGAAGGAAATGGCAATCCAGTCTAGGATCTTTGCCAAGGGAACCCCAAATGAGGTCATGATGAGTTGGACACAATTGAAAAATGACTAAGCAACAATGACTGTGTTAGACATTGTACAAGGCACTGGGTTTAGAAAATCCAAAATGAAACAGTCCTTACCATCAAGGATCTTACATTCTATCAGGATAGGATGGAGGTAGAATGGACAAGCTAAAATGGAAACAACTTCCTTTTGATGCAGTGAAATAAGCAGATCCCTCATAGGCTGGGTCTTTTCTGATCTGGAGGATTAGGAATGAATCTCTTCATAGTTAAGATGAGCTGTCTTCTGATCCATCAAAGTTGATGAATTTGGGCCAGTTCCTTTGGATAGGGCTGGAAGAGGAGAGACAGAACAAACACAGAATTCTTTTTTGGAGGAAGATAAATTGCCCAAATGTCATAACTTCTGTTCTTGTACCTGTCATTGACAGAAAGATCCCCACCAATAGAATAGGTAATTCTCTGAAAGGCTGAACATGAGCTGGAAAAGGGAGTATGATGCCACTTTGTTCTAAGGCTTCCATTTGAATCTCTCTAAAGGTCCTCTTCCTAACCTCTTAGGATGAAGTAATTCATGATTAATTTTCAGAATGCCCAAGTGAGGCAGGTTGGTCATTGCATTTTACAGTTGGAGAAATGGAGAGGCAGGCAAAGATTAAAAGGCATGTTAATGCTCTAAAGTAGGTTAATATAGAATAGTGATGGGCAACCTTTTGACCTTGGTGTGTCAAAATTTGCCAAAAAACTGAGCATGATTCTGGTGGTTTGTCACTTCAAGAAAAAAACCATAATTTAATGATATTTATAGTTTAAATAACAAAAATGTGGAATTATAATATATAACTGTATTTAATAAACCAAAATAGGTAAATTAATATAGGTAGAATTGTCATCTATAGAGCACAGAGTGTCTATACTACACTACAGCAAATGTTTTATCCTTGGCATGCAGCCCCATACTTCTCCATATGCTGCTGCATGTGGCCATGTGTCATTGAAAATGGTTATGCGTGAGTGCTGACATGTGTGTCATAGGTTTGCCATCACCGATGTAGAAGAAAGATCTGGGCTCTGTAGAGAGGCCGAAGACATAGGCCGTATCAACCCATGTGTTCAAGCAGTTGTTTTTCTTATGTGTTTCTACTCCTGTAGTTCTTCCTCTGAATGTGGGTAGCATTTTTTCCATAAATCCCTCAGAATTGTCCTGTGTCATTGCTTTCTGCTGGTACAGAGGTCCATTACATTCGATTTTACCACAGTGTATCAGTCTCTGTATATCATGTTCTTCTGGCTCTGCTCCTTTCGCTCTGCATCAATTCTTGGAGGTCTTTCCAGTTCACATGGCATTCCTCCAGTTTATTATTCCTTTGAGCACAATAGTATGGCATCACCAGCATATACCACAATTTGTTCAGCCATTCCCCAATTGAATGACATACCCTTGTTTTCCATTTTTTTTGCCACCACAAAGAGCGCAACTATAAATATTTTCGTACAAGTCTGTTTATCTATGATCTCTTTGGGAGTACAAACCCAGCAATGGTATGACTGGATCAAAGGGCAGGCATTCTTTTATAGCCCTTTGAGCATGATTCCAAATTGCCTTCCAGAATGGTTGGATCAGTTCACAACTCCACCAGCAATGCAGAAAATCTGAGTTCAGATTCTGTGTCAGACACCGTTGTGCCCTTGGGCAAATCATTTAAGTTCTCAGTACTTTTTCTTATTTGTAAAATGTTTTTCTTATTTGTAAAATGAGAGGGTTAACTTCCTTGGCTTCTAAAATCTCTTCTTCTAAATCTATGATGTTATTCTTCATCAGCCTAATTTTCAGTTCACTAGGCTGGTGTGGGCAAACTTTTTTTTACATGAGGACTTATTTAAATGTTGATACCAGCATCTACTGTTAGTGTTCCTGTTAATAGGAATGACACTTCCCTCCCCTTTTAAGATTTCCTTCAGTTCCTTGATTTTTCTCCCTCACTGCTTCATCCCCAGATCCTGAGCTTTTTTACTCCTTTCTACACAAATGATAGATTCTCTGACCTAAAAGGGACCATGATTCATTGAGCTACACACATGCCAGAATTTGGTGTCAACTGTATACAAAGCACTGAGCTGCTAGGTGTTAGAGGATATACAACATTTAAATAAGACAAGACCTCTCCCCTCGTGGAGAAGGGGTGAGAGAGAGAGAGAGAGGGAGAAAGAGAGAGAGAAGAGAGAGAGAGAGAGAGAGAGAGAGAGAGAGAGAGAGAGAGAGNGTCAGGCCTAGAGATGGGAGGTCCTAGGTTCAAATCCGGCCTCAGACACTTCTGAGCTGTGTGACCCTGGACAAGTCACTTGACCCCCATTGCCTACCCTTACCACTCTTCCACCTAGGAGCCGATACACAGAAGTTAAGGGCTTTAAAAAAATAAAACAAATCTTAACAGTGTTTGGTACAAAAGACACAAAAAATACTGAAAACCCCCCACCACTCTGAAAAACAGAATTCGTCAAATGGTAGAAGAGATATAAAAATACAGTTAAAAGAAGAACCTCTTTAAAAATCAGAATTAGTCAAATGGAGAAGGGGTACAAAATTTCAGTGAAGAACATAATTTCTGAAAAATTAGAATTGGACATTTGGAAGCTAATGAATCCTTGATGGCAAAAAATCCCAAAACAACAAAACCCCAATAAAGAAAAGTCAAAAGAATGGAAAATATAAGAAAATGTGAAATATATTATTGGGAAAACAGTTGACCTAGAAAATAGAATGATGAGAAATAATTTAAGAATTACTGGACTACTCAAAAGTCATGATTAAAGACACCCTAGACACCATATCTTTAAAAAATATCAAATAAAATTTCCCTCATATCCTAGAACCATACAGTAAAATCAAAATGGAAAGAATTCATCAATTACCTCCTAAAAAGATTCCAAAATGAAAACTTCCTGCAATATTATAGCCAAATTTCAGGGCTCCCCAGGGCTCTTTTATTAAAGAGAAAATACTTCAACTAGATTGAAAAAAATCAAATATTATAGGTCCATTGTCAGGATCACACAAAATTAAGTGACTTCAATGGTAACAAGTTAGAGGTCTTAAAAGATGATATTTCAGAAAGCAAAGGAACTAAGATTACAACCAAGAATCATCTACCAACCAAAAAAAAATTCTTCAGGAGACAAAATGATATTTAATGCTATAGAGGACTTTTAGGCATTTCTGATGAAAAGAACAGAATTGAATAGAAAACTTTTTATTCAAAGAGAAGACTCAAAAAATCATAAAAAGATAAAAAATGAGAAAGATAATCATAAAGGATTTCATAAAGTTAAAATGTTTACACCCCTTTGTGGGAAGATGATACAATATCAAGGCAGTTAAAAAGAGTTTAAGTGGCCAGAGGGCATGAGTGTGAGCTGATTATATTGGAATGATCTCCAAATAAATGAAGAGGTAAGAAAGAAGGAGGTACTTGGAGAAGGGGATAGGGAAAGGCAGAGTGGAGAAAAAAAATTCAAATAATAGAATTAAGGAAGAACTTTTACAATGGAGGGGGAAATGGAGGTGGTGGGGGGCAGGCAATGCTTGAACTTCACTCTCATTATAATTGGTTCAAAGAGGAAAATGTATATTCATACTAACTGTGCATAGAAATACAAACTTACCCAATAGTGAAATAGGAGGGCAAGGGAATAAGAGAAAGTACAGTAGGGTAAAATTAAGAGAGGCAGTGGTTAGAAGCAAAATAGACTTTTGAAGAGGGACAGGATAAAAAAAGAAATGAAGAAACAGAAGAAAATGGGATGGAGGGAAGTACAGTCAGTAATCATAGTTGTAAATGTGAATGCAATGAACTTACCTATAAAATAGCAGCAGATAGCAAAATGAATAAGAAACCGGAATCCAATAATATGTTGTTTACAAGAGACACTTGAAACAGAAAGACACACAGAGTTAAAAGAAAGAACCGAAACAGAATCTCATACGCTTCACCTGAAATAAAAAAAGTCAGGGGCAGCAGTCATGAACCAAGACAAAGCAAAAGCAAAAATCTAATTAAAATAGATAATCCGATAAATTACATTATGCTAAAAGATGCCATTGACAATGTAATAAAATTTTTTCAGCAGGTTTTTTAAAAAAAAGACTTCATTTCTCAAATATATACTGAATCTAAAACTGAGTTAAATTTACAAAAATAAAAGACATTTCCCAATTGGAAAATGGTAAAGGATATGAACAGGTAGTTTTTAGGAGAAGAAATCAAAACTATCTATCATCTCATGAAAAATTCTCTAAATCACTAAAGAAATGTAGATTAAAATAAACTCTGATGTACCCTCTCATATTGATTGGAAATGACAAATGCTGGAGGGTACAAGGGAAAAATAGATATATTAATGTACTGGTCCTATTATTTTGGAGAACAATCTTGAATTGTATCAAAAGGGTTATAAAACTATTTACTTTTTTTAACCAGCAATACTACTAACTAAATTGCTCAAGGAAAAAGAAAAAGGACCCATATGTACAAAAATATTTATAATCATCTCTTTTTGTGGTGACAAAGCATTGGAAATCAAGGGGATGCTCATCAGTTTGGGAATGGTTGAACAAGTTGTGACATAAGATTGTGATGGAATACTATTGTACTATAAGAAGTGAGAAGGGACCGTGGTTTCAGGGAAAAAAACCAAACATGGCAAGACCTGTATGAACTGATGCAAAGTGAGAAGAACTGGGAAATTATTGTGCACAGGAACAACAATGTTGTAAATAATGATCAACTGTGAAAGACTCGGCGACTCTGACAAATGCAATGATCCAAGACAATTCGAAGTTACTGGGGAAGAAAAATGTTATCACCTCTGAGGAAAGAACTTACAAAGTCTAAGTACAGAAGTAAAATTTTCTTCTTTTTAAAATTTTCTTGCTTTTTTGGAAATATGGCTAATATGGAAATGTTTCACATCATGTAACATATGTAAAGAATGTCATATTGCTTGTCTTAGTGTGCAGCCTCAGGAAGGAGGTGAGAAGGAGGGAGAAAATTTGCAACTAAGGTTTAAAAAGAATGTTAAAAATAAATAAGTAATAAATTTTAAGACAAATTTGAACTCATAAAAAATGCCAAAGAGAGATTGAGCAGGACTGTTTTGACTTATTTTCATCTCTTTCTGTATCTAAAATATTATTTTAAATAAAGGATTATTTAGAAATTGTTGGAATATAGGGTTTTATATGTTGAACTTTAGTGTATGTAGCTCTTCTGCTAGTTTTAGGATCTTTGGAGGATTGCTTGATCATTCTTGGTCTTAGCTTCATTTTATTATCTGTAAAATGAATTGGCCAGAATAGATTTTTTTCAGGTCCCTCCTAGGTCTTACTCTCAAATTTTATTATATCCTCTGATTCTGTGAAATCTAATATAGGTTATTAAAATAGAGTTCCATACCCATCTGACCCTGTCTTGGCATCAGGTCCATTACTAGGAATTTTGGCACTTGTGGCAAATTCAGGCAGCTAAGCACTGTGGAAGTCTGAGAAGCCTAGAGATAGAGATGAGAAGGGAGAAAATTCCAGACCTGATGAAAGGAGTGAAAATGCCCAGATTTGGGAGATGGAGATTGTTTGAGGATGATCAAAGAGATCAGTGTCATTGGATCGCAGAGTATATGGGGGTAGGGAGCACACAGTCTAAAAAGTGGGGAAAGAAATGGAGAAGCTAGATCATGAAGGTCTTGGAAAGAAATCAGAGGATTTAAGAGCTCCAAAGACACTGGAATTAGTTTATTGAGTTTATTGAATGGGGGATGAGATGGTTAGTCACATGCTTTAATCTTCCTTGGAGATGGGTGCAATGATCACAGCTATAGGCTGGATAACAGCTGAAAAAGTAACTGGGACCCAAGAAGGAAGTAGCAAGACACACACCTACCTGAGGGTGGAATCATGCTCCTTTGGCTGTCAGCCTGTAAAGCCACAGTCCTACTTGCCTAATGTTAATTCACACTGCCTTGCTTAGCATAAATGATCTGTAATTACATGTTAATTGAATAATTGCCTAATAGGTATGAAGCATTTTTGATGATAAATTCATTTTTGTTGCCGATATTTTAATCTTATTTATTCATGTCTTACTCATGTTTAGTTTTATATAAGCATTTTTTTCCTCTGAGAGGAAACTCAGATAATAATGAATTTAAACTGAACCAGTTGCATCTCATTTTCCTTCTGGAATTTCCTGCTCTGATATTTCACTGTGTGTCATCTATAGTTGTCATGGGGATGTGAGGGTAGATAAGTGATGCATGCCTCTCATTTTAATGCTACATTACTTACTTTTATCCTCATCCTGTATATACCCTACTCATTTCCTAGGGGTTTTTTTTGGCACTAGTAAATCACTGTATCAAATGAAGGTCCCTTGGGAGAATTCATGAATTCTTGTATTTGACATTGTGTCAGAAAACAAATAACATTATGCCAAATCCACAGAGAGGGCATTTCTGAGCTTTAGAGGAAAACCACTCCAGGGTTGGGCATAGATTAACATTTGAACCAACTGGGTTTAAGAATTGCATTTGCCAAATCTGAAAAGTATGGGTACAGTCTGTTATGTAAAAGGTCAGTTTGGAGATGCAGTCTCACACATGAATTATTTAAGCACAAAAATGTCCCAGTCTTCAGGACCAGGTTCCCATCTTCCTATGTGGTTCCATGATCCCTCAGAAGGATACTGGGAATTGAAAAATAATATTACATTGAAAAGAGACTTCTCAGGATATTTCATTTTATCATCTTCTTGTCTTTTGAGTTCATTGAATTAGATTTGGCTTTGTATGAGAAACAGGAGCCCTGGAGAAAAACAAAAACAGTAATATTTGGTGTCTTAATTGAATCAAAGGATAGTAGCTAGAGAAGTTACAGGAACTTTTTTTGTGGTAAAAAGGAAAGATTTTAGTGGGGAAGAATCCTACCTTTCATAGAGGCCTTAGAAATTCTCCTCTTTCTTAATCCAGGAAAGGAAACTTTGGGTCCAAAAGTTCAGTGAATTATACATGGTGATGTAGGTAGTGAATAACATAGTTCAAACCCAGATTTTCTGAATAAAATTCCTATAATTTTCCCTTCATTCCATATTGCCTTTCAAATTGCTAGTTAATTTCTAGTCGACCTTCCTTCTCCTCTCCTCTCCTCTCCTCTCCTCTCCTCTCCTCTCTTCTCCTCTCCTCTCCTCCTCTTCTCCCTCCCCTCCCCTCTCCTGTCCTCTCCTCTCCTCTCTCCTCTCCTCTCTTTTTCTTCTCTCATCCATTCTCTTCCCTTCTTGCCTTGTCTCCTCTCCAGTTTTCTTCTCTTTTCTCTCTTCTCTCCTCTGATCTCTCTATTTCTTCTCCTTTTCCTGATTCTGCTTAGCAGAAGGCAACAGTACATAAAATTACACCATCTCTTTCATTAGACTATTTCTTTACTTCAGTATCTTCTTGGTCCATTGGCTGGGTCTTTTATGCAAGAGATGTGGTTATTAACCAAACTCTCATTTTCCTTTGTTGTCATAATCAGTTAAAGTAAAGTCCCATAATTGGATAATAACTCTGGTGCTCATATTTCTGCAACCATAATTTCCAAATTGTCCAATTTTTCACAGAGCTTGGTAAATTTGAAGTACAAAATATGTCCTGCATTTGCACTAAAATCTTTAGCTTGTCATAAGCAAATTGAGTAACTACCATCTCAAAATTCTGAGACCAACTTACATCAGCCACTGCTGTTGTAAAATGCTGAGGCAGATGGTAGATTTCTGTCCTGAGACAAGTGAAATGTTGAGGGTCATCCTCCCTACTACATAAATATTCATGCTAAATTCCCCATATCTCCCCTTTCTAAACCCTAGAAAATGGTAAGTTCATTGCAGGAAGAGACTATGCTGTTTTTCATAATCATATCCCTAGGACTGAGCATGGGACCTTATGTATCTTAGGGACAGGGAGTGGATCTGTGATTTCACTGGGGCAGAGAATTCTGGGATGAAGAAACTCCTTTAATCAATGAAATTCAGTGCCTTCTCTGCGGCTTTTACTCTGAGATCTTCAGTACTTAGAGCAGCGAGAGATTTGTCCCCACACAACCAGTAGTCAAAGGCAGGACTGAAACCCAGGTCTCCTTGGTTTTGAGGACAGCTCTCTAGCCATTACCCTGTGCTGATTGTGAATTGGGTTGAATCATTTGCCATTTCTCCCGAGGTTTTTTTTCCTTTCTAGTCTTTCAATGTCTATAATCATCATCTGTAAGCAGAGCAGTCCATTATCCTATTCAACAATATAAATATAATAATAGTATATAACAGCTCGGAAACTTTGATGTAAGGAAGTAGACAGCACTGACATGTATAGCTATACTGGCTATACATGGAGGGGGCCTTTGGATTCTCACTGTTATTTTGGCCTTTGTGAACTTTGTAGAACCAAGGCTGACCTTGCCAGTTTGTGGATGTGTTGTCAAGATAGGTCCCAGTGTCCTGGCCTCATTGTGCCTGTGAAGGGAGCCAGTGATGCAACGTGATGGCATGTGTGACAGGGTGAGGGAAAGAGAGCTTGTTGGCTTGAGTTTCAAGGAGTGTGATTAGATTACTGCTAGAGCTGCCTGTCTAGTAGAGACAGGAGAGCAGTTCTTATTGACTGGGGAGGTAGGAGTAGAACCTCTATACTGGCAGTGGAGATTTCTTCTCTGGAAAAATAGCCAATGAGAAGTGAAACTCTCTTCCTCTCCCCATCCCCTCCCCTCCCTCTCCCTCTCCCTTCCCCTCCCCTCTCTTCTCTCCCTTTTCCCCATCTCTTCTACCCTCCCTCTGCCCTTCCCTCTCCTCCCCTCTCCTCCCATCTCTTCCCCTCCCCTCTGTCCTTTCATCTCCTCTCCTCCCCTCTCTCCTCTCCTCCTCCCCTCCCCTTCCCTCCTCTTTTCTTTGACTTGTTTGGATTTTCTAGATAGATCATCATATCACTGGAGTCTGAAGACTCTTTTCAAGGTACTGTGCTGGATCTTTGTTTCTTCTTTTCTTGTTATATCTGAGACTGTCCCCACAATACTGGTAGATCTGGCAAGTCAAACATTCTTCATCAGTGGGATATTTGGAACCTGGCATGCTTTCATTCCCCACTGGGTTTCATCTGAATGCTTTGGTATTACACAGACACAGTCTATTTTCCTCGTTCTGCTGCTGCCCCTGTTGTTAACTTTTCTTCTAAGCAAATACAGGCAGGGTTATCCTCCTGGCATGTTTTATTTTGTAGGTCTCCATGATAAAAGTGGAAATAACAATCAGATATATTTAGTAGCCGCTCTATTATTCTAGGCATTGTACCAGGTATAGAAGGAGCTCAGTCTTCACTCTCATTTGTGGTCATGGCCACTATCAAACTCTGCATCCCATGAATATTTTCCTTTCTGTCAGAACATGAGAGATGATGGTAATGCACAGAGATCCATGGCATGCAGTGGAATGGACAGTGAATTGGAAGGCTAAGCGCCTGATTTTGGTACTTATTACATGTGTGACCTTGGCTGAGTCATTTCCTCTTATTTAGGCCTTACTTTTCTCATCTGCAAAATAAAGGGATTGGGCTAGATTGCTGTGACTCCTTTTACCTTTTGATTCTCTGAAAAATAATGGTACTTCAACCCTTTACAAATATGATTCCTTCAATGTAACTACTCCTTCCATCAGTTTGGATGGCAAACCCTCTGTGCTTTAGCTTTAGTAGGTGGATTTATAGCTTTCTGTAGTTTCAAAAAAAGTGTGTCCCTTCCTGGCTATCCTTCTGTTAATGAGTCCTTCTAAACTTAGCTGGGCTGGTCTGCAGATGACAGACACAGTTTCTAATTGGGCCTGTACTCAAAGCCATCCAGCTTTTAATGCCAGAGCCAGTACTCGTCTGGCATAGTCTCTAAGAACCTCGAGTTCAGCCAGGTGTGTGTGTGTGTGTGTGTGTGTGTGTGTGTGTGTGTGTGTGTGTGTGTGTGTNGCCGTGTGTGTGTGTGTGTGTGTGTGTGTGTGTGTGTGTGTGTGTGTGTGTGTGTGTGTGTAGTTGGGGTGGCACATGCCTGTGATCTCTGTTTCCAGGGAGGGTGAGGCTGGTAAATTGTTTGAGTGAGAGCGCTGAGATGAACTGAGAACTTGGATCTAAGGCCAGTCAGGTGTCTGCACTGTCTGGCACCAACCTGGTCAACTCCCAGGATGGCGGGGTAGGGTTAAGTTAGGAGAAGAGAACCTACCCCAGTCATTGCTTCTGTACTGATCAGTAGTAACAGTGAGATAGGCCTTTGAGTAGTCATTGTACTTCCAGCCTGGTTAAAGTAGGAAGTGGTTTAGTTGTTTCAATTGTGTCCTACCCTTTGTAACCCCATCTGGGGTTTTCTTGGCAAAGTGACTGGGATGGTTTGCCATTTCCTTCTCTGGAGCAGGAAAACTCAGTCTCAAAAACAAAGAAACAACCAACCCAGGACCCCTTCTATGCTTTGGTGAGGTATCAGAGTAGGACTTTTACTTGCGATTTTGTAAGCAAAGGAAACTCCTTTTACCAAAGCAATTCAGGGACTCTTTTACAACATACATGACTTGCCTAGAGTCACCTAACCAGTGTGCATCAGAGATGAGACCTGAGGGGCTTCCATACTCCAAGGTTGGCTCTCCATGACTCTAAGGTTTTCAGTCACTATGCCTTTCTGGAATAGGGCTTTAGTGGAGAAATAATAATAATAATAATAATTAATATTCGTATACATTTATAGTGCTCTATACTTTACAAAGCACATTTATATCCATAAGTATCAAAAACTATTTCTCTAGTGATCTAACATCTGCAGAGGGTTTTCTGCATAGGAAATGTATGAGGTAAGTAATGAAATGATTTTTATCTCCTTGATACAGATGTGGAAACTGAGGCTCAGAGAACTTAAGCTGTCAGACAATACGTATCAGACACAGTATTCAAACCCAGGCCTGCTGATTCCAGGTTTAATTCTCTGTCTACCATAATATCCTGCCTTCAGCACTGTCCGTAGATCTTCAGGAGACTCCAGGAGGTTAGCCCATTCTCTTCCTCACAAAGTTTTTATAAGTATATGGAAAAAGACTTTGAATGGTCTATGACCAGGGGTAGATGGGTTGAGACTTGCTGTGTGAGTGAATGACCTTTCTTCCAATCATTTAGTTTGCTTGGAGGAATTTTATTTACTACAAAGAATACCTATGTCTCTAGTCTTTTGATTTAATTCTGACTTAATTCTTGACTTTTGATTGGCAGTCAGTCTTTTGATCAATACAGCTATGGCTGAATTGGAATTGGATATGACTGATATATTTCTTTGGTCTGATTCTTTGTGACCATTCTTCTTGGCTTCACAAAATGTAGAGAGACTAAAAAGATTGCTTCCTTTGAACTTGAACCATGACAGTTTAAGATCCAGATTGACTATGAATCAAGCAGAATGATTGCAGAATAGCATGGCATAGTTAAAGGAAGGCTGGAAATCACTACTCACAAGAGACTTGAGATCAAATCCTATCTCAGACTCTTAGGAGCTCTAAGCCATGGACAAGCAATTTTTCATCTTTCAGTTTTCTTATCCATAAAACAGGGATTAATGCTGGTGGTACTGTAAGATTAAAATTAATATCCAATAACTCTAAGGATTATATTTTATAAGATTTATTAATAATCACTTGAAATAGGAAAAAATACAAGAACAAAAATAAAAACCTGAGTAAAGACACATGAGAAGAATTCTCTTGCTGGGACTCTCCCCACTTCCAGAAACCTTGATAAGGAGAAAATCAAGAGAGGCAGAGCTTACACAAAACTCATATCCTCCCTACGTTAGCATGTTAGGTAGATATGTAACTGGGATTCTGGGAAAGAGAGTCCCTGGGGAGAGAATTCTAATTACACAGTGCCTCCCTTTCAGGGTTGTTTTTTGTGTATATAGGAGTAGGGTTTTTGAGATTATCTATGCAAAGTGCTTTGCAAACCTTAAAGAACTAAATAGATATAAATAATTAAAAAACTAAAGTTAAACAAGTTGAGATAGATCTGGAAGCATAATAATGATAAATAAAACCATATTCTCTAGCTTAATTAGCCATTGTAGGAATCAGAGTTCTTTAGTTTTTCGTAGCTATTTTCCTTTGTAATGTTGCTGTTATATAAATTGTTTTCCTGGTTCTGCTCTCTTCACCCTGCTTCATCTCATACAAGTCTTCCTATGTTTCTCTAAAACCATCCATTTTGTTATTTCTTATAGCACAATAACACCCGATTATATTCATGCACTATTATTCATGTTCAGCCTTTCCCCAATAGATAGGCATCCTATCAGTTTCTGGTTTTTGCTATTATAAAAAGAGTTAGCTACTACTCAAGGTAGTTATTGTTTTGTCTTCTGTTTTCAAAGAGGACCAATTATATTACACAGTGATGTTCTGATTTGCCATGAATTGGATTTAAGTGAGACAGAGTTGTACAAAGTCATCAGCCTCACTCTCTCTTCCAAAGTCCTCAAAAAACAGTGGCATGACAAAAATCAAGGTGACCAGTGATGGCCTGGGATATGATGGGTGACTTTGGCAACTTCGAGCCCTGATCAAACTCTAAGCACTTGCTTCAGCCATCTTCATGGTCTTAGGAACAAATTGTTCTTATCTGCCCATTCTTCTGAGGGAATTTTCACATGCTTGGGGTAGATATCCTTCTAATTCTCTGACTGGCTTTGAGGCAGGTTGGTTCCTCTTAACTTGATTTAGCTTGCCTGCTACGATGGTTTTTCTGGGGTGTGGATGCTGTACATGCTACAGCTTCTTGGAGTCATAGGTGAGAGTTGAGTACTGGTTGGATACCAAAGGTGGAAAAGCGGCCCTGAAAAGGGCTCAGAAATCCCTCACACCAGAAGTGCTAGTCCTCCTTGAACATCTATACACCCTTACTAGTGGTATTACTTGGTCAAAGCTTTTTTGACTTTGTGGGCATGGTTCTAGATTGCTTTCCAAAGTGGCTTGATCAATTCATATAGCCACCAACAGTGAATTAATGTGTCTTTTTTCACACAATCCCTCCAACAACATTGCTAATTTGATGGGTGTGAGTTGGAAGCTCAGAATTCCTTTGCTTTGCATTTCTCAAATTTTGTTTTGAAGTGTTGGAGGCTTTAAAATGTGATTAGTGGTAGCTTAGATTTCTTCCTTTTAAGCTGCCTATTTATAACCTTTGACCATTTATCTTTTGTCGCAGAATATATATTAGAATAAGACTTTGTTTATTTATTTTAGAATCAGACGTTTATCAGCAAAACTTACTGCAAGGATTTTTCTTCCAGTTACTTGTTTTCTTTCTTAATTTTAGCTTCTTATGCTTTTTTTGGCAACAATAAAAACTTTTTAGTTAAAGCTTTCCATTTTATTTTCAGTGTGTTTTATTCATCTTTCCAGACAAAATGTTTTCCCTACCTTTGTCTTGGAGCAGTCATTGGGGTTCTGACATCATTAGGCAGCATCTCTGTTTATTGTCCCTAGACAACATACTTAACTGTTAACATCGAAGTCCATTTTTAGAGCAGCTTCTGCTCAGTGGTTGGGAGAGCCCTTTTTGAAGCAGTTGTGGGATGGTAAAAAGGGTGCTGGATCTGGACTTGGAAGACCTGGATTTGATTCCTCCATTTTCCCACTTACTAGCAATATGACATTGGGAAAATAACTCTCTCTCTCTGAGCCTCAGTTTCCTTCCCTGGAAAAGGAGGAGATTGGACTATAGATTCTATAAGTTCCCTTTTAGCTCTAAATGGACAATGTCTGGCAAAGTGTCTGGTACATAGTGGGCAAGTAATAAGTACTTGCTGATTGCTTAAATGTTATAACAGATCTGGGTTGGAATTGAGAAGCTTCGTTACTTAGTGCTTGAGTGTCCTTGGCCTTTCCAGCTTGCGCTGGCCCCCCACCCCCAACTTGGCCCATCCTTGTGTTTTAGTTTTATCATATGTTACAAGGGGAAAACAAGCTATTACCTGTCACACCAGATTGTTATGGGAAAAGGACTTTGTGAATCCTAAAGCACTTTATAGATATGACTTATTAAGGTTGTTAGGTTTCTGACTAATCAGAAGGGATTTTTGACTTCTGAGGCTCACTTGGGAAGACAGCAGGGAGTGTGTAGAAAGACATGCCTGGCAGCAGGGAATGGCCTGTCCATTAAGCAGGGACAAGCTCCTCAAAGAGCAGCCAGTGCAGAAGGAGCCACCAAGCTGTTTGCACCATCTTAATTAGCACTCATTAAGTGCTTTGTTTGAACTAAAGGTTTGAAGTTACCCAAAGCCAGAAGCTTCTCACACCAACTCCGGAGCCAGGGCAGCCCCTGTAGGCTGTTCCTTCTAAGGGATGGATGTTTAGGACACTTCACTTAGACAAAATTTGAGAACAAGGCTGAAAAATCAGTGGATCCGCTACAGTTTGGAAAGTACTAAGTCAGAAAGAATGCAGAAGAAGAGTTTAAAAAAAATCCACCTTGGAGTATGGACTTCCTGTTAACAATGTCAAACTGATGGGGATGATGATAACCATTTAGGATGATGAAGATGATGGTAGTGATCTGGATTTTTCCTTTGGATAATATTGATATTGGCCACAACAGCTGCTATTTATATATATTTTTTAAGAGCTTTAAAAACATTTTAATGCCATTTGTTTTTACATCACTTTCAATTATGAATATATCCCCCCACTCAGATAGCTATCTCTTCTAACAAAGAAAAAAAAAGCTTAGTCAGACCAACCAACGTCAACTGAATTAGGCAATGATGTGATAATTACTACCCACAGACTCCACTTAATGTTTTAAGGTTTATAAAATGCTTTACCTACATACTTGTCTCTTTTGAGTCTCACAACAACATATTTAAGGTAGATCCTACAGTCATTTATTACTCCAATTTTAAAGCTGAAAGGCTGATTTCCTGAAGGTTATCCCATTGCCCTCTGCCTGGGGTAGACAGACTTTGGAGTATTACATTGTATATTATGTGTTATTTTTTAAAATAATAATCAGATGTAATGTATTCAGAGGAGAGTGACTGTGCTGGTAAAAGAGCTGGAGACAAAGCCATGGATGATTCAGTCGGGTGACACTGGCATCTGGGCTGTTCAACAAACAAGACCCTCCAGCTCATTGCTCCAGGTATTTTCTCTGGCTGTTCCCATGCCTGGAATGCTTTGCCTCCTCACTTTTACCTACTACCTTTTCCTGACTTCCTTTAAGTTCCAACCCAAATTCCACCTTCTATAGGAAGCCTTTTCCAACCACCCTAATACCAATTCTTCCTTCTGTTAATTATTTCCTATTTATTCAGTATATAGCTTGTTTGTATATTCAGGTATCCACATCTCAGGGGTTAGGAGCCATGGTGCCTTTACTAGATCTGGAAAATCTCATAAAAATTTTTGGCCCTCTGCTCATACTGGAGAAGAAGCCTCAATTTTTAAAATTTTCTTTTAGGGGGCAGCTGGGTAGCTCAGTGTATTGAGAGTCAGGCCTAGAGACAGGAGGTCCTAGGTTCAAATCCGGCCTCAGACACTTCCCAGTTGTGTGACCCTGGGCAAGTCACTTGACCCCCATTGCTCACCCTTACCATTCTTCCACCTATGAGACAATACACAGAAGTTAAGGGTTTAAAAATGTAAAAAAAATTTCTTTTAGGGGGTATTTATTGTATATATTTATTTTTGGTACTAGAAGATAAAATAGTTTGATGTTATATAATATTCTACATATACTTTATGCATTTCTGCATTTCTTAACCTTTTCTATGTTATCTGCTGGCCTTTGGTGTGGCCTGCCTTTTCCACAAAACTCCTTCCCCGATTCTCATTTAAATTCTTATGTCTCCTCGAAACTTTGATGGGGAAAGTTGCTGTGTGGAAGGAATACCTGTGTTTGTTTGTCTTGTCTTCCTCATCAGATTGTGAGCTCCTCAAGGCAAGGACTGCCTTTTGTCTCTTTTTGTATCCTCATCACTTAGCACAACATAGTAGGTGCTTACTAAATGTTGATTGATTGATTGATTGATGAGGTTCAGCTGCAGAGCCTGAGGATGCTTGATGTGAATGAAAGAACATCATGCAGTGCCTGCCAATATCTGAAAAGCTGTCTTAGGGGAATCCAGTTAAATTTAATACAATTAGTTAAGTGCTTACTATGTAGAAGATACTGTTTTGGTTGCTGGAGATATGAGATGAAAAATATATGAGTTCCCATCCACAAAGAGTTTATAATCTACTAAGGAAGATTGAATTTGGGGATTAGATTTGTACTGCTTGACTACAGAGGAAGAATTAGGTTCAGTGAAGGAGAATTTTTTGCCTTGGTGTAAGGAACATTTTTGAATAACTAGAGTTCTCCTCTGGTGGCATGTGAGGTAGCCAGCACTCTCTCCGTAGAGGTCTTTAAGCAGAGACTAGTTGGAGGGGTAAGGGGAAGGAGGGAGAATGGAATCTGTTCAGAGGATTGACCATGAAGAGAGGTGGTGGAGACAGGTGCAAAAGAAGGCATATGTTGTCAGAAATGGTGAATGTGGTGATTTGTTTTACTTTACTGTACTTTGTACCAGGAAGGATTAAGGTGGCTTTTTTTGGGGGGGGGCAGGGGAAGAATAGTCATTGTTAGAAAGTAAAAGTGTTTTTTTTAAGGGCATTAAAAAACAACAGAAAATGAATTCTCGACTCCAGGCAAGTGGGTCATTTGTTGGAAGGTATTAAAGGGGAGATTGGTAAGGAATGGGTAGGAAGAGATGGCTCCTAAAGCCCCTGACTGATTCTGAGTAGGCATAATTTAAGGCCACCAAGTTTTTCTCAACAGATCTTCATATGGCACGGGCTCTGAAACCATCGTGATCACCCTATTCTAGTGATGCTTCAGTTTGTGTGAGAAGCTCAGAACTTCCAGGGTTTAAAAAAATCCCTTTCCTAGCCCAGCATAAGGGTACTTCTCTCCACCTCCCTCCCCGAAGCTAGTTTTCACTCCTATAATTTTATACCTACTTACATTCTCAGCCCAGGCCACCCAGAGGCAGTGGGGTTGCTGATGGCTGATGGGGCAGCCCCACCAGCTGTTCTTACCAAATTCCCTGGGATTCAAGGCCGGGCGCTGGGTGATTACACTGCTGTTATCTGGGATTAGCTATTTTCGCTCCCTGTATTTATATCATGGAAGCTGCAGCGTGATGCTTCCAGATGCCAACATGGGCGAGCTGCGCCTTCCTTCTGGACTCACCTGCCACTCAGCGAAAGCCATGCAACACTGCACTTGGCTGGGAACCAGGCTCCGTCCGCCCCCCTCAATCAGCACTACGCTCCCAGACCTCCAGGGTCTCCAGTGGAGAGAGCGATGGAGACTACTTAACAGTAACAGGCAAAGGCTGGTCTCAGGCTTAGGGGCGGGGGTGAGGGTTGGCAGCTTTCCCTGGAGAAGACGCCTGTCACTTCTCTAATCCTCTGAAGCCTTCGAGTCTAGGCGCTCTGTTGGCTCCTCTCCCCGTTCCCCACCTCCTCTCTTCCCCACCCCCACCCCCACCTCCCCAAGTTAAACGCGAGCAATGCCACCGACTTCTCCTTTTAGAGCGGCGCAGGAATGTTCCAAGTGCCAGGGAGGCGGGCGGCGAGGTGAGGCAGGTTTCAAAGTGCCCGCTATTGGGTTTGATTTTTTTGCCCAGGGTGGGGCTTCCCCATTCCCCCGGGGGGAGAGGAAGGGATGCCTATCCACTCTGGGAGAATTTAAAACATCCCCCTCCATTACCGATAACTGCATCGTCTGCCCTTCTTCCTCCATCAATCAAGAAGCATTTCTTAGGCATCTATTATAAGAATGCAGTCCGAAAAGAAAAGAACCTGTCCTCAGGGAGGCCACCGTCCGCCTGGGAAAATTTTGTATATTCAGAGGCAAAAGCAAGGTACGAAGGCAGTAGGCGTTTATAAACTACATAGCACTTCTTTTTCGTATACATTAAAAAAAAACAGAAACAACGAATTTGACAAGCTTCAATAAGCATGAACATTTCCATTTATAGACGGTTGTATACGAAAACCTGACCATTACATTCAATTTTCAGGTATTAATTTTATTTGAAGCCAGGAGGACTTGGGTTTGTGTTTCACCAGTGACACGTACAGGCTGAATGACTCCAGACAAGTCACAACCATCTATCACACTAATCAGCTCTCTAAGACTATACAAGCTGCAGAGAAGGTGCTAACTGAATCGGCACAAGGAGTTTCCTCTAATGGGAGTCCCAGGTCCAGTCCTAGTCCTATATTAAATTTGATGACAGTAGTGATAGTCACAGCAAAGATTGCCTTGTTTGCTTGTGTATCCTTTTTTTAAGCTTAAAATCAACATTAGTTTCATTGCTACTCTTTTCTTTTTTTGTTTTTGTATGGCACTACTATTTTCACCTACCCACTTCTATATATTATTCCATTTTTAAGGGTTACTTTGACCTTGGTTTAAAAGGAAGGAATCTTTTGAAGGCACAGGACTGGGAAGTTCTTCCTACCTTTAAAGTCTAGAGATAAAATCCCTGTTCAGTTCTCCCCCACCCAGTGAGGTTGAAGTAGGGATAGAACTTGCATTAAGAATGATGTGAGGGGGGAGCAGCTGGGTAGCTCAGTGGATTGAGAACCAGGCCTAGAGATGGGAGGTCCTAGGTTCAAAATCTGGCCTCAGACACTTCCCAGCTGTGTGACCCTGGGCAAGTCACTTGACCCCCATTGCCTACCCTTACCACTCTTCATCCAGGCTTTTGTTACAAAGGATGGTTCTCTGCAGGGGGGTGGAAGGAGGGATACCTTGGGAAATATAGGTGAAACAGAAAAAATATCAATAAAATCTATTTTTTGAAAGAGAAAGGCACAAATCATATGCTATGTAAAGGACTCAAGAATAGGAAAGATTTGTTGAAAAAGAAAATACCTCTGGATTTAGTCAAAGGACCTGGATTCAAAACTTGATTCTGACACTTACTACCTGTGTAATCCTGATTAAATCCTCTTCAGCTTTTGAGGTCTCCACTGCCTCAAACTTCATTTGTAAAACAGAAAAGTTGGACTAAATGATCTCAAAAGCCTCTCACAACTTTAAATCTATATTCTTCTATGACCTTTGAAGGTGCAGCTATAGGTGGTGCAGTGGATAGAATGCCAAGGTTGAAGTTAGGAAGACCTGAGTTCAAATCTGACCCCAGACACTAACTAGCTCTGTAACTCTGGACAAGTTACTTAGTCCTCTTTATCTCAGTTCTTCATAAAACGAGCTGGAGAAGAAAACAGCAAACTCTTCTATCTGCCAAGAAAACCACAAATGGGGACACAAAGAGTGGAATATGATTGAACAACAAATGAAATTTGGGGTTGGGCTTTACTTGATGTGTTTCATTGATTTTTTCGTTGATTTTGCAGAATTTGTTTTTGTTCACCATCTGGTGGGACATGGAAATAGCTTGAATAATAATAACACTCATTCAAACATATATTGGGATGAGGTAACACACACATTTTCCTCTAGTTATGCAAGACAATTCTGCTACTCAAGTAAGCTGATAATGTTCATTAAAATCCACTGCAAATATTGAGGACTGACATCTAGTATTCCTAGGTCCTCTTGGGGTTGATTACAGAAAAAACAAAAGACAGTGCCATTGTCTTTAAGGAGTTTATGATCTCCTAGACATGAATGGAGATTGTAGTGGAGCGTAACACTATAGAGCAGATAAACATAAAAATGTTTGGTGGCCCATTAAAGACAACCCTGGATGTGAAGCCCAAAGACTTCTGTGAGTTATTTTTTTAAAACCTTTACCTTTTTTCTTAGAATCAATACTAAGTATCAGTTCCAGGGCAGAAGAGTGGAAAGGGCTAGGTAGTTGGGGTTAAGTGATTTTCCCAGGATCACACAGCTGGGGAGTGCCTGGGGCTAAAGTTGAACCCAGAACCTCCTGTCTCTAAGCCTGACTCTCTATCCAAAGAGCCGTCAAGAGTTACCCCAACTTATGTGAGTTGTAAGGCCCCTTCCAGTTCTAATCTTTGTGATGCCCCCACTATGGCTTAAGTGTGATTCTGGCTGTTACTACTCTGTGACCTCCAGCCAGTTATCTCATGGAAGCACAGCAGCATGAGCAATCGATTCAGAACCAGAGAAGGGGAAGATCTGAATCCTGGCTTTGCAGCTCCTTGCAACTAAAAACCCAATCACTTCCTGCTTGCCATGATACTGGGGAAATCGCTTTCCTTTTCTGGATTTGTTTTTACCTCTGTAAAATGGGGAACTGGTTTAAAAGATCTCTAAGGTCTAAATCCCCAAATCCTATCGTTGTGTAGAGTAACAAAAGAACCTTAAATTTCTTTTTCCTCACAAAGATCTTGACTGCCTCTTACTCTGGTCCCCCAAAACTACTGGCTGCCTCTTTCATGGAGCTCCAGGCCCCCTGCTGGTTTTTGGAGACAGGGACAATTGAAACAGCAACTGAACTGAAAATGTTAGCAAATGGCTGGGTAGGCCTTGATTGAGTGTTGAATTCCTTGCAAGCAGGTAGACAGGTAGACCACAGGGCCAGGTAGACCACAAGCGTTCCAGCAATGTCCATTCTATGTGACAAAATTTTTGTATGGGTACAAAAATACATATCGGAGTCCATCATATCAAACAAGTCCATTTATTGCCCATTCTGGACTTTGTGTAGGGTCTGGGTACAGGGATGCAACACATCCCTTAAACTCCAGTAGCTGTGAGTGGTGTGATATGAAAGAATACTTTCTAGAACAGAGCTAAACCTTTATTATATTCTATTCTATGGCAAATATGGAGGAGAGGAGGGTAGGAGAATGTTAACTTGAGGAAGGTGAGACTGTGGCATAGTAGGAAAAAAAATCCTAGGTCTGGAGTCTGAGAATCTGGATTTGAGATGCAGTGGTTCTATTTAACTGCCACTTCTCTGCGCTTCAGTTTTTTCATCTGTAAAGAGTGTCTGTGTGTAGATGAACTGTTCTCCAAAGTTTCTATCTCCAGCTCTAAATCCAATATGAAATAAAATAATAGCCAGCTCACCACCTTAAATCAAGTGCCCCAAATTCATCAGATTTTTTTATTTGCAATGCTTTACTTTTAATTTTTTCTTTCTCCTCCCTAGCTTTATCTCTTTCTTCTTCCTCCCTCCTTTCCTTCCTCTTCAAATGAGCCATGAGCATTATTTGCTTTTAAGTCACAATGCTATTCTTTTAAAAATTATCATTTATTTTGGTTTTCTTAGTATGCAACATAACATAATATGTAAGATAATAATACAATACACATGATTTATTATAAATATGTAATAGATTATAATAAATATATTTATCCAAGAGAAACAAATTCTCATATTAGCTGTGTCCAAAAATCTGTCTCATCCTCCCCCCCCTTGCCCACCCTCGCTGTGCTCCCAAAGAAGGCAAGTAATCTGATATAGGTTATACATATATTATTTTATAACACATATTTCCCTGTTTATCATGTTGTGAAACAAGACACATATTATACTATATTATAGAAAATTTGCTAATATTTAATATTATTAGTATTAATACATGATAACTATTATAAGCAATAAAAAACAAATTATAACTAAATTCATGGAGAAAATAAAATGAAGAAAGGTGTGTTTCAATCTGCATTAAGCTCGCATCTTTGCAGGGCTTCCAAAATGCTTTATTCAGAATGATTTTCTATGAGGTAGATAGTAGAGTGAATATTATCATTTTTCTTTTACAGATGATGAAGCTGAAATTCAGACACATAGCCAGTAAGTATGTCAGAGTCAGAATTCAGAACCAGCTGTTGAGATTCTAAGATCAGGATTGTTTCCTTGATCGTACAATTATTCTCAGTAGAAGTATCCTGTCAAATCAAGGGAGGTGCTATTACTCTGCTGGCCCTATGTCCACTTCTTTTAATGACATTTTAAGAAGGATATCGATACTACTGATATTAACTAGCTTTTATACAATGTTTTAAATTTTGTGAAAAAGTATACATATGCCAACTCATTTAATCCTCAACACTTTGAGGCAGGTGCTATTGTTGTCTCCATTTTTCCAGATGAGGAAATATAGGCACAGAGAGGTAAAATGACTTGCCCAAGGTCACAGAGTTGGTGAGAATCTGAAGCAGGACTTGAACTCAAGTTTTCCTCCTTCCAGGACTCCAGCTTATTTATTGTACCACATCACTTCTTATGTGATGAGATAGAACTTATCCAAAGGAGACAAAATAACATTCAGAGGAGGAACCCAAAATCATGTTATATGAGAAATAGTTGAAGGAACTGGGAATGTTCAGCTTAGGGAAAAGGATACCTGTGGAGGACGTGATGGCTGTCTTCAAATATTAGAAGGGCTCTCATGGTGGAAGAAAGATTGAACTTGTTCTGGGTAGCTTCAGAAGGAAAATCTTGGGTCAACAGGTAGAAGTTAAAGGGAGGCAGATTTCATCTTGACATAAGGCAAGCTAGAGTTTGAGGACAGCTTGGTGGTGCAGTGGATAGGGAGCCAGTCCTGGTGTCAGGGAGACTCTTCTTCCTAAGTTCAAATCTAGCCTTAGACACTAGTTTTGTGATGATGGTATGATAATTAGATTAAATCTACACTGCCCATCTTTAGATTTAATCACCAAAGGTGATAGCACATTCCAATTCTGGGAGGCCCTAACCCACGAGTGCTAGAGTGAATGATGAATTAGAATCAACCTACCACCCCCTAGGCGGTCTATGAGAAAGCGTCTATTGTGATTGGACACTCAGGCTAGGGGAAGGCACTGGAAGTGACACATACATGACCCCTTTAAAAGAAGGAATTGAGTGAGTGAGGCTGCTTCTGGTTTGGTGAAGGGGACCTGAGGGAGCTTTGCTGGTTAGTGATGGAGACTATTCCACATGGTGAGTTTAAAGACGGATCTTCCTGAACATCAATTAAGAAACTTCCTTTTATAGACTCTGAATGAAGTTTGCTCCATTCACCTCCAGGCCTCAGGCCCTTTAACCCTCGGCTGAGGGTTAAGATCTACCTGGATTAATTAGTGAGATAGACTCTTATTTTCTTCCTCTCTCTCTTCTCTCATGTAAATAAACTTCCATAAAAGTAAATTTTGATTTGAGATTATTCTTAATTGAGAATTGATAATAGTTCAATCCTCTGGCGACCATCTTTAATATATTGAACCCATAAAACCCCCTTTTCACCCTTACAATGGATAAGTTACTTAGAGCTATTGGCCTCAGTTTCCTCATCTGAAAAATGAGCTGGAGAAGGCAAACCACTCTAGTATCTTTGCCAAGAAAATCCCAAATTGGTCATGAAGAGTCATATACAATTGAGCAACAAAAAAGTTTGAGAGTCAGACACTACAAGGGAAAAGTTGAAAGAACTCCCTTCCCCTAAACTGAACCCATCTTCATCTCAACCCAAAGCAGTATATATTAGTGGATGGAGAGTGAGTCAGTAAGCCCCAAATTTTGCCTCTGTTATATGTAGGATATGAGTTTCTGAGCAAGTTATCCAGCTTCTCAGTAGCCCCTTGCCAACTCCCTTAACATTATAAATTATAAAATGGTGGTCCCTGCATTGGTATGGTATTCCCTCACCTGGAACTCTTCTACAGCAATACAATCACAGACCTGAGGTTAAAAAAGAACCCCTTCCCACACCCCCCAAAACCCCAGCAAAACACTTCCTAAAAATAATTCAATTATGGAATGAACTGGCTTGAAATATATGAACAATTTGTCCTTGGAAGTGATGAAGCAGAGGCTTTTGTAACACTGAGAGACAGCATGAACAGGACATTCTCTAAGGTTCCTTCCAATCCTGAGAGTCAATAATTCCATTTCATAAGAAAAGGGAACTGCAAACAGTTTTTTCCCCAATTCCTTTTCTCTATCTCCCCTTGGCCCCTGTTATGCATGGCTGTTCCATTCATCCTTTACATCCCTGTCTGTCATCATCCTTATATATGCCTTTGCTCATCTCATTTCTCTATGCAGAACCATGGAAACAAGCATCTTGGACCCAGAAGGGACCTCAGGGAGCTCCTAACTCAAGCCCTATTTGAAACATAAATCCTCTCCATAACATCCCCACTAAAAGATCACCAGTCATGAATGAGAGAGCTCATCCATCATCACGGAGAGTTCGACTGACAGAACTCTTTGCCTATCAAGAAAACCCATTCTACTTTTAAACAGCTCTCCCTGTTAGGAAGATTTTCCTTATATCAAGCAGTAACCTGCTTCCCTGGAACCCTTATCCATAGTCTAGTTCTGACCTTGGGGATTAATTAATCAGGCAATTGACAGGAGCATATTAAATGTCTAATCTGCACCAGATATTGTGCTGGTGCTGGGAATACAAAGTCACAAAAATGAAACAGTCCTTGCATTTTAATTTTTTTATGTAATACCCACTAGAATTTTTTTAAATTCCAAATTCCCTTCTTTCCTCATTAGCCTCTCCCTCCTTGAGAAGGCAAGCTGTTTGATAGAGATTATACATGCACAGTCACATTTCTGTATTAGACATGTTGAAAAACAAGAGAGCAAAATATCTCCACAACAACAACAAAACCTCAGAAAAATCGTTTAAAATTCTATTCATCTATAAAATGCCCTTTACGTATAAGATATCATTTAATTCAGGGACCATTAATACGTGTGTACGTACATTTTAATTTTTACTCTTTTCCACTAAAATGTGCTTCCTTTTTCATCTTCTACATTTTATTTTGTGCATGTTAAGACTTTTTTTCTGAGAAGGGGTACATAGGATTTGCCAGATTGTTAAAGTAGCCCAGGATGTAGAAAAAGGATTGGAATTTGATCTCTCTTCTACATAGTGACTCTTTAATTATTGAAAGATAGAACTCATGCCTTCCCTACATCTTCTCTTTTCCAGGCCAAACATCCCTAGCTCCTTTAACTGACCCTCACATGGTACGGCCTCCAAAAACTGTTAGCAGTTCTTGATTGCCTAACCAACAAAGGCTAAACTCCTGATCTTGGCATCCAGGCTCTTCATAGCTGACTTCAGTCTATCTGTCCAGTCTCATCTCAGTGTTCCTTTTAATGTATTCTTCACGCCAATCAAACTGGAATACCTCTCTGCCTCCCATTCTCATTCTGCCTCTTCTGCCTTTCAGTTCTTTTGTTTATGCTCCAGCCCATTTCTGGAATGGAAGGATACCTTCTTTCTTCCTTCTAATCTTCCTCTGTTGAAGTCCCTCCTTTCTTTTAAGGCCCCACTCCAGTTTTGCCTCTTTTCCTTTTTTTTTTTTTTTTTATCCCTTACTTTCTATCTTAAAAACAATGCTAAGTATCTTCAAGGCAGAAAAGCGGCAAGGGATAGGCAATTGGGGTTAGTGACTTACTTTGGTTAGGAAGTATCTGAGGGCAGATTTGAACTCAGATTCTCCTGACTCCAAGTCTGACTCTCTCTCTCCACTAAGCTACTTAGCTGTTCCAGTTTCACCTCTTTCATGAAGTCACCCTTCCCTCTTTCCTCCTCCATCTTTCCACTATTCCTCTCTCCTAGGTCAAAGCCTTAACAACTCTAGCTGAACCACTGCAACAGCCTCCCAATTGGTTTCCTGTTTTCCTATCTCTGATCTCTCTTTTATCCTATCCACCATCCACTACGCCATCAAGTCAATAGTCTTAAAACACAGATATAACAAAGTTACTCCCCTGATCCAAAACCTTCTGTGGCTCCCTATTTCCTCTAGCCAAGTGGTACAGTGGTAAAGTGGTAGGTTTAATGGCAAGAAAACCCAAGTTCATATTCTGTTTTAGATACCGCCTGATAGATCACTTCTACCCTTGGTTTTTGTTTTCCCTGTAAAATGGGGAATAATAATGACACCTATGCCATAGCACTGTTGTGAGGATCAAATGAGATAATATATACAAAATGCTTTAAATAAACCTTATAGATATTGGCAATGAGGAGGGCTGGTAGTATTTGAAATTCTTCACAGTCTAGCTCTAATCTATTTTTCCAAATGGTTTTACACGATTCCTTTTGTGCCTTCTACAATCCAGTCAAACTAGCCTAGGTACTATTTCTTACACTCAATGTTCCTTTTTTTGCTGCCATTCTTTTCCAATATGTTTGTAGTACTCTGCCTCTTGGAATTCCTGGCTCCTTTCAAGCCTCAGCTTAGTTTGCATTTCTTGCTGGAAACCTTTTTGATTTTCCTTCCTGTTTAATGGGCAGCTGGGTGGTACCATAGTATACAGAGTGCTGGGCCTTTAATCATTACAGTCAAGAAGACTCATCTGGTGTGACCCTGGGTAAGTCTCTTAACCTTGTTAGGCAAGAAAACCCCAGCTAGAGTGGCAACACATATAACAAAATAACCACTTGTCTAATGAAATTACTTTGTATTTATTTCAATTGTACTTTGTATTGTCTTGTAGGTTTATATGTAACACTCCAACACCCATTCCAGTAGATGCCGAGCTCTTTGGAGATAAAGATTTTTCTTTTTTGTTTTCTGTTTCTAGTGCCTCAAATATTTTCCTGCACATTAACAAACAAAACAAAATAAAACAACGTTTAACAAATGTCTGTTGAATTGAATTGAAGTGTCCTCCCTCAAATTTCTCATAGCATTTTTTGACTTTTGTACTTCTTGAGCTCTTCAGTTTTTTTGGAAAATATTTGTCTTTCCTTTTATTAAGTTGCAAGCTTCCAAGTATATACATAATAGGCCCTTAATAACTGTTTTTTGAGTGAATGAATAAAAATATATTTAACAAGTTCTTCCTATGTGTAAAACATAGGTGAAAACGCATTTGTTAAGCCCTTACTGTGTCCAAGGCACTCTTCTAAATGCTGGGAATATAAATAGAAAATCAGAGAGACAGTCTCTGCTCTCAAGGAACTCATATTCTAATGCTGTGACAACACATATATAAGAGGCTACGGTAGCAGGGTGGATTGTAAGGCCCAGTGGTTTGGATGACAAAAAAAATCCAGTTTAGTTAAAATGTAGAGAGCAAATAAGATAACATACCTTCAGTGTCATCTCCATTGACAAGACCAGATAGGCTTCTGCGATTGAATCAGTTGACAGAGTCAAGAACTTTTTCATGGAGAGATTATTCCCCTCTATCCCCCCCAGATCTTTAGTATTTGAAGGGAAGGAACATTTATTAAACACCTACTGTGTGCCATGTACTGTACTAAGCACTGTATAAATATTTTCTCATTTCATTCTCACAATAACCATGTGAGGTAGCTGCTATTATGTTCTCATTTTATAGTTGGGGAAACTGAGGCAAATTGATTTTAGGTGACTTTATTCAGCATCATACAACTATCGAGTGTCTTAGGCCAGGTTTGAACCCAGCTCTTCCTGACTCCAAGCCAGTATTCTATCCACTGCATCTCCTAGTAAGTTGCTTTGTAAACCAAGAAGTGCTATATGAATATGACTTATCACCATTGTCATTGTCATTATCTTCAGGAGCATTGTGGTATAGGGAAGAAATATTATAGGAGGACTTCTTGGCCTCAGAGTCAGGCAGCCATGGGTTTGAGTTCTGATTAGGGTATGTTACAGGCAAGTAACTTTTACTTTCTGAGTCTCAGTTCCCTTCTAGTAAAAGGTCTCTAAAGTGGATCTTTAAATAGAATAGTGAGACAGTCTGTTTCACATGCCTGTTATTGTAGAATCATAGATGCAGAGCCAGAAGGGCCCTTAGAAGTCACAGAGTCCATTGTACAGAAAAAAAAGAAAGAGGTTGAATGACTTGTCCAGGGTCACATAGCAGTAAGTATCAGAGGTAAGAAATGAACCTAGGTCTTCCTAACTCCAACTCCAGTGCCCGTATTCACTGTATTGCTGCCTCAATTATTTCTGTTATTAGACAGTTCTCAAACATTTATTAAATGGCAGACACGTTGGTTTTTATAATTATTGTTAATACAGCCACTTTAAGCTGTTTTTCTCCCTTGACAAAAATGATAAATTAGATGGTTTTGTTTCCAGAAGTTTCCAACTCATTTTTTGAATACTTGCTGCCCTCTTTATTACTTTGACTGTCCAGGGCACTCTCCTGTGGACTCCTTGGTTGCATTTGCCTATGTGCTGATGCATCTTATTCTCTGGTGTTTCCAATATATTACATTCCTCCAACCCCAAACATAGTTTCACAAATATTAACTGGCTCATCTGCTAAACGAATGGATGCAAAAGCATTAATGTCGGGACCCATCAGGCTTTATGTACATTTTAACAGGGGCCTTCTGGAGCTAATGCCTTTTTCCAAGGAAAAGACTTGAATGGGAGGAATTTTAGGCATTGTGATGGACCAGAATTAGAGATATGTTTGGGCAGAGAGATAATGAACAAATATAGAAATAATATATAATAATTATAGCTAGCATTTATCTAGTGCCTGCTATGTGCCAGGCACTTTGCTAAATGCTTTACAAATATGATTTTGTTTTATCCTTGCAAAAATCCTGTTTGTTGGATGCTATTATTATCCCCATTTTACAATTGAGGAAACTGAGGTAGAGGTTAAATGACTTGCCCAAGGCCACACAGCTAGGCTTGTGGGAGAAACACACCCAAGTTTGTAGTAGGGTATTGCCCCAAGAATGGGAGACTCACACCCTGTTCAGTCCAGAGGTAAGAAAAGAATTTTATTTGAAGAAGAAGAGACGTATGATGGTATAATGGCCTAAGAACTAGTGGTAGTCTGGGGGCTAATCAGGTCACGTCAGGGCTGATTCATGGTCCTTAAATTCATATTAAAAAAAAGAAAAAAAATTAAAATATGAAGCTAGACTCTTAATTAGATAGAATCCTAAATTACATAGAACTGTGGTGGTGAATGTATGGCGTACATGCCAGAGAGGGCATGCAGAGTCCTCTCTGTGGGCACACCCTACTGTTGCCTGCCAGAGTTCATTACTAGGTGGTGGTGGTGGAGTGGAGGTCCAGGTCCCTTGATCTCTGGGGTGGGGCAGGGCACAGCAAACAGCCTCTAAAAGGTTCATCATTACTGACCTAGAATATCTTGAGGTGGGAATATCATTGGATTCAGATTCAGAGGACCTGGGTTTGAGTCTCACCTCTGCTACTTACTATCTGCGTGAACTTGTTCACTTTTCCTTCAGGGCTCCATTTCTTTATTTGTAAAATGAAGAGGTGGGACTAGATAGCTCCTGAGGTCCTTTCTAGCTTTCAATCGAGAAATCATACTTTTAGCACCCTGCTTTTAGGAGAGAAAGACATGTTGCAAACATGTAAGTAAATACATGTTCACCCTATTCTATGATTTCATCATTGGGGCTCTTCCCCCCTGCATGCAGATCTGACCCTTCCCCTCCCCTTAACTTCCCCCTCCCCCCTCTTCCCAGCCCTATCCTCCACCCATGCCTTGGCTAAAGGATTTTCTGCAACTAAAGACATTCATTAGCTGGGCTGGTTCTGGGCTGAGTGACAGAGTCTGTTGCTGGGCATATATTTATAACTTTTTCAGCTTGGGAGGATTTGATGGGACTCATAGGATCACAGAGTAGCTCAGTACATATTATATATCTCAGTCTGCGTGTGTATTATTCACCAGGTAAGGACTCGATAGTGATCAATGGGCTTCAGAGCAATGACTCCAAGGTGTCACAAGAGACTTAGTTATTTAAGAAATATTTGATAGTATTTAATATGATTAAATCATGTATTTAAAAAAATGCCCTTTCACCTTTTGTCTTAGAATCAACACTAAGTATTGGTTCCAAGGCAGAAGAACCCTAAGGGCTAGGCAGTGGGGGTTAAGTGACTTGTCCAGCATCACACAGCTGGGAAATGTCTGAGGCCAAATTTGAACCCAGGCCTGGTTCTCAATCCATTGAACTACCTAGCTGCCCCCTAAATCATGTAATTTAAACAAATTATTGCCTTTCTTCTTTTTTTTTCATTATCACTTCTTGGTCTATATACGCCCTTCTTGCACCCCTTCCTTGTAAAGAGAAAAACAGTTAAGTAAAACAAATTAATACAGCGATTGTTTCGAAGGTATATGCAATATTCCGAACTTAGAGACACTCACCTGTCTACTGAGAAGCAGAGATGTCTGCCAGTTTCAGAAGTCGGGTTTCAAGAAGAGGTTTTTTTCCCCCCTGTACCTTCCATTAGGGTACCCTGCCACCAGGTGGCAGTAGGTGTCCTGGTCATGAGATCTTGGCTTCCGACCTGTTATGTGGCCTAGAAGAGCAGAATGTTGGAGTTAGAAAGTGTCTTAGAGATGATCTTGTTTTACCGGCTCTTTTTGTAAATAAGGAAACAGTCCTGGAAAGATAGTGATTTTTCCAAATCACAGAGCTCTTCGGTGGTACAGCTTTGCTAAGTCTTCCATCTTTGTTATAAGATATTTTCTTATGCTACACTGTTCAGTTTAAAGGTCTGTGGTGGGATCACATTTTTGTTATCTTACTAAAATGTTTTAAGAACCTATTATTTCTTGCCAACAAGTAAGTTTGTATGCTGTGACCAAGCCAACTCACCCTTGCATTTTCCTTTGGTTTGTCTTCTACAGTTAGGGTGAATTCTCTAATCTCTCCATGCCTCTGTGTCTGTGTCTATCTCTTTCTCTCTGTCTCCTCTCTCCCCTTTATTTCCCTCTGTCTCCTGTTTCTCTCTCTCTGTCTCTGTCTGTCTGTCTGTCTGTCTGTCTTTTCACTCTCCTTCTCTGTCTCTCTCCTGTTTCTCTCTGTCTCTGTCTCTCTCCTCTCTTTCACTCTCTTTCTCTCTCCCTCTTGAGCTCCTCCCTCTCTCTGCCTGTCTCGTTCTCTCTCTCTCTCTCTCTCTCTCTCTCTCTCTCTCTCTCTCTCTCTCTCTTTTTCTCTCTCTC
>NC_058131.1:363677338-363698796 GCF_016433145.1 Gracilinanus agilis | reverse complement strand
CCCTCTCTCTCTCTCTCTCTCTCTCTCTCTCTCTCTCTCTCTCTCTCTCTCTCTCTCTCTCTCTCTCTCTCTCTCTCTCTCTCTCTGTCTCGACTGTGCCTGTGTGTTTGTTTTTCCATCTCCTTTCCCCTCTCTGTCTTGATGGAATTCTCCTTAACTTGAGAGTTAAGTCACTAAAAATTCTTTAGGTTGTTCTCAGCTAAAACATATTATGGATTGAGAAATAAGGTGAGTAATTCATAGAATTGTGGGACTTGGAGCTACAGTTGATCTTAGAAATTATCTAATCTAATTTCCCCTACTTTAATTCTATAGATAAGGAAACAGACCCAAATATGGAAAAAAAGACTTGCTCAAAGTAACACAGGCAGCGAAGAGCAGAGCTATTAGGTCTCTTGATTTCACAGCAGGGATTTTCATATGACACCACCCTTCTGTGTCATCCTCAGATCCCTCATCTCCAACTGGCAAATTGTGATACTTTGGTGGGTTTTGAAAGTGGCCTTGGTGGGTTGAAATGTCCTTTGTCTCCTTCCTATCTTTTTTGAAGTTTTGACCAGAGATGGATGGCAGGTGGAGTTAGAGGAGACACTAAACTAATATGTCACTGGTGGGTGTGATGAATAGCCCCCTCTTTTGTGTGTTTGATGTATTCTTTTGATTATAGACTAGGGTTGTTTTATATAAATGTGGTTGCTTCATAAATGTAAATTTGGGCTACAAAGTGATCCTTCTGGAGATGAAAGAAGGTAAAGGGGAGAAGGAAAGGCAGAGAGAATCTGGAGAAGGGTTGTGTGAAAGACCCAGAGAAAGAAGAGACACAAAAAGAAATAACAACAAAGGCAACGAGGTATATTTCTATAGAGCTCTAAGGTTTATAAAGTACTTTCTGAACACCAGTTCTGTGAGGGAGGTAGTTCCAGTATTGTAATCCTCATTTTACAGATGAAGCTCAGACAGGTTAAGTTATTTGCCCATGGCCTCTTTGGGTAGTTCAAAGCTGGATGTAAATTTTAATAATTCAGAACAGCTGTGAGACTGGAGCCTTCTCCCTTTCTTTTTCTAGGAACCTCTACCTCTGGACCCATATATTTGGGCCAGGTTCAGTCCTAGGGGAGCCTAGACACTTAAGAGAGAGGGATCATACTTCCCATCCCCAGAACTCTAGTGAAAAATCATTTACTTATTAGATTTAGCTCATATTTAGGGTATTTCCAAAGAAAATAGAAAGACACCCAAAGCACACTGGAGATCAGGTATAGGACAGCTATTTGTTTCACTTCAATCAAAATAAATGTCCCTAACACAAAAGGCTCATGAGTACACATTCACAAAGACTTAAATATAAAGCAGAAACTTATAATTACTATAATATTCTCCATCTGGGAGGTTGATACTTACATCAAAACTCGAGACATTTTGTGAGCTTCCGAGTCGGCATTTTATCTTCATCTTGATTCTGCATTATCAAAGAGTTTCTACCAGGCCCATGTCTTCTGGTAAGCTAGGCCAGAGTTAAGACTTGGGCTCATTCCCTTAACAGCAGTTATATTCTTCATGAATTTCTGTATGAGACTCAGGGATGCCTTCCAAAGTACAGTGAACACTGATCTAGGAATCTAGGAATTCCAGAGTCAGCTGCTATAGAAAAAAATGTTTTTAAGGATCACCATTCTGGCATCTATGTTCAGGGAAAGAAACACAAAGTGAAGAGGCAGCCAGAGGTTGGATGTGGCCCTCTTAGCCATATGCAAGCAGTTAAGTTTCTTTTGGAAGAGGAAGATTTTGCCAGAAAGATAAAGTAACTTTCCATATGCTCTGGAAAATTGAAGATGAGAAAGTCAAGAGGTGGCGTCACCCCTTTTAAAAGTCTACTGTGGCCATTCTCAAACTTTTTGCTCTCAAGACCATTTTATACTCTTAAAAATGATTGAGGATCCCCACTCCAAAGAACTTTCATCTATGTGGCTATATCTGCTGATATCTACCATCCTAGAAGTTAAAACATCTTAGTGTTTATTTATGAAAATAGTTTGGATCTCATGGACCTTCTGAAAGAATTTCAGAATCCCTCAGGGGGCCCCAGACCACATTTTGAGAATTTCCAGTGGCCAATCCATTTGAGCAGGCATGTCTTACCTTTGTTCTCCTGGAGTAGAGGGGTGTCAAGGACCCACCCAGGTTTTGCTACATCATTCCAAAATTCCAAGTCCTTCAGTGTCTAGCACATGTGATTCTGTACTTGTCGGAGTCTCAGACCTATCCCTACAAATTCTCCATGGAATGGCCACTGCTATACCACTAAAGGCCTCCTGCATCTTTCTTTCCCCATACTTTGTTGCCACTGGAAAGAAGGCCAAAGAGAGTAAAGATGAAAGTGAAGGAGGTAGATGATGAGACCAGACTGAAAAAGACTAAAATTATCAAGAAAAATTAGGAGCTAGTGAAAGTGGAAGTAGGCTGTGACCTTAGGAAGTGTAAGAGACACTAAGAAATTCTAGATTTCACAATTGTTGGAGGATTAAGAAAGGAACTTGAAGCATCTGGGGACTAGAAGGTAAATCTCTTTTTCCTGAACCTTGGTGTGTGGTCTTATGGGGGAACTCTTATGGGTAACTTAAATATTACTCAGTTTAGAGAAAGGGGAGAAGGAAGACTGACAGGACAGGGCAACAGCCTGGGAATAACAAACTGGGAAACCACAAACCCCTCCAAAGAACAAGGAATGGGAGAATATGGATTGGCAGTTGAGACCAACTGCCACCACAGATCCACCTAGCCTGGGAGTCTGTTAAACTAACAAGTGAGTAGCCTGGGATCAAAGATTTATAAAGACAGATTTAATTAGATAAACATTGGTTTTGAAGGAAGGGAAAGGGATGTCTATTCTAGTAACCTATGGGCAAGTCTCTGGGTCAGGGAAGGAACTTATCTACACTAAGCTAAAGGCTCTATCAAGGCACAGCTGGGATGGAAGTGGGATCCTCACTGCTGAGTCCTATCTAAATCCAGTGATGATACAGCTCTCACAGGTCCTCAGCCAGTAATCCTTGACGTGGGTAAGGTTAGGGAGTTATGCCAGCCTGAGATGACCAGCAGCCCAGGTCAGGTTTGACATTCTCGACCTAACTTCCCACAGGCAGATGATTCTTCCTTCAGGATACCAGGATACAAACTCCACTTTCCCTGAGGTCTTCCACTGAGTCAGTTGGTCAGCAGCAACTTGCACTCGGCCAACATGGAGTCCATCCCAGGAGAGAGAGCCACTTCCTGCTTCCTCATTCCATTTAGAATTCTCCAGTCTTGCTTGATAAGCCTCCTAATAATACCTAATCTTAAACATTTACACCCTACTTTATTAATTTATCTATAACAGTGGGCTGGTACTCCATAGAAAGGGTCATGTTTGTTGGAAGGGAAGAGCAATAGGTGAAATCTCCTCTATTAGCTCCAGCTGTTGCAGTGCAGCTGGTTAGCAGAGTTCATCCCTAAGCTGCTGAGAAGGTTTAGAGCAGTGATGGTGAATCTTTTAGAGATGGAGTGCTGGGCCCTATCCCTTCTCCCCTTCTCCACCCCAAGATCAAGTGCAACGAACTGCCCCCTCTCAGAGGCTGAGTGCCCTGACCAGGCCTCCACCTCTTACCCCAGTCAGGGGAGGGATGAAGCACTCCCACTGGGCTATTGGGCAGAAGGGTGGGTGATGAGAGGTATGTGTGGAGAGGGGGAGGAGAGTGGTTTGAGCACTCCATCTATGTGCCATGCTGTGAGCTATGCTCCCCTCAAACCTACCTCCTCTCCAATCCCACTACAGGAATCACCTTCACCACAGACTCAACAGGCTGCCATTTGTGCCTCACATAGTATGCCAGTCACCACCACCCCTGCCCCCCTCAGCACCTTATCCCAGATGGGGAGGGAGGAAGTGCTCTTATTGGGCTGCTGGGCAGAGGAATGGGTGAAGTGTGGAATATCCTCAGGCAAATGGAGAAGGGGAGGAGAGCAGCTTCACTTTCTAGTAACAGACTCTGGAGGGTGATTGCCAGTGTGCCCACAGAGAGGACTCTGTGTGCCCTTTCTGGCACATGTGACATAGGTTCACCACTCCTGGTTTAGAGACTTCATAGGAAGTTGAGTAGTTGCTAGTTTTTGGTGGTAGGTGATGGATGTGCAGATTGACCTAGATCAGTGATTCCCAAAGTGGGTGCTACCGCCCCTGGTGGGTGCTGCAGCGATCCAGGGGGGCAGTGATGGCCACAGGTGCATTTACCTTTCCTATTAATTGCTATTAAAATTAAAAGAAATTAATTTCCAGGGAGCTAAGTAATATTTTTTTCTGGAAAGAGGGTGGTAGGCCAAAATAGTTTGGGAACCACTGACCTAGATGTAGAGTTAGGTCTGGGTAGTACAGTCAGTTTCTATGTGTTAATTAGCATAAAACAATTATATGAGTCTCAGGTCATAGCTGAAGAAACTGGATCTGTGGTACCGGTCTCCTTCCTCTTTAGCATCATGATATAGTATGAGGGAGAGTCTGGGCTAAATTACTCTGAAATCCCCACACAAGATTCATCAATAGGGTAAAACATTCACCTAGGATAAATCAACGAGGTTTTACTCTCCTGATCAGAGAAATGCAAATCAAAACAACTCTGAGGTACCACCTCACACCAAGCAGATTGGCCAATATGACAGTAAAGGAAGATAATAAATGTTGGAGGGGAAGTGGCAAAATTAGGACACTAATACACTGCTGGTGGAGTTGTGAGTTGATCTGGAAGGCATTTTGGAATTATGCCCAAGGGACTTTAAAAGAATGCATGTCCGTTGATCCAGCAATACCACTACTAAGTTTGAATGCCAAAGAGATAATAATGAAAAATGTTTGTATAAAAATATTGTTAGCTGTGTTCTTTGTGGTAGCAAGAAATTGGAAAATGAGGGGATGTCCCTTGATTAGGGAGTGGCTGAACAAATTGTGGTATATGATGGTGATGGAATACTATTGTGCAATAAAGAACAATAAACTGCTTGATTTCCATAGAAGCTGGAAAGAACTCCTTGAACTGATGCAGAGTGAAATGAGCAGAACCAAGAGAACATTGTACACAGAAACTGAAACATTGTGGGACGATCATATGTAATCGACTTTGCTACTAATAGCGATGCAAGGATCCAGGATGATCCTGAGGGACTTATGAGAAAAAATGCTATCCACATCGAGAGGAAAGAACTGTTAGGGTAGAAATGCTCAAGGAAAGTGATTTATCATTTGTTTATATGGGTACTGGATGTGGAGTTATGTTTTTTAAAAGTTTACTCTATTACAAAAATAAATAATATGGAGACAGGTTTTGAGTGATAATACATGTATAACCAAGTGGAATTGTTTGTCGACTCCGGGACGGGGGAGGGAAAAAGAGAGGGGAAAAGCATGAATCATGGAATCATGGAAAAATATTTAAATAAAAAATAAAGATAGGAAAAAAAAGCAACAAGGATTTATTGTCTACGTAAATGCTGGAGATTCAGAGACAAAAGGGAAACAGCAGTCCCTACCCTCAAGGAGCTTACATTTTACAAAGTAGGTCCTGCATATAAGTGCTTTCCCCCTTCTCTTCCTCTGCCCTTATTTTTCAGATGTAAAAGGTGATGCCCATAGAAGTGAGGGGGCTTTCCAGAGGTTGTCTAGCAAGCAAGTAACAAAACCAGAATTTGAACTCAGGTCTTCTGATGCCACAGATCTTTTGTGCCAGGCTGTTGCCTGCTGCCTGGCAATTTTTACCACCACGCTCTGAAATGGACTGATCATCCCACAGGAGAACTCATTCTGTGGTTGTCAAGCTAGGTTGTTGGGGCCTGCTCAGGGGGAGGAACAAGAGGCAGCGGGGGCTTATCTGGGCAGAATTTCTGAGTCTTGTCTGATAGCAGCTGGGATGTAAACTGTCAGGCCTCAGCATAACTCAGCACTCTGTGACTTTCTGAAGCCTCTGGTTTCATCTGAGGGGCGGGCACAGGGCGGTGATGCTGTGCAGAACTTTGAAACACCATGTGCTTTCTTTCTATTTATAATTTCCCTTGATAATAGGGCCCATTCATTCCCTCTGCAGGCCACTAATTACCCTGGAGGAGCGAGATGACAGCCTGATTATTAACTTCACAAAAATTAAAGTTGAGTTGTGTCAACAAAGCCTGTCTCCCCCATCACACAGAAGCTGCTCTTTGCCCTGTATTATGGTGAAGGGCAGTTCAGGAACAAAGAGGCCGGATATTTCATTATTCAGTTTGAACTTGGCCTCTCTCTCCTCTCTCTCTCTCTTTCATTTCTGGTCCCACATTCTCCCCCAAGGAGGTTTCCCCGGAGGAGGAAGAATTCCTCTTTGCTTGAGCGGCACTCCTCTGTGGTTAGTTTGTCCCCTGCCCAGCCCAGATGTGGCCACATTTTCTTTTGGGGTGAATCACTGAATCCTAGAATGTTAAAGCTGAAGGGGCCTTATAACAGAGAACATATGTTCTCAGACAATGTCAGATCCTTGAGATGAGGGGGGAGTTTTCCTACTTATAGTTGTATCCTCAGGGACTAGCCCAGTGCCTTGCCTACAGGGGGCACTTAATAAATAAATGCTTTTCATTGAAATGAAATCCAATGTTAGAGCTGGAAGAGACCTGAGAATATGTTAGAATTGGAGAGGACCTTACTCAACATAGTACCAATACATCTGGAGCTGGAAGAAAACTTAGTTTTATAGTTGGAAAAACTGAGGCCCAAGAAATGACTTGCCTCAGGTCACAGAAGTGGGTTTTGAACCCAAGTCTCCTGACTCTAAGTCATCTGCTCTTTCCATTGTCAAATGCTGTCTCAAATTTAGATCAGTGCATTTTATAGGGGAATAAGAAAGGTCCATGGCTTCCTGATTTCCAGTCCCATGCTTTTCTGAGAGGTGGGATGGGGCCACATTTGTGATATTCAAGTGTTGGGCCTGGAGTTAGGAGAACCCGAGTTCAAATCCTGTCTCAGATACTTACTAGCTGCTTAACCCCGAGCAAGTCACTAAACTTTTGATCCTCAGTTTATTCTTGGGTATTATGGGTCTACTGATAACATTTACCTTACAGGGCTATTGGGAGGGTCAAACGATATAATTTATATAAAGCATTTTTTAAACCTATTATTATTTTTACCAATGCAGATCATCCCTTTTCTAGCTTTTAGTCTGAGGATTAAAAAGGAGTCAGAGGACTCTGGTTTCCAATCCTACCAATAACACTCCCTGAAGGACCTTGGGAAAAGTTGCATAATCTTCCTAAATCTCAGTTTTCTCACCTATAGAATGAAGAGGTTGGAAAATAAAGCCCCTAAAATCCTTTCCAACTCTAAATCTATGGTCAGTCCTTTCCTAAGGACACAGAGGTTAAATGTCTTTGTGAGGCAGGGAGATCATTCATCCAGAAGAGTCGGAGGCTGAACCCAAGTCTTTTTTGGACTCTGACATCAGTTTTCTATCCACTATACCACAGTGCCTCTCACTTCCAGTTTATTGTTGTTGGTTTTTTCCATCATACTTCCAGAATAGATATCTAAAAGTATGCTCACTATTGGAAGAATTCTCCATTTAAGGAGAAGCTGATCGTAAGCTCTGCAACAATTCCTTCAGGCTTTCCTTTCCTTTCACAAAATGTTGGCTCAGTTCTCAGCATTTTGAAAAAGCATTTGGATGTGAAGCCTTGTGATGGTGGTGGGGGCAACCTTTCTAAAGTCCCAATCAATAGCTTCAGTCAAATTGTAAAGATGGCCAAAGCCTTGGTGTAAGAAGCCAATTCATTAGTTGGTGAGGTCTGGAATTGTTGTAGTGCCTACGACTTCCTTTCCTTTACTGGATGCTTTGAAGAACTGCCCTTTGTAAAACTCCACTGAAAGATTAATTTCAATGACCAATCTTGGTCCTGGAGAACAGAGGATGCCACATGCTTCCTTCCTCTCTGTAGTGGGGCAGGGGACAAAGAGTGTGGAATGTTGGGTAGAATGTCAGCCAAGGTCACTCTTTTGGCCATTTCCCCTTAACTGTTTTGCTTTTGTAACGCACTGAACACCTTGGCCCTTACCACTTAAAGGCCAGGTGTGTTCCATTTCTCTCTTTCCCCAGAATTCTTTGGTACCCTTAAGGGGATTGGGAAGGGGGCTCTCTGCAAATGGCTCTAGTTCCAACTGATGGTGTTCCCTCAGTTGTAGGGGGTGGTCCACTGTACTTCAGTTCCCTTAACCACTGTCAGATTAGCGTTTTCACAGAAAAATTGAAGATATAATACCAAATATACAGACTCCTCCAACACATGGAGTTTATCTTCCTCCTCCCCCAGCCTCCTTCAGACTCTGGGGAAGGGAAATGGATTAAGTTCATATGCTCTCATAGAGCATAGTCTCAGGTCCAAGTCCAAAACCACCTCGGGTTCAAGACCCAAGTGCCCTGGATTCTTAAGGTTTCCATGCTGGACTGGCTGGCACACCAGCTGTGACTTAAACTCTTGGGCCTCTGAAACTAAGGAAGTTGAACCACACAGTGCAGAAATAAAACTCTTCAGGCCCATTTCTCAGAACTATGGTAAAAGAGGGGGCAGCTGGGCGGCTCAGTGGATTCAGAGCCAGGCCTAGACAGAAGGTCCTAGGTTCAAATTTGGCCTCAGACACTTCCTAGCTCTGTGACCCTGGGCAAGTCACTTCACTCCCATTGCCTAGCCCATAATATTCTTCTTCCTTAGAACCAATACACAGTATTGATTCTAAGACAGAAGATGAGGGTTTAAACAAAAAAGAACGATGGTAAAAGAGAGGGAGCAAGGGAAGGAAAACCCTTCCCTTATCATCTCATAGTGTCTTTGCTTTGGATGAATTGTGATCTTTACACTCAGGACACAGCAGATTATAGCGACTGAAAAAAGCACAGCCAAAAGAGAGGGCAAGTGGATCAGTCTTGTTGGTTTTAAAGATGCGGCCAGTCAGAGGATGCTCTCCCTGCCCTTGTAGTGAGGGATGCAGGGGGCTCTATGTTAGAGGCATGCTCAGAGAAGCCAGGTTACACTTTAATCATGGGGTAAAGTTCAATGAGGAGAGAAAGTAGGAAATGATGTTTGCCTTGTTACAAGGGAGAGTTTGATATCGGGGAGGAGAAGGGAGGAGGATATTGGGAAATGACTACTGGAAAATCAAAAGTCATCAATAAAACTATAAAAGTAGATTTATATCCAATTGTTATATAATTTTGACTGGCCCTGTGAGTTTTACTGGTGTATGGATTTCCCAGTGAAGCCTTTTCTCTATCAATGCAAGTTATCCCTTTCTCTGAAATTTCTAGTCTTAAGAAGTTGTCTAGTCATTTTGAGCCCCGAAAGGTTAAATATTTTGAATAAGGATACCCAGCCAGCATGTGACAGAAGTGAGACTTGAACCTAGGTCTGCCTGATGAGGTTAACTCTATCTCTTAATATAGAGCTCTCCTTCATTTAATGAGTAAAAGAATAGAAAAGAATCTATAAAAATGGAAACTATATCTGTGTCTAGAATGTTCTCCCTCCCCCTACTGAATTCCTGCACATCCTTTAAAGCCCAATATCAATGTAACCTCCTCCAGGAAGTCCTCCCTGATATACTGTCCTGCACATTCTAAAGGACCTCCTCCTTGGATCTCATTCAGCACTTTGCATTTCTCTAATACAACTGTCATAAAAGAAATGCCATTGGACTTTAAATAAATACTGCTAGTCTGTTTGCTCCTTGATAAAAGGATCTCGATCTCATTGAAACTTTTGTGTCTCCCTCAGTGTTGAACAAAGCTCTTCTTGAGGAAGGTACTTAATAAATGTTTGTTGATTGATAATGGATAGACTATCCTGACATAAGAGAAAGGAGCCCAGGAAGGGAGGAAAAGAAGTACAGAAGGAAATTGCCAACAAGTTACTTTTTCATCTGGGCACGAACATGAAATATGCAAGCTCCCAGTACAATTCAGTTCAACAAACATTTATTAAGCACCTACTATGTGCCAGGCACTCTGCTAAGTGCTTTAAAAATGACTCATTTAGTTCTTTTTTTTTTTAAACCCTTAACTTCTGTGTATTGCCTCCTAGGTGGAAGAGTGGTAAGGGTGGGCAATGGGAGTCAAGTGCCTTGGCCAGGGTCACACAGCTGGGAAGTGTCTGAGGCTGGACTTGAACCTGGGACCTTCTGTCTCTAGACCTGGCTCTCTCAATCCACCGAGCTACCCAGCCGCTCCCTCATTTAGTTCTCATGACAACCCTGGAAGTTAGGTGCTATTATGATTTCCATTTTATAGCTGAGAAAACGGAGGCAAATGGATTTTAAATGACTTGCCTGGATAGTACAATTAGTAAGCTGCAGGCCCAGTACTCTATGTATTCTGCAGACTGGAGATAGAACTGAAAAAAACAAATAGTTCCTGCCCTGAAGGAACTTAAATTTACTGGCCATGCGATATGTTTACTGGCAAGCACACATAAAATTATAGAAAGTAATTTCAAGTGGGAGAGAGTCCCAAGAACTGGGGGACAGGAGGTAAGGAAGAGGAAGGGTCAGGAAAAACCACATAGAGGATGTGGCACCTGAACTATGTTTTGAAGAAAGCTAGGAATTCCAAGGGGCAGCTAGGTGGTACAGTAGATAGAGCACTGGACCTGGAGTCAGGAATTTGGCCTCAGATACTTCACCACCTATGTGATCCTGGGTAAGTCACTTCACCCTGTTTGCCTCAATTCCTCATCTGTAAAATGAGTGGAGAAGGAATTGGCAAACCACTCTAGTATCTTTGCCAAGAAAACACCAAAAGGGGTCACAACAATTTGAATTTGACTAAAATGACTGAACACCAAAAAAGGAATTCTACATGGCAGAGGTGAAAAGGGAGTGCATTCCAGATATGGAGGACCAATCAGGAAGACACATGGGGGCCAGAGGTGGAATGTCATGTGTGGGAAATGGCTAACAAGCCAGTTTGATAGGGATGGAATGTGTGAAGGGGAATAATATGAAATAAATATGGAAAGGTAGAGAGATGCCAGTTTAGATAAGACTTTAAACGTCACACTGAGGATTTTGTAGTTTATCCTCGAGGCAATGGGAAGCTGGTGAAGATTATTGAATGGAGTGGGCAGAGGAGTGATATGCTCTAATCTCTGACTGACAGAGGTATGGAGTGTGGATTGGTGAGGAAAGAGAGAGACTTAAAGCAGGAAGACTAATTAGGAGAGGATTGCAAATTCCAAATGAAGGATGGTGAATATCTGAAGTAGGGCAGAGGCTGTGCTGTGTGCCTACCTTCTCTTGAAAGACAATTGTTAAACTTTTCAGTGTGAGCATTTACACTTTAGGAATTGGCTACAAATCAGGGCTTTTAAAAAATTGTTTTTTTCATTGTCTAGACCAGTGATTCCCAAAGTGGGCACCACCGCCCCCTGGTGGGTGCTGCAGCAATCCAGGGAGGTGGTGATGGTCACAGGTACGTTTGGGGGCGGTGAATAACTGTAAGGGGGAGGTGATAGTATGTGACAGGGGGTGCTAAGTAATATTTTTTCTGAAAAGGGGGCGGTAGGCCAAAAAAATTTGGGAACCACAGGTCTAGACCTAAGAGAATGGTGGAAAAAATGCTAATAGTGATTATACTTTATTTTATTTTATTTTATTTTAAAACCCTTACCTTCCATCTTGGAGTCAATACTGTGTATTGGCTCCAAGGCAGAGGAGTGATAAAAGCTAGGCAATGGAGGTTAAGTGACTTGCCCAGGGTCACACAGCTGGGAAGTATCTGAGGCCAGATTTGAACCCAAGATCTCTCACCCCCAGGCCAGGCTCTCTATCTACTGAGCTACCCAACTGCCCCTGATTAGACTTTAAAATGTGTTGCCTGTACATTTTTCCTTCATGGAGAGTTAGTTGTCAAACATTTACGAGCATGCCACAGGCTAGAGGTTGTGAGAATAGAGAGAAAGGGACAGATGTGAGAGAGGCATTGAGGAGGAGATAAGACGTGGAAACTGATTGGACATGGAGGCTGAGCAATAAAGGAGAGCTAAGGGTGACCCTGAAGTTGTGAATTTTGGTGACAGAGAAGTTGGGGATGGTGGTGTCACAAAAAAATTGGAAAAATTATGTATAAAGCAATGAAATTGCTTGTCAGCTCTGGGAGGAGGGAGAAAAGAGGTGAGGGAGACCACAAGAATAATGTAACCATGGGAAAAATTTTTAATAAAAATTTAAAAATGGAAAAATTTGGGGAAGGTGTGTGTGTGTGTGACTATTTAGTAAAAATTCACATTTTAAACTTGTCGAGTTGGGACATCCAATGATTTGGCCAATGTCCCAGGACTGGTAAATGATAGAGAATTGGATCAGAAGCCTCATCTTCCTCTACTCCAAGTATCACTTTGTTTTCAGTCCCCCATATCACAGTTGAAAGATTTCATAGCAAAAGTTAGAGCTATAATAGAATTCTCTGTGTAACTGAGAACCATGCTAGTTCCTTTGATGTCTTCTTCACAAGATGGCAATGACTTGAGGAATCCAGCTGACCCCAAGGAAAGACTTAACAGTTTGGTAACAAACTCAGAGTCATTGACAAAGTAGGGAATCATGGTTGGAAGATCTGGCCACAAAATTAATAAATTAATTAATTGGCTTACTGAAGAGATAGGTGTAGCACAGTACGGAGGTGTTAGTATCTCCTACCTCTACAAAACTCTCATTTCGTTTCACTGGGCCATAGTAATGAGCATCTGAGTCAGACTGGCTAAGTCTTAGTCTGTGGAGCGACTTCCTCAGTGGTTACTGGGGAAGTCAGCTTCTGATTTCCTTCCACTGGAAACCTTAGATTCTCACCTGCTTCTTCCTAGAACCTCTGTTATGAGGAAGGACCCAGACCAGCCATTCTTCATTCTCCATTCTTTGTCATAATGCCACCATATAGGTCAGTGATGATGAACCTTTTAGAGATGGAGTGCTGGGCCCTGGCTCCATCCCCCCCAGACAGAGTGTTGTGCCCACCCAGCCCTCCACAATGGCATATTCCTCCTCCCCACTGAGTGCCCAGCATCCCTTCCTTACCCCATACAGGGGAGGGAGGAAGTCCTCCCATTGGGCTGCTGGGCAGAGGGGTAGGCGAGATCAGGAATGCCCTGAGTGAGTGTAGAGAGGGGGAGAGGAGTGGCCCAAGTGCTCTGCTCTCCTCCTGCTCTGCCACCAGTGATCTCCCCACCTTATCTCGTGTGTGCTCCTATTGACTGCTAGGCTGGGGGATGTGAAAAAAATGTCCTCAGGCACATGGAGAGGGGAAGGGGAGAAGCTCTGCCTGAGTTCCTCTGCCTTTCTAGTAACAAAATCTGGGGAGCGGGGGGAGGGTGGCCAAGTGCCCAGAGAGTGCTCTGCATGCCATTTTCGGCACTCATGCCATAGATTTGCCATCACTGATATAGGTTCTTCCCCCATCCCAGCTTTTGAGCTCCTTTTATGTGTAATCTTCCTTAGAAGACTGTAGGCTCCTTGAAAACTGGGCCTGTCTTCGGTTTTGCTTGCATTTTTATCCTCAGGGCTTAACACAGTGCCTGGAACATAGTATTTAATCAGGGGAAGATTCACTTGCCTTGCCTTTGGCTTCAGTAATATAAATTTTCTCCTATTGCCTGGAGGACTTGAGAGTTCTGTTCAGTGAATGCATATACAAAAACCAGGTTGGCTTTTCTGAATCTACATGGCCTCAACTAAGAGGCATGCTTGCCTAAAATACCTGGTATTAAAATACCAGTGATTCCCAAAGTGGGTGCCACCGCCCCCTGGTGGGTGCTGCAGCGATCCAGGGAGGCAGTGCCACAGGTGCATTTATCTTTCCTATTAATTGCTATTAAAATTAAAAAATTTAATTTCCAAGGGGCTAAGTAATATTTTTTTCTGGAAAGGGGGCGGTCGGCCAAAAAAGTTTGGGAACCACTGTGGTAGACTATTGAGGATTCTTTGATTGACAGAATAGGATGAATTAAAGGGAAAGAGTTCTGTAAGTGCAAAAGGATGGGAGAAAGTTTAGTTTATAAAACACTTTCTCCATAAAAGTAATTGAAGGAATGCAATGCAATTATTATTCTCATTTTACAGATGGGCAGAACTGAGGCTAAAAGAGGATAAGTGACTCAATAATGATGGTTGACATAAAGTGCTTTGCATATTATCTCATTTGATCCTCAAAGCAGCTCTTTGAGTTAAGCACTATAATTATTTGACTATTTTACCAATGAGGAAACAGGCTTAGAGGAGTTAGGTGACTTGTCCATGGTCATATAGTTAGGATGGCACCGATATTGAGTTAAAATCAACTTCCCCCAACTTAGGATCTTAGGATTTGGAACTTAGTGATTATCTTGTCCAATTTCCTCACTTTACAACAGAGGAAACAGAAGTCCAATGAGGCCGAATTGCTTGTTGCCACTGTTCCTAACTCTTCCCTATGGGACCAAGCAGAAGAAACTTAATCCTTCTCCCACATAATAAGGAACGCACTGGAGTAGTGTGAGGAGGGGATTACATCAAAAGAACTTCTTTGACATTAGAGCTATCCAGATATAGAATGGCTTGCCACAGAAGAGAGTGAATATCCCCATCAATAGAAATATTCATATGAAGGCTGGAGTCGTGAGACTTGGAGGAAAGATGGTTTTTGAAAGGGCAAGAATAAAAGAACATTAGATTTGGAAAGAAAACTGGATCTCAAATTGCAGCTCTGAGGTATGTTCTGTTTGACTTTGGACAAATCGCATCTTTCTGTATCTGTTGTCTTTTATTTAAAATAGAAGGGTGGGACTAGATTCCTTCTTGCTTCACAATAGGGATTCTTGATCTTGTTTTTTTGGTATGTCATGGACTTTTTTGGGCAGTTTGATGGAGTTTATGGATCGGTATTGTAAAACGAATAAAATAAAATGTATTGGATTGCCAGGAAGCTAAAGATGTAATTTCTTCACATCCACATTCATGGACCTTCTAAAATCTGTCCAGGGGCCTCAAGTCAGGAACCTCTATTCTAGAAGAGTCAACATACATGGGACCTTTCAGGCTCCTTCCAGCTCAGATTCTGCATTCTGAAGGGAGAGGCGCTTCACTCCAGAGAACCACGAGGTGGCGCTGTAGAACAGGAAATGAACAGCAATTTAGTGGCAAAACCAAGAAAACCAATGGCTCTTTTAGACATATTGGAGAGTCTTAGAATATAGGTACACTGTCCAAGGGAGACAGCATGAGGAACCCACTAATTAGAAAATGTATTGTAGCAAATCCATCAATAAGCATTAACCTACTTTTGATGTGGCGGAAAGAACACTGGATTTGAACCCAGAACTCCAAAGGTTTCGAATCTTAGTTCTAAGGCTAATCCTACAACCATAGGCAAATCACCTACTTAGCCTTTTAGGGTCTCAGTCCACTCATCCATAAAATGGTGATAATAATACACTCTGTACCTCACGAGGTTGTTGTGAGCAATCACTTGGCATTCAATAAAGTGCTATGAAAATGTGAGTTATTATGGGAATTTCTGCCCATCAAAGTGTAATGGTTGGAGGGCTGTCATGGGAATCCGGAAAACCTGGCTGGGTTCAGGTCTCATCTCTGACATATACTGCCTGTATCATCCTGGGTAATACACTTAACATTTTGGTGCCACAAGCAATTTTCTATACTTTATAGACAAGTAGATCTGTGTCAGTGGAAGGAATTTCCATACCTGGAATTACTACACCTGGAAAATCATTAGATTGATTAAAAAACAAAAAACAAATAGCCAACATTGTGCTAGGAATAGTGGAATCAACACTGAACACCGAAAGTTTACAAGAATCTTGAGTTTTAGTCCCAGCTCTGCCTTTGTGATCTTAGATCAATCTCTTCTTGGGCTGTATGCTCTTCCTTAGTAAAATAAATTGATTGGTCTAGAGCAGTGATGGCAAACCTTTAGAGACTGAGTACTGTGCCCCATCCTGGCCCCAGACTGTATTCCCCCCCTCCACCCCTGCCTTACTTTAGACAGGAGAGGGAGAAAGGGAGAGGAGCAGAACCAAATGTTCCACTCTGGGTGGGGAATAAGTGCTTCCATGGGGCTGCTGGGCAGAGGAGGCAGGGAGGTGTGGTGAAGAAGAGGAAGGGAGCAGTTCCTCCTGAGTCCTTCTGCTTTTCTAGTAATTAACTCTGGTGGAGGAGGATGGTGCATGTGCCCACAGAGAGGTCTCTGCGTGCCATCTTTGGCATGTGTGCCATAGGTTCACCATTATGGGCCTAGATGCTCTCTAAGGTCCTTCCATCTTTAAAACTATTTAAAAAAATATTCTAACATTGTATGTCGTAATCTATCTTTGCCTTGTCAATAGATGTCTATCCATATATCCCCATAAACTTATTCTGTGTCTCTGTAAAAGAGTAGCTTATTTTTTTGGTTGGGTCCAGGTGCTTTACTTTGCCCACATGACAGGTTTGGGTAGATTAGGTAAGGCTTGGCTTCTTATTTTTCCTAATAACACTTCAATGAATCCTTCATCTCATTGATGTGGGTACTCCCTCCAGTGGTGCAGACTGAAACCTAACTATGCCTTCTCATCTTGTATGACTCTTGTATATATCCTGCCATAAATCCTCCAAAGGAGGCCCACCCAATGTGCAGGAAGCTTTTCTCCAAGTCTTTTAACATCACATGTATACAGTCACAACATTCAACCTACACACAGGTCAGTCTGAGCTCTTGATACACAACAGTAAAGTAAAGAACATTGGGAGTAGTCATGGATTGCCCTGAGGGTTCACAGTACATTTTTGCTATTATTTGGAAGAACAAAAAACATTGGAAACTGCTGATATAGATCATCGATGGACTCATTTTCTCTATTGATGCAACTCTCAAGGAATCCTAGATATACTAAACATAGGTACGAGAAACACCTAGTTGGAGGAGACTCTTTAAGGCTGCATTTTGTTTTACCACATCAAAGACTTTTAAAAAAAGGATCAATAGGGTCAGCTAAGTGGCTCAGTGGATTGGCCTAGAGATGGGAGGTCCTGGGTTCAAATATGACCTCATTTATCTCCTAGTTGTGTGACTCTGTGCAAGACACTTTACCGCCATTGCTCAGCCCTTACCGCTCTTCTGCCTTGGAACCAATATAAAATATTGATTCTAAGATGGATATGGATGGACGAATGGTAAGAGTTTTTTTTAAAAAGGATCAACAAATAATGAACACAGTGGGATCTTGTATTCTCTGTATCTTTTAGTCAATTATATGACTATGAAGATATAGTATGCTATAGTATATTTGAGAAAGTCTGCATATTCTTTCTCATGTTCCATATGCTATCGAGATTTTGTAGAGATGAATAGGCATATTGATGGGTAGAACTTATTTATTTATTTTTTAAATCCTTACCTTCTGTCTTAGATTCCATACTAGTTATCGGTTCCAAGGCAGCAGAGTGGTAAGGGCTAGGCAATGGAGGTTAAGTGACTTGCCCAGGGACACATGACTAGGAAGTGTCTGAGGCCAAATTTAAAACTCCAAACCTCCCATTTCCAGGCCTGGCTTTCCATCCACCAAACCTCCTAGCTGTTCCTCATCTTTTTTTTATTCTTTTTTTGAACTGGATCATTAAATGCTCTGGTTTTAATGTATATTGCTAGACTTCTGCAAACCGATTTTTCTTTCTATTGATTCTCTTTGTTTTATGAGATGATACTGCTCATAATCTATGACTCTCTTTTGCAAGGGCTAAAATAAAAATAATTAAGTTTCTGTCCCCTCTCCCAAATATTTTCTAATACCCCATCCCCCACCATATGAGTCCTCTTTTGTCACAAAGAACAATAGTAAAGAAAAACCTCAACAGAATAACAGTATTTGGCACCTGCAGTCTAACACCCCTCTACCAAGAATTTGAAGATGAGTTTTATGATCAGAACAAAGATTAGTCAGTGCTTTTTAGTGTTTTGCTTTATTTGTCTATTTTCATTATTGAAATTATTTGGTATATTTTCCTCCTGGTTTTATTTTTTTGATTCTTTATCAGTTCATATGAGTCTTCTCTAATTCCTCATATTCATAGTTTCTTATGACTTAATGACATTCTATGACATTTATTATATTTTAATTTGATTAGCCATTTCCCCAAATATGAGCACTCATTTTTTTCCAGATTTTTTTAGAGTAATGTGTGTCTTTTATTTTTCTTATTTAGAAAAATGTATTTATTTACATAAAATTCTCAAGTATGTCCTTCCCTCCCCTCCCATACTAGGCATCATTTCCCAAAAAGATATATGTATATATAAAACTATATCTTGCTTATTTCTGTTTTTCAGTGCTTTCTCTGGAGGTGGACTTATACAAGTTATCCTTCAAAAAGTATTTCTGTTGTTGTATTTAATGTTCTGTTGGTCCTGCTCATGTAACATTGTTTTGTGTAGATCTTTCCATGTTTAAAAAAATTTGTCCATCATTTCTTATGGCACAGTAATATTGCATCATAATCATATGCTGCACCTTATTTAGCCATTCCCCAATTGATGGGCATTTTAAAGTTGTTATTTACCACACAAGTGCTAGTATGAATATTAACCTCTCTTGGCTTTCTGTCTCACCCTCCTTGGAATACATACATGTGTAACTGCAATCTCTCTGCCAAAGGGTACGAACGTTTTTAGTAACTTTTCTCAAATGACTCTAAATGGTTTTCCAGAATGTATGAGACCACTCAGAGCTCTACTAGCAAAGTGCTTTTATTAAAAAGCTCAATGCTCACATGTTTAGTTTACCAGCCCCTTTACGTGAGGCCTTTTCAAAGTTTCCCATTTGTGAAAGCTCTTTTCCTCTCATAATTATTTTGTAACACTTTGTTTACATTTTGTATTGACTTCTCTGTGTATCTTTTCAGTAGAATGTGAGCTCTTGGAAGACAGGAAAAATTTGATTTTGGTTTCTCTATCTCGGGAGCCTCGTATAGTGTTTGGCCTATAAGAGGTAGCAGAGGGGAAGGGAATAAGCATTTGCATAGTGCCAATTAGGAGCCAGGCATTATGCTAAGTACTTTTCAAATATAATCTCATTTGATACAATAACCCTGAGAAGTAGGTTCTGTAATTATCTCCATTTTACAGTTGAGGAAACTGAGGCAAACAGAAATTATGTGACTTGCCTAAAGGGTCACTTAGCTAATAAATATTTGAGGCTAGATTTGAATGCAAGTCTTTTTGTCTTCAGGCCAGTGCTCTATCCACTGTGTAACCAGGTTCCTCCTAGTAGGAACATAATAATTAAAGTTTGTTCAGTTGCCAGTCTACCTGTAGCCCCTCCAGACTTCTGTCTTTTCATCTACTCAAAAAACTGCAGTAACTTCCTAGTGCCACCAGGAACAAAACCAGAGTGCTCTGTTTGACTTTCAAAGCCCTTTACAACCTGTCCCCCTTCTATTTTGCCAGGCTTTTTGTACTTTACTTTCTACTTACTTGATACTGGCTGCCTGGCTGTATCATGATCAACAATACTCTTTCATTTTTAGTTATTTTCTCTGCCTTTCTCCCATGCCTGATCTACCTATGTCCTCTACAGCTTCCTTTAAGTCCCAAGTAAAATCTCATCTTCTGCAGGAAGCCCTCTCCAACCATTTCTCTTTCTTCCTCTCCTCCTCTCTTCCTCCCTTCCTCGTCCTNAGTCTACCTGTAGCCCCTCCAGACTTCTGTCTTTTCATCTACTCAAAAAACTGCAGTAACTTCCTAGTGCCACCAGGAACAAAACCAGAGTGCTCTGTTTGACTTTCAAAGCCCTTTACAACCTGTCCCCCTTCTATTTTGCCAGGCTTTTTGTACTTTACTTTCTACTTACTTGATACTGGCTGCCTGGCTGTATCATGATCAACAATACTCTTTCATTTTTAGTTATTTTCTCTGCCTTTCTCCCATGCCTGATCTACCTATGTCCTCTACAGCTTCCTTTAAGTCCCAAGTAAAATCTCATCTTCTGCAGGAAGCCCTCTCCAACCATTTCTCTTTCTTCCTCTCCTCCTCTCTTCCTCCCTTCCTCCTCTTCCTCCTCCTCCTCCTCCTCCTCCTCCTCCTCCTCCTCCTCCTTCTCCCCCTCCTCCACCTCATAGGGTGGCATGACTAGGAAGTGTCTGAGGCCAGATTTGACCCCAGGATCTCACATCTCTAGTCCTGGCTCTCTATCTATTGAACCACCTAACTGCCTCTGCTCCAACCCTTCTTAATTCTATGTCTTCCCTTTATTAATCATGACCTATTTATCCTGTATATAGATTGACCTGTATATATTTGTTTGTATGTTGTCTCCCACTCTGCCCCTTACAAGCTCCTTGAGAGCAGGTACTATCTTTTGACTCTTTTTGAATTCTCAGCACTTTGCAAAATGCCTGACACATGGTAGATACTTTAATGAATGTTTACTAATTATTGATTGATTTGTCAATTTGGTGAGTGTGAGACAAATCTCAGGGGTTTAATATGTCCCTGGGCACAATCTTTCCAATGGCTTTTAATGGCTTACCAATAATTTGCAAACTATTCTTATCATTTAACCACTTATCTGTTGAGGAATATCTTACCTCTATTTGTCTTGACTCCCATCAGAATTCTCTCTGAGATAGTTAAGCTTTGCACCTACTCAGCAGTTTCTTTTCTCATTCTAGCTGCATGTTGCTCATGCAAAGCTAATATAGTTGAAATGATCTATTTGATCTTTGATGAGCTCCATAACATGTTACAACTGTACTTATGTTTTAAATAGGCTTACCCTTGGCTGAAATATTTGTTGACTGAGACAGTTTCTGGGCTATTTGGTTTAATTGTAGTCGTTGCTTTACATGCAAGGTAGAGTGGTCCATTGTAAAGAATACTGGAGTCCCAAGATCTGGGTTCAGTTCCTGCCCATTATACTTTGTCACCAATGTCATCTTGGGCAGATTAACTTGCTCTCCTTGGATCTTAGTTTCTTTATCTATTTTTTAAAAATTAGAGGATTAGATTTAGCTGGCCTCTGAGGTGCCTTCCAGCTCTAGATCTAGGATTTTTTAAAATAACCCTTACCTTCTGTCTTAGAAGCAATACTGTGTTCCAAGGCAGAAGAACAGTAAGAGGTAGGCAATGGGGGTTAAGTGACATCATACAACCAGGAAGTGTCTGAGGCCAGATTTGAACCTAAGACCTCCTGTCTGTAGGCCTAGCTCTCAATCCATTGAGCCTCTCAGCTGATCCTTAGATCTATGATCTTTTGAACCATGTCTGTAGAGCATAAATTTCCATAAATAATAGAGAAAATTAATGCCAATGTAATTTTCTTTATTCATCTTCTTTCCTTCCTTCCTCTCTTCCGTCCTCTCTTCCTTCCTCTCTCTCTCTCTCTCTCTCTCTCTCTCTCTCTCT
>NC_058131.1:363647637-363677249 GCF_016433145.1 Gracilinanus agilis | reverse complement strand
TTTCTTTCTTTCTTTCTTTCTTTCTTTCTTTCTTTCTTTCTTTCTTTCTTTCTTTCTTTCTTTCTTTCTTTCTTTCTTTCTTTCTTTCTTTCTTTCTTTCTTTCTTTCTTCTCTCTGTCTCTTGTTTAGTTAGTTTAAGCTGGAGTTGTGATTATACTCAGTATCTTCTTGTCTTTATCCTTTCTTCTAATTTGGTATTGATTTTAACCTTTTTTCTAGTGCCTTGGAAATCATTATACTGCTGATTAGGAAATGCTTCCTACATTGTTAACTAGTCATTTCCTATTTATTAAGATATATAGTTGGTTCAAGAGGCAGCATCATTTAGCAGCTAGTGAACTTGCCTTGGATTTAAAAAGACTTGGGTTCAAGTCCTGCCTCTTATACATATTGCCTGTGTGCTCCTGGGCAAATCACTTAATCTTTCAATGTCCCTAGGCAATTTTCTAAGACTGTAAATGGTATTTGGTTATCTTTTTTGATAGAATTTCTTACTAAAAATTTTCAATATCTATGAAGTCACAGGTCCAGAACAACAACAAAAAGTTGACTTAGTTTCTCAAGATGCAGTTTGGTGTTTAAAATATCCAGGACCTTCTGATTAGCTTTTTTAAAAAAGCGTTATTCTCCTATTTTAGTATCACTTTTAAAACAAGAGCAGCAAGAGCTCGAAAATTGGGATTAAGTGACTTGTCCAGAGTCACATAGCTAGAAAGTATCAGAGGCCAGATTTGAACCCAGTTCTTTTAAAATCCATACTTCATGCATTCTATCTACTGTGCTACTTAGCTGGTCCCTGATTATCTTCTTGAAGAAGCATTCATGATATATAGATGTGAGACTTCTCTGCAGTTGAGACACCTTTGGGCTCAATTATTTCTTAGCTAAGAACCACAGTTTTAATCTCTCTCCTCGTCTCTCTGTCTGTCTCTGTCTTTGTCTCCTTGATCCATTCTCCCAAATGTCCATCCTTGCAAAAACAATCATTGAGTATTAAATTCTACAATGACTTAGTTTAGAGGATCTTGTCAAGTTCCTCATAAAATTTCTCTGTATCTTCCTCTTCTGTAACAGATGTTGGTACGTAAGCTACAATTATCTTCATGGTGGTCCGTCTTGTCTTTTTGCTTACGCTGATCACAAGCACTGTAAGGGATGATGACTAATTGTCCCATGAAGTGATGTTTCTTGTTGCCTTTGGGCACACAATGAAACCTCCCTTGCCAAGTCCTTTGTCTCTCCAAGGAGAACCTATAAGGCAGTCTTCCATTTAATTGCAACTTTTTTTCCCTTCTGGTTTCATTTAGAATAAGGACTGTCAAGCTTGATATGCCTCAATTCCTTTTACAGTTATCATTGGACACTTGTTGGTCAGTGGGCAAGAATCTCACATTAGAGAACCAATAGTGAAATGAGTGCTTATAGGTGATGGAACACCTGTGATTTGTATCACGCCTTGTCTTCTCTTATCGGTCACACTGCCACTGTAGAGTTGGAAGGAGGTGACGTTTCTCGTTTTTTCTTTGTTTCCTGGGTTGTCATGGCTAACCGTCATAGTATTATATAATAATAGTTATTAGCATCCAGAATTTACATATAGTTCCTCATAAATAGTATCTAAATCTACCCTCACAACAACCCTGTGGAATAGGTGCTATAATCATCTACATATACAGTTGCAGAAACAGGTAAAAAGAGATGAAGGGATTTGCTCAGGGTTACATAGCTAGTAAGTATCTGACATCAGATTTGAACTCAGCTCTTCCTGACTTCAGACCAATGCTCTAATCAGTGCGCCACCTAACTGCCTCTAGCTGCACAGATTCTGGAGCACTGAATGTGGTGTTAGGAAGTATTGAATTCAGATTCCATAGTTTTTATTTCCTAGCTGTGATTGGTGGGTGAGGCACTTAACCTCAGTAAGCTTCAGACAACTTCCTAGGATTTTTCTAAGTCAGAAGATCACGGATCTAGAGCTGGAAGGGAACTCAAAGTCATCCATTTTTCTCTACCACATTTTACAGTTGTAGAAACTGAGGCCCAGGAAGACTAGCAACTTTCAAACCTAAAGATTCAAACCTGTGATCAGCGTCCCAAAGCCTGTTCTCCTTGTCCTCTGTACTTTCTCAGGGCCAATAGAAGGGTTGTATCTCAGTGTATTTGGTGGAAAGCAGTCTTCACCCTACTTGTGGCCAAAGAATCACCCCCCCCCCATTCATCCACTTCCAATGGCCATTATATTGGTGCTGAGCCCCTTCGCTATTCAGCTCAGCTTGTCCCAGGAAAGCAAATGGCCCATCCCTGGGACTGTAGTTGCAGCCTTCCCTCTCTTGCTAGGACCTGCTGTAGCTTGTGCTCTGCTGCATAGCCTTCCTTGGAGAACCCAATATTGCTTCCACCTCAGGATCAGGAATTAGAGAAGAGTTTTTGTAAAGATGACAAAACTACCACTACTGAGCTAAATAATGAATGAAAACAATGGCAAACTGACACTTGAGTAGAGCTTTTCCCCTTTCAAAGTGCCATCACATCCTTATCTCACTTGAATCTTATAACCACTGGTGGACAACTACTGTCCCCATTTTGCAGATACAGAAAGTAAGGAACAAGGAGGCGAGGAGATTTCCTTAAGGGCTTCTTCAGTAACTGGACTAGAACTAATCTTTTGACTCTCCTACCAGTGGACTTTCCTGGAGACCACAGTGTAAGGAACATGCCAAGCCCTTGGCAACATATTTTCTATTCATGCTTTCACTCTATCACTCTCACTACCCCAGGTTAAGTCTTATGACTATAGTCTGGACTGTGGACTATGGCCAATGCCTCCTAATGGATCTCTCTGTCTTCAATCTTTTTTTCCCGAGAATACATGTTCTCTAGGAAGATTAATTCAGCAGCTCTATGGAGGAGAGAAATGGGAAGTAAGGAGAACCAGTCAGAGGCTACTATAATAGTCCAGGCTCCTAGAGAGTACAAGAGCCTGGACCAGGGTGGTTGTGGTGTGAGTTGTTGGCTCTCCACCTAGGAAGTCTTTCCTGATTCCCCTGTCAGTAGTGACCTCCAACAATGGACTTTCATTGGAAAGGGTCCTTTCTTCTGTACCTCTTCACTGCATATACCTGTGAATTATTGTTTGGGTTACTCCCTGTTTGACTTTTAGTTCAATAAGGTCAGAGACTGTGTCCTTTTGAAGCTATCTACCCCTAGTCCTTAACAAATATATACACAATTCTAAACACACCTGATAAATACCTATTAAGTTAAGGTCAAGGGCAGGGGCTGCCCATTTTAGGGTATAATTTATGAGAATGATCAGCTCCGCCCCCCAAGGAGCAGCTCACTGGGTTGAGGTGAGGTGGAGGGGACAAATATTTCTCAAGAATATAGTAATTCTTGCTTGTTGGCTACGGGAGAGGGGGTGGGAGGAGGAGAGAAAGAACATGAATCATGTAACCATGGAAAAATATTCTAAATTAATTAATTAAATATACAATTTTTAAATAAAAAAAGGATATAGTAATTCTAATGAATAAAAACTGAAATTACCAGGCTGTCTATTTTCACTTAGTTCCTGGGAGCTCTCCCTGCACCGGTCTATCTCTCTTGGGTCACCAATGACGCTTTAATATAATAATGTCACAAAATGTTAGAGCTGAACACAACTTAGATATCCTTAAGTCTAATCCTCTCATTTTTCAGAGGTAGTGACCTGCCCAAGGTCACACAGTTAGAGCAGAGCCAAGATTCAAACTCTGATGTTTTGACCCCAAATCCTGTGCTCTTTTCACTGGATCATGCTTCCCAACTGGTTTTAGTGTCACAAGTCCTAAGATGAGAGGAGGGTATATGGGGCTGTTTTGGGTGGAGGCCTTGAAGTGAAAGGGAGATGAACTGGAATAAGGGATGGATGGAGTCAGAGCCTAGCATGTCCATAGGGAGGGATGCGTCAGCAGGTTGCTCCCGGCTCCTTGCACACCCAGTGGGTGGAGAGAGTGGATGCCAAGGCTTGTCTCATCTTGTATTGTTCTCCTAGGCTTACATTTGGGAGGCAAGGAAAGCTTGGAGTGAGGGCAACCTGGCCTTTAGGGAGGAGGTGGGGCCCCCAAATGAGAAAGCCACCTACCAACCCTGTCCCAAAGCCCCCTTGTCCCTGCCTTCTTCAATCTCCTTTTTTCCTCTCCACCTATTTTTAATCCTCTTCTGCCCTATTTTCTCCACGTTTGCTCTCTTCTTTTTCTTTTTTCTATCTTGCCTGCCTTTTTGCTCTGTTCCTCTACTTTGCGTGACTCTTAAAATCCACTTCTTCCCCAGGCTTTCATTTAGAGCAGCTGCTCTCAAATTTTTTGGTCTCAAGACCCCTTTATACTCTTAAAAATTATTGAGGACCTCCTCCAGAGCTTTTATTTATGTGGGTTATATCTATAATGTTTACCATATTAGAAAATGAAACATGTTGTGAAAACAATTTTGACATTGGGGGACCCCTTGGGAGGGTCTTGGAGACCTGGAGGGGTCCCCAAGATCACACTTTGAGAACTGCTGACATAGACTAATTTCTGTTCTAATATAGAGCTAGACTATCAGTACTTGAGAGAATATGAAAGGTCATCCAACTCAACCTCCCCTTCCACCATTTTATTTTACTATATTTCTTTAAATCCTTACCTCATGTCTTCGAATGGGTTCCAAGGCAGAAGAGCAGTAAGAGCTGGAGTTAAATAACTTGCTCAAAGGGGCAGCTGGGTAGCTCAGTGGAGTGAGAGTCAGGCCTAGAGACAGGAGGTCCTAGGTTCAAACCTGGCCTCAGCCACTTCCCATCTGTGTGACCCTGGGCAAGTCACTTGACCCCCATTGCCCACCCTTACCAATCTTCCACCTATGAGACAATACACCGAAGTACAAGGGTGTAAAAAAAAAAATAACTTGCTCAAGGTCACACAGATAGTATGGGACAATTATTTGGTCTGTGGCCAAATTTGAACTTATGACTTCCCATATCCAGGCCTGGCTCTCTATCCACTGAGCCATCTAGCTGCCCCACCCTTCTCCCATTTTACAAAGGAAGAAATCGATGCTCAGAGAAACAAATAAATAAACAAATAAATGTCTTGCTTGACTTCACACAGATAGCATGGGGCAAAGCCAAAATTCCAAACCAGGTCCTCTGACTCTAAATACAGTGCTCCTATGTGGGCCATCTCTAGCTTTCTGTGACTCCTGTCACTGCCTTCCTTCACTAACATAGATAATTGAGAACTGACTGAGCAGCATACAGCAGCTATGCCCCCTGCCCATTCCCAGTTCTTCTTTCTCATCTGGGCAGCACTGCCTTATCAACAAGACTGCTGGGGAAATGAAGTGTGTGACCTGGCCTCAGATATCACAATTTTCACATCAGCCTGGTTTTCAAAGCTGTGCAGTCTATTATTAGCTCTCCCCTTGCCCTCTTCCTGTGACTTGGAGATTCTTGCCTCCAGGGCTGATGGCTGCTGAACAGCCAACGTTTGGGCTGACTTCTGTGGGAGAGTGATGCTCTGGCTCACTGACAGCTGGGAGGCATTGGGGAGAAAGCTAAAGGTGTGCTAGGCCTTGAATGGAAGAGAAGAGCAGGCTTCCCAAATGACATTGGGAAAAGTCAGCAGTCATTTCAGTGATCTCAAATTTTTCCCTGCCTCAAAAAATCAGCAAAATCGTGGGTGACCCAAAGGATGATAGAAAGGTGCCCAGTCATGCTAAGTGGGCTGCACAATTCTCCTAGTGATCATAATGGGGCCAGAGATGAGAAATGATGTGAAAGGCAGAGCAGTAGGAGCAATCTCAACTGTAGATGAAGGTTAGGTTAGTTTTTTCTTAAAATTATTGGATCATCCCCGAGACTTAATTGGCTCAGGGCAGTAAGGCATGAGCTGTTGATGTAGCTTCCTAGTGGGCTAAGTATTAAAAAGCCAGCACTGGAGCTTCTCCCTCATGCTTCTGACCACCTTAATACCGCCAGCTAAGAGGCAGGGAAACTATGCCCAACTCAATCAATTCTGTGTCCTTGGAAGATATACTTTGCCTCTGATAACTAAATAAACTTCCTTTTGTCATCTATGAGATGCTCTATGTGTACCTTTTCCCATTTTTTTAAGACCCTTACCTTCCATCTTAGAATCAATACTGGGTATTGGTTCCAAGACAGAAGAGTAGTAAAGGCTGGGCAATGGGGGTTAAGTGACTTGCCCAGGGTCACACAGCTAGGAAGTGTCTGAGGCCAGATTTGAACCCAGGTCCTCCCATCTCTGGGCCTGGCTCTCAATCCACTGAGCCACCCAGCTGCCCTTATCTTTTTCCATTTTTATTTTGAATCCAAATGATCAGATTGGCCTGAGTCAACCTAACTTACTTCAGACATCATCAAAGGAATATGTGGTTGGAAAAGGTAGTGTTCCGGTTATAAAGGAACAGAAGATGGACAACTTGACTTCACTGGTATCCTTCACTAGTATCCATAAGACATTTAAACACACACACACACACACACACACACACACACACACACACACACACACAGAGGAATTCCTGTAATTTATTGGATGATTTCTTTTTGAAGGATTTATGACAGTACATGGATAAAAGATCACACAAGAGGAATAGGCATAAACTGGTAGATTAGAATGAGGGACCAGTGTGATGCTCTGGTGCCGCACTGGGGAAAAGTGTGGAGTTACCAGTGTTGTGTAATAGAGAAAGTGCTGGACTAATAGTCAGAATTCTCAGAACACACTTGTGACCTTGGGCAACTCAGCCTTGTGGGATTCAATTATTCATTTGCAAAATAAAAGGATGAGTGTAGGTATTCTCTATGGTCCCTTCTAGTTCTAAGTCTCAGATTCTCCAGAACCAGAAATCCAAACCTACCTTTGCACTTGAAAATTATGAAGCATTTGGCCAAAGACATCTTTTTGTTTCCTAAGCACTTCAACTAGGAAACAGAAATGTGAAGAGAGGAAGCAGTGTTTTGGTGGTGGTACTGAGCGTCAGAGGTTGGGATGGAATTGGAAAGTCAGGAGTTCTAGTTGAGGTCCAAACACAACTCTATACTCCCTTGCCAGATAAGAAACCAATCCAATGATATTTTTCAAAATATTGACATTAAGAAAAGATAAAGCTGAATGGAAATATTCAAGTGACTTGCTATTCTTTTTTCTCATGTCAACAATAAGAAGCAATTGATGAAACTTCTTCTGTGTGCTTCTCATGAAATTTGGCTTGGTGGAATCTGTGGGTCTAACTTTCCAATCAAATGGAATGAGACTAACCTTTGGGCACAACTGGCCAGGAGTCAAAACTACCTTTTGGTATCCGGTCTTCCTCTTCCTGACCATCTCTTTGCCATCTATGAGACCCTTGATCTTTGCTGGATTTTTCTCCTTTTCTCTCCTTCTCTTTCCTTCCATTTTTCTCTGAAAAAATATTTAAATTAAAGACTTTTAGATTTATCTCTGCATACTAATGATTTATGGAAAATTTACATAAATATGTAAGAATCATCCAATGAACAAATGGCCAAAGGCTTTGGACCAATAGTTCTTGGCAGAAGAACCATATGGTAGGTTGCTCCACATCACTAATAAGAGAAAGGAGAATCAAAACAATTCACAGATTTCACCTAATACCCAGCAAATTGGCAAAGATAATCAAAGATGGAAATCCTATAGTGTTAGAGGGACTTCAGAAAAATAGGTGCACTAATATATTCTTTCAGGACCTATAAATTCCAGCCATTCCAGAAAATATTCTGGAATTATGCTTTTAAGAAGTGATTAAAATGTATATATATTTGAATAAGAGATTCCACTTTGGAGACATATCCCCCAAACCATTAAAGGCAGAAATAAAGGTTGCCAGTACATCATCATATTCATATTCATAGTGGCATGCTCTTCATAACAAAGATCTTGAAACAAACGTATCTCTCAGTTGAGGACTGGTTAAACAAATTGTGGTATATGAATGTAATAAAATATTATGTTGCCACAAGAAATGACTAATATAAAGAGTTCAGAGAAGCAAGAAAAGATATATAAGAGCTGATATAAGCTAATCTTGACCTTGGAAAAGAGTTGAGAAAATGTACTTCTCTCCTTTCTTTGCAGAAGTGGAGCATTATGAATGTGGAATATTGCCTATACTGTCAGACATGAATGATGTATTGGTCAGTTCTGCTGAACTGATTCTTTTCTCTTTCTTTTGTAATTTTGCAAAAAAGGACGATTCATAGAGGAGAGATGAGAATAGGAGAGGGATGTATTTGTAAATGAATGTAATATTATTATTCAAAAAAGGATGCTTTAAAAAACAAACCATTCTGATTCTTGTGGATCTTGCAGTTTAGTAGGATGAGATACAAGCACAGATATTTATGTTACACATTTTTATCTGGTAAGTATATCAGAGACACGTGAAACAAAGTGCTATGTGAGTGTAACATTTATTTTAATAGCTCCTTCCACTGGGACTATGGTTATTGTTAGTGTATCATTAATACAGGTAATGGGGAATGACAGTTTAGTAGTCAGTCTTGAGCATTGACTGTTATAATTGTAAAGATTGTGTGAGAATATTTCCCTATCTTGCCCATTTCCCATGACTTAATCCACACTATCTCAGCTACATAGACAGTCATACTGTTCATCTTGCCTTCATCCACAAGTATTACATATCCATGATCACAAATTCCAAAAATTCCTTTATGTGATTATAATTTCCCATCATTCCACTTTTCTCTCTGGTCTACAACTCTTAACTTTCTTCTTTGTGCCTATCATGACTTCTACCCCTCCACCCTTCAGATCCTTCCATGACCATCACCCTTGCACTGATTCTCTTCTTCATTTGATCCCTTAGTGAACCAGCTCTACCCTACATTCTCCTCTTAAGTCTCCCTTTCCTCTTGTCCTATCAAAGACCAAGCCTCAGCTTTGGATCACTCCCATTGTCTGCTGCTTTCACTCCTATTCAGTTGCTGAATGAAACTGGAGAAAATAATGAAATCATGATGATTGGATGCACTACAAATTTATGTTACACAATCTCAATTGGGCCCTCACTTTGGCAAGACAGTTATTTTATACTTCCCTAATTGATTTACTATCCCACTCACCACTGTGGCTTTTCCAAAACATATTATCTTTCCTCAAACCTCTCCATAGCTCCACTCCCACCCTCTCAGCTGAGAATTTTGCTTCTTATTTCATTGAAAACATTGAAGACACTCACTGAGACCTCTCTCTTCTCACTTTCTTATCTTACATCACTGAGATACCGTCTCCTACTATTTCTTCTTTCACTCCTCTTTCACCTAAAGATATGGGCCTTTTTGCCAAGGCAAACCAATCTATATGCATAAGTGATTCTTATTCCATCCCATCTTCTTTAGAAGATTGACCCCTTTTGATGTTGTTATTTTTGAGCCATTTCAATCCTGTCTGACTCTTCCTGACCCCATTTGGGGTTTTCTTGGCAAAGATACTGGAACGGTTTGCCATTTCCTTTTCCAGCTCATTTTACTGATGAGAAAACTGAGGCAAGCAGGGTGAAGCGACTTACCTAGGGTTACACAGCTAGTAAGTGTCTGAGGCCAGATTTGAACTCAGGAAGATGAGTCTTGTTGACTCCAGGCCCTGTCCTTTATCCACTGAGCCGTCTAACTGCCCCTTTAATTCTCTCATTCTTTCATTCATCTTTCACCTATCTATGTCTGGGTGGCTTCACTGTTGCCTACTTGTCTGTGTTTCCAACAACCTCAAAAACCTTTCACTTGATCTTTTTGTCCATCCATCTCCACCAATTACCATCTTATTTCTCTCCTTTTTATGACCGAATTTCTTGAGAAGGCCAAAGCCTACATGCCCTTTCTTCTGTCTCTTTTTAACTCTCTGGGGTCTGGCTTCCAACCTCATCATTCAACTGAGACTCATTTTTCCCAAGTTAGCAATGATCTCTTAATTACAAAATCTCCTCTCCTTTTTTTCATCCTCATCCTTTTCCCCCTCTCTGCAGCCTTTGATACTGCCAATCACTATCTTCTTGATACTCTTCTCAAGGTTTCCACAACATTGCTCTCTCCTTTTTCTCATCCTATTGACTATTCCTCAGTTGCTGGAACTTCTTTCAGGTCATACCCACTAGCTGAGGCCTTCCTCTAAGGCTCTGTTCTACGTTCTCTTCTCTCTCTACTATTTCACTTGGTGATCTCATCAGTTCCCATGGGTTCAGTAATCATTCATTTATATGCTGACAATTTTTAGTTCTGTTTATCCAGCCCTAAACTCTAATGCCTCAAATTTAAACTCAACAAATCCCAATCTAAACTTATTATCTTACCCATCTCTACCTCCTCAAGCCATCCCTTCCTCTTAACTTTCTTCTTCTTTTTTAAACCCTCACTTTCTGTCTTAGTGCCAACTCTAAGAAGGGCAAGGGCTAGGCAAATGGAATTAAGTGACTTGCCCAGGGTTACACAGCTAGGAAGTATCTAGGGTCAGATTTGAACTCAGAACTTCCTGTCTCCAGGTTTGGCTCTCTGTTCACTGAGCTACCTAGTTACCCTCACTTTCTTATTATTGTTAAGGGTACTACAACATTCCATGCCACTCAGGCTGACAGCCTCTTAGGTACCATCCTTGACTCATTCTTTCTCACACACCATATACAGCCTGTTGCCAAATCTTACCTCTTCTATCTTTGTAGCATTTCTTGTATATCTCTTTTCTCCTTTGACACTGACACTATCCTGGTGCAGGCCCTGAATATCTCACCCCTGGACTCGGATTATCTCAGAAGCCTGATGATTGGTCTCTCTGCCTCAAGCCTTATCACATTCTAGTCCATCTTCCACTTAGCTATCAAGCCAATCTTTTTAAAACACAGGCCTGACCTTGGCCAGATTTTAACCGAGGTCCTCCCATCTTCAGGCCTGGCAGTCTATCCCCTGAGTCAACCAGCTGCCTCCTTTCTAGTATTTTTATACTTTATTTCTCACATACAACAATCAATCAACATTTACAAAGTGCTTACTAAGTTCCAGACATTTGCTAAGTGCTAAGGATACAAAAAGAGCCAAAAGATTAGGGGTTTTGATAGAGATATGCATGAAAGCTTATAGTAAAAGATATTACTCCATTTTATCTAATAAATAATATTTTAATAAACTGGGAAGAGGGATCATAGTTGATGAACTAATTTATGAGATGCTACAATTTTAATAATTAATGAGGAAATAGAATGATTGCCTAAGAATCTCTGAATTCTTGAGAATTGAGAATGAAGAATCATGATAATTGAATAAGAAAAATGAATCAGCTGTTGATAGAGAGATAATTACCCCACATAGACCAACACATGAGGGTTGCTCCATAAATCCAATTACAAAGGAATTTTGGGAGCAGATCATTGTCAACTTATCATAAGCTCTAGACTGTGGGGATAGATAGATAAGAGTGAAAAGGTTCCTACCCTCAAGGAACTTATCTTCTTTTTAGTCGGGGTGCTGGGGGTGGAGGAGAGGAAGATAGGACAACACATCCACAGATAAGTATATAAACAATTCAAGAGGATTGCATTAACACTTGGAAATATCAGGAGAGGAAGGATATAGGAGGTGGCATTTGGAGGATCTTCGAAGGAATTCTGCCATTCTACAAAGTAGAGTAAGGAAGGAGTATCTGGGTATGGGGTTACCCAACTTGTGCAAAGACAAGGAGATGGGAGATGAGATGGGATCATGCCCAAGAAATATGATAGGGTGGAAAAGATTAAATTTATATTGGAATTACAATCCATTGTATTTATTTATTTATAATACATCGTATTTATAATCAGAACACCTGAGTTTGAATCCTGGTTCCCTTTGCTCATCTTGGCGCCTCTGGGCCTGTGACTGGACCTTGTTTTTTGTTCCCCTCCCCCCCTTCCTTTTTCAACTATAAAATGAAGGGTTTGGAATAGAAGATCTCAAAGGTCCTTCTCATGATTAGCTTCTGGTGCTTGTAAGTGACTCTGAAGCTAAGACCAAGCCTCTTTTTACTATCCTCAAGTTGCTTCTCCAGAGCACCACAGGGAGGTTACACTTAAGCACATGTCCTTGGTTAGCTTCACAGTCTGATTAACACACGCTCTCTTCTATTAGACTGAACATTGTCTTGAGTGCTGTCAGCTGCTTATTCTTGTCCTCATCCCTATTGGAATCACTGAGAGATTTGTTCCTGTGAGAGAGGCTGGTTATAGAAAAAGCCCCAGGATATTAATTATCTGTACATTGGGCATGTTCTGTCAGTCTTTATTGCCAGATGTCCTCTCCCTTTCCCCACCCCACCTTTTTTTTTTTTTTTTTTCCTCAGCGGAAACATGGTGTGGTGGAAAGAGCAGTCCTTAGGAAAAGATTGGAGGAAAGAACCCTGCAGATGATTGCAGAAGATTTTAGTTCAGATATCAGTTGGACTAGATAGCCTCTAAGAATTCTTTTAACTGGACATTCAAACAACCAACCAACCAAATTGATTAAAAAACCCCAAACCAAACCCTGACATTTGAGCACTGAACTGTGTCAGGAGACTTAGTTTTCAGTCCTGGCCTTGCCTTTGATTGGCTTAGTGATATAAGACGAATCACTTCCTCTGTGAGCATCATTTTCCTCCTATGGGTGAAGGGGATAAAATCTGGACTGATCTCCAATTTCACATTTTCAACTGCCTTTCAGACATCCTGAATCGGATGTCTGTGGACATTTTAAAGTCAGTATATTCAAAATGGAGCTCATTATCTTCCCTCTTAAACCCTCCCTCTTTCCTGCTTTCCCTGTTGCTGTAGAAGATGACACCATCCTCTCAGTCCCTCAGGCTAACAACCTAGGAGTCATATGTGCTATAGCCAATCTGTTGTGAGGCCTGTTGATTCCACCTTTTCAGCATCTCTAGAATATACTCCCTTCTTTCCTCCAGCACTGCCACCACTCTGGTGCAGGCTCATCACTTACCACCTGGACTGCTGCAATAACCTGCTGGTGGGTCTGGCTGGGACTGAGTTGTCTCTTTTTGAATCCCCATGACTTAGCACAGTGCTTGGCACCTAGGAGATAATTAATGAATATTAACTGATCAATTGATCTTTTCCCCAGAACTCTTGTGGGAAAAGTACTTTGTAAACCTTATAGTGTTTAGAGTTGTGAACTCAGCATTTTACAGACCTAAAGTCCTTTCCATCTCTGACTTTGTGATCCTATCTTACTTCGGTGACTCGATTATAAGCTCTTTGAGGATGGAGCCTGTGTCATAATTCTTGTATCCCTCACAATCCCTTGTACATAGCAGGAATTTCATAAATACTTGTTGTTTGTTTGATTTTTATTGTTGAGTCTCTGCTAGAAGGTTTAGAAAATCATCCAGGAGCCAGAAACCATCATTTGAATTCTGACTTCCTTTGTTCCAAAAGACTTCATGGCATTTGCCTAGCTAGCTTTATTGGCCCGCCCTCCTCCCTCCATTCCTCTCTCCCTTCCTCCCTCCCTTCCTCCCTCCATTCCTTCCTCCCTTCCTCCCTTCCTTTCTTCTTTCCTTCCTTCCTTCCTCCCTCCCTTCCTCCCTACTTCCCATTCTCCCTCCCTCTGACTCTTCCTTCCTTTCTTTTTTTTTTAAACCCTTACCTTCCATCTTAGAATCAATACTAAGTATTGGTTCTAAGGCAGAAGAGCAACAAGGGCTAGGTAGTTGGGCTGAAGTGACTTGCCCAGGGTCACACAGCTAGGAAGAATCTGAGGCCAGATTTGAACCCAGAACTTCCTGTCTCTAGGCCTGGTCTTTATCCACTGAGTCACCTTGCTGCCCCCACCTCTTACTTTCCATGTTTTCCTCCCTTCACCTTCTTGGTGAGCTTGATTCTCTTATTGACAGATTGAAGTCTAGCCTGATATTAATCTGAAGAGGGGGAAACCAATAAACACCTTCCCAAGTCTGTCCACTCATGCTGTTGATATTTCCAAGTATGCTGGAGAACAAGCTGGCAACCCTGAGAGCAGTGAGTCTGGAGGGCAGTGACATCAATGGCCCCGTTCTGCCCTGCTCTGGGTACTCCTGCTTCATTGTTCTAAAAGCCTCTTATTTGTAAGAAGGGCTTCAAAAAGGGGTGTTGTGAAGCTCAAATGGGATAATGGATGCGAAGTGCTTTGCAAACCTTAAAATGCTATACAAACACCAGTTATTATTATAATTATTAGCCTCCAGGTGCCAGGCCTCCTGTCTGAGTTTGCCTCTCTGAGTTTGCTTGCCCTTTACTAGCTTGTGTAAGTTGCATCTATGGGCTTCTATTTTTGTAAAATAAGGTAGTGGATAATAAGGTATATGATAAAATAAGGTAGATGATTGCCAAAGTCCATTATGACTCTAAATCCTATGGTCGTAGTCTTAAGTCATCTCCCCTCTCTGAACCTCTGAATCTTCTTCTGTGAGACTAGGTAGTCTCTAAGCTCTAGCTCTGATATTCTGCTAGATTCAAACAATTCTCCACTCCTCAGAACTATTTGAATAGCGAATTGGGAAGGAGGCAGAGAATGAATTCACTTTTCCCTCTATAGATTTTTTTTTCAGACCAGCAGGTTATTTTCAAAGTCCCAAACAGTAATATTATTTAGTGATGATTTTGTGCAGTGGTTCCCAAACTTTTTTGGCCTACTGCCCCATTTCCAGAAAAAATATTACTTAGCCCCCTGGAAATTAAATTTTTTAAAAATTTTAATAGCAATTAATAGGAAAGATAAATGCACCTGTGGCCATCACCGCTCCCCCCCCCCCCAGATCGCTGTAGCACCCACTTTGGGAATTACTGATTGTGTGTGTGTGTGTGTGTGTGTGTGTGTTTGGTGGGGGGAGGCAGTAGAAAAGGACGTGGATGGGGCTGAAGGGAAGAGAGTTCAGGATGAACGCCACTCGCTTAGAGTGTAAGTTGTCACCCTCAAGAGGTAAGATGGAATCCAGCAGTGGGATCTGGGTAAAAGAGCCTCAACCTTTTTCATCTGTGGGACCTCTTGCATTAATAGAGTACCAGTCATTATGGAGTGTGGAAGGCATAAAACTGGCAGTGTTGAAAAGCTGGCAAACTTTTTTTGGTCTTGGCCATTGACACCAATCACATAAACTGATTTAAAGGGGCTGGAAGCTTATCCAAATAATTCTAACTCAACTTAAAACTTGAATTTAAAAAATCTATTTGAGGGGCAGTTGGGTGGCTCAGTGAATAGAGAGCCAAGCCTGGAGATGGAAGGTCCTGGGTTCAAATGTGGCCTCAGATACTTCCTAGCTGTGTGACCTTGGGCAAGTCACTTAACCCTCATTGCTTTTCCTTCTTTTCTGCCTTGATTCTAAGACAGAAAGTAAGGGTTTAAAAAAAAAACAAAAACTCTATTTGAAGAGCAAATGACAAGATTTAAAAACCAAGCTGTCGATGTGATTTTTTTTTCCACAAATGTCAACACTCTGATCTTTAGATGAGCAGTTGGGACATGAGGCTGGATGAGGGGCTGGATGAGACTTTCAGTTGGAGATATTTAGAAGAAAAATGGAGATATGGGATTAGAGCTCAGTTTAAGAATGAACAATTTGGGTAAATACTTAACCTATGAAACAAATAGTTTCATAGGGCAATACCCCACTGGAGAGATGAGGCAATTAAAAGTAAACTCAATAGTTAGATGACAACATACAGAGAATTGTCCTCTAACTAGTGGGCTAAAGACTATGCTCTTGGCTTAGTGGTTGTGAGGTCCTAGATAAGCCAGCTTTACTTCTCAGTTCTCTAGGCAACTTCAATTCTTTTAGTCGAAGACTGTAAATTGCAGATAATGTACCAATCCAAATTCTTAAAGGAAGTTCCTCAGATTAAAAAAAATCAGTGAGATGACTTGGTGCTTCCTGCATAGCTACCTCAGAAACTGGTCCTCACACTTTTTGTATCTGTGGTCTACTTGGTTGAGGCAAAAGGGCCCATAGATCTTCTAACTTGTTTACTCAGTCCCAATAATCATTGCCAAAAACAAGTACACCACATCGAATGCCACAACTTATGAAACATATGTCATAGGTGAGTGGGTGTCTTGGAATCAGAAGAACTGGGTTCGAATTCTGGTGCTTTGACCGACTGGCTGCCCAACATCTCTGAATACATCTCTTCATCTGTGAGATAAGGCTAACCATCCTTGTGCCATCTATTTTACAGGGATACTTTAGGGAAAAACATGTCTAAAGTGGAAATCACAAATTGTGTGATATTGTGAATTATTATTGTTATGGGATCCTGCCACCCAAGCCTGTGGGCCCTGATAAATTGTGGTTCCTTTTTAGATACTGGGTTGAGTGAAAAGTTTTTCCTTTGTCATTGGCTAGCTAAGTGGCTCTGGGCAAGTCGTATTACATCTCTTCCTTAGTTTCCTCATCTGTGAAAGGGATAATACTACCTTATTATTATGAATAGTTATTGTATAAATATCACATTATGTATAATTATACTTTTATACATAGTACTTATTATATATTATAATTATTTTCCTCTATTACAGATGAGGAAACTGAAGCCAAGAGAGGTGAAGAAAGTGGAGGCATGGGGCAGCCAGGTGGCTTTGGATCGAGAGCCAGCTCTAGAGACATGAGGTCCTGGGTTCAAATTTGACACTTCCTTTTGCCCTGGGAAAGGGCAAAAACCAAAAAAAACCCAAAAAACCCTATCGCCTTACCCTTACCACTCTTCTGCCTTGGAACCAACACATAGTATTGATTCTAAGATGGACGGTAAAGGTTTTAAAAAGAAGAAGAAGAAAAAAGTGAAGCCAGGGACATTCTTTTTGAAAGCCCTCCCAGCCTTAAGGTTCTGCAAATCTAAAGATATTTGGAGCTGCCAAATACCCCCATGATGACTGACTTAGCTTATTCCCATTGGGCCTATGGGGATCCTATGCTAGAATGGACAGAGCTGGGAAGAGCATGGAAGCGAGTCCTCCTCATCCCGTTCTGAGCTCGCTGAGCCACATCATTTCTTCTTTTGCTTATTCAGTTCATCTCTTTCCAAAGGTAGGAGAGAATCCCAGCTGGGGCCTTGCAAAGAGGATGGAATGCACCTTAGGCCCCTAACTCCAACGCAGTTGTAATATGGGATAAGCTTCTGGTGCCCAGGACCATCATCAGAATTTATTGGCACCTATTGTATTCAACTGATTTTAGGGAATGAGAGGCAGATGAACTACTGTTAGAGCCATGGATCCCTGTAAAAATATGATTGTTTCACCTGGCCTGTGCTGACCAGCTTGGCTTCTACTCACTGAAAGAGGGTTTCAATGACAAAGAAGATGCAGGTGCTGAGGTAGGGCTTCCTAGGCTCTATGTCACTAACTGGCTTCTCTTAGGTTCTGCAAAGATCCTGCAAAGACCCCATCTTAAGCACTTCCATTCTCGCTCTAACAGAAGGGACTCAGGAAGATCTGAGTTTAAATTTCACCTCAGCCACTTAATTAGCTATGTGACCCTGGACAAGTCTCTCAGCCTCAGTATATATAACATAAAATAAAAATAGCCTATACATTATAGGACTGTTGTGAGGACTAAATGAAAGAATATATGTAAATGTGCTTTGCAAATATTAAGCTATTGTTAATGTAATTAAATATATTAGTTATTGATGTTAAATATAAATGTTAGCTATTGTTCAGTGATGGTGAACCTGGCATGAGTGCCAAAGGTGGCATGCAGAGTGCTCTCTGTGGGCACACAGCTGGGCTCCCCCCCACCCCCAGAGTTTATTACTAGAAAGGCAGGGGGACTCATGTGGAGTTGCTCCTCTCCTCCTCTCCACTGTATCTGATGACATTTTTTCACATTTCCTGCCCCTCTGTTCAGCAGCCTAATGGAACCTCTTCCTCCCTCCCCTGTGTGGGGTAAGTGGGGAGGCAGGATGTGCTTGGCACTTGGTGAGGGGGGAAGGGCATGGCACACATCTCTGGGGGGTAGACACAACACTTGATCTAGTGGGTTGGGTGGAGACAGGGCCCGGTACTCTATCTCTAAAAGGTTCACTATTGCTCATTATATCATACCATTTTCATTTTTATCATCATGAGCATCAGTAGCAGCAGCAACAAAAGCAGTTTCCTACGTATGGCTAAACATGCATGGATTTTTCCATCATTGAAAAGGTAGAGGGGGCAGCTGGGTAGCTCAGTGGATTGAGAGCCAGACCTAGAGACAGGAGGTCCTAGGTTTAAATCTGGTCTCAGCCACTTCCCAGCTGTGTGACCCTGGGCAAGTTACTTGACCCCCATTGCCTAGCCCTTACCATTCTTCTGCCTTGGAGCCAATACAGTCTTAACTCCAAGATGGAAGGTAAGAGTTTAAAAAAAAGAAAAGGTAGAGCTCATAATTATATACATTTAGTGCTAGAAGAGAACATCTCCCCTAATTTTACAGATGCAGAAACTGAGACCCATAGACGATAGTGATCTAGGGAAGGCAGCTGGTGTATAAATTGAGAACTGGAAGAGATCTGAAACATCACCTATTCCAAATCCTTCATTATAAACACGAGAGGAGGGGGCATCTGGGTAGCTCAGTGGATTGAGAGCCAGGTCTAGAGACAGGAGGTCCTAAGTTCAAAACTGGCCTTAGCCACTTCCCAGTTGTGTGACCCTGGGCAAGTCACTTGACCCCCATTGCCTAGCTCTTACCACTCTTCTGCCTTGGAGCCAATACACAGTATTGATTCTAAGATGGACAGTAAAGGTTTTAAAAATAATAAACAAACAAATAAATAAATAAACATGAGGGGATAGAGGTTTAGGGATGTTAAGTGATTCGCTCAGGGAATATCAAAGTTGGGATCTGATCCCAAGTCTCCTGACTCCAGAGTCAGTATTCTTTCCATTGTACCACTTAGAGTACAACAGCATTCTAAAATAGTCACAAACATATGATTTACCTAATGAAATATAGAATATGTGCAATAAATAACAGTCTGAGGAAGGCATGAGCTCCAAGAAGGCAAGCTATGATGAATTGCTGGATGAATAGGAATAGAGAACCAGGGGACAGGAGCTGAGAGGACTAACGGGTTGCTGTGGGTCAAGGAAGTCAAGGAGGCTTGATGGAGGTGGGTAGTGGCACTTGTTCTAGGACACGTGGAATGGCTAGGATTTGGTAGTCAGGGAGAAAGAAGAAGATGTAGAGTGGCAAATTGCAAGAGCCCAAGACTTGAAGTGGGAATTGCAGCTTTGCTATGTGACCTTAGGTAAGTCACATAATTATGGTAACATGCCCCTTTTTACATGAAGCCCTTCCTCATACCTGCAATCTCTAGTGCTCTCTCTTCCTAACTTCTGCTGCATTTAACAACTTTGCATTTCTTTACTATTTATTCTGTATCTACTTATATGTGTATTTGTTATTTCCCTCGATAGAAGATAAGCTCCTTGAAGGCAGGGTCTATTTTATTCACAATATTTGTATCCCCAGGACCTAGCATGGTGGCTGACACAGAATTGGAGCTTAATAAATACTTGTTGATTGACTGCTCAAACTAGAAAGCTGGGGAGAGTAGAAGGATAGATTTGGAGTAAGTTGGTTATTGTCCTTTGTACTCAGAGGACCAAAATGACGTTACTGGTGATGCCTTTTGACTCACACAAATTGGAGTTAAGAGAGGCAGAGTTACTCAAAGTCATTGGCCTCACTCTCTCTTCCAGAGACATCCAATGTCAAGATGACTGGACTGTGGGCATCTAGGTGGCACAGTGGATAAAGCACCAGGTCTGGAGTCAGGAAGACTTGTCTTTCTGAATCCAAATCTGGCCTCACATCCTTACTAGCTTCATGACCCTGGACAATTCATTTAACCCTATTTGCTTCAGGTTCCTCACCTATAAAATGAGCTGGAGAAGGAAGTGGCGAATTACTCCAGTATCTTTGCCAAGAAAATCCCAGATAGAGTCACAAAAAGCTGGACACCGACTAGACCAAAGAACTCCAAGTCATACCCCTTACATGTACTGACTGTATAGCTTGAGTAAGTGATTTGAGCTTTCTGGCTTTTTTAAGCAATGGAATCATAGATCTGATAAAAATATGAGGATAATGATAAAAATTGCCATTTGTCTTGGGTTTTAAGGTTTACAGAATGCTTACCTTAACAAAAACTACTCTATTTATAATAAGTATTATCACCATTTTATGGATGAAGAAACTGGGAGTCAGACAGGCGAAGTGATGGACCCATGGTCACAATTGGTAAGCATCAGAGATGGGATTTGAACTGTGATCTCCTGTCTCAAAGTTCAGGCTTCTTTCAATATGCTTGGCTCTTTCCCTGTAGTATATGTGTATGCTTGGGCAGGTCACTTAAACTCTCTAGGCTGTATTTTCCTCATCTATCAAATGGGGTTGCTGGATTAATTGATCTCCTGGTCACGGGGAAATCAGACAAAGACTGAGTTCTTGGGTCTGAGATGATAAAACATCTGGAACAGGCCAAGCAGCTAAATTCCCTGGGTAATAAGCCTTAGGACAGCAGCTGACTGGACCAACATGAAGAGAGCTTAACTACTGGATTTGCCCAAAGTTTGTACCTCAGCACAAGACTTGGAGTCTTGCCTTATTTCCCTGTGACCAGGCCAGTGACTGGTCCTCTAGTCCCAGTAGCTAGCTTCAGGTACTAATTCCCTGTTCATTTTTCTGGTTGCTTTGGACGATGGGCCATGTATCTGAATGCCCTGAATCTGATGCCCAGACTTCCTCCTATTGCCTGTTGTTAAGGGGATTTCAAGATGGAAGGGGCCTTAGAAATCATCTGGTCCAAAGTCAAATTTTTTAACTTTCACTTAATTTTTTTCTATTTGAGTTTCCTTCCACAGAAGGATTAATGTGAAAAAAATGTTTTATATGAATGCACGTGTAAAAGTTATATTAGATTGCTTACCATCTCAGTGGAGGTGGAGAGGGAGAGGGAAGAAGGGAGAAAATTTGAGACCCAAAATTCTTTTTAAAATGTTGGAAACTGTCTTTACATGTAATTAAGGGGAAATAAAATAAAAGTATGACAAAAAGACTCACTTAGCTTTGAAAAAAAAGAGAAAGAAATCATTTGGTCCAAACCTCTTATTTTTAGAGAAGCAAACTGAAGGCTGGAGGAGTTAAATGACTTCCCTCAGATCATAAAGACAATAAATGGCAAAGCTGGAATTCAAACCCAGATTGATGCTATATCTAGTGCTTTTTCTACTATACCACTCTTAGATATTCCTTTGATGACTGCCCGGGTTTTGTGGGTTTCTCCAGTCTTTGAGCATTAGCCATTCTTATTCTGGCCAGCCACACTATTGCCCTCGTTCTGATCCCACTGCCGCCATTCTAGTATAGACTCTTATTGACGATGTGGAACATTGTGGTAAACTCCCAACAGGCTTTGCCACCTCTGTTATTTCTTCCCTCTAATCCAACCTTCATATTGAAGACAGATAATTCTTTTTATGTACAGATTCAACAATTTCTCTTATGCTCTAAAACTTCAGTGGCGTCCTCTTGCCTATTAAGTAGAACTTAAGTTCTTTGCCTTTCCTTCAAGGATCTCTACCATCTGCTGTCAGATTATCTGTTCAGCTTCTGATTTTAAAATGCAAGAATATCTGTAAAGCATGAAGTGCTACACAAACATAAGTTATTATCATTATTATTACTATACTCCTCCAGTATATGTTTCAGCCTCATGGGACAACCAATGGTGCTAGGAACATGTCTAGTACTTTCCCACCTCCATTCCTTTGTTCATGTCATTCTCTAGGCCCAGAATGCTTCCTGTCTGTAACTATAGAATTCCTACTCAGACTTCTGGGTTATGAGACCAACAAGATGGAGGACCAGACTTTTTTTTTGATCTTTATGATCTCTCAAGCCTCTCCAAAACAAAAATTAAGTGTAAAAAATAAAATAAACTTCAGTTGTTTCTATGGTCTATGACCCCTAGAAGAAGATTAAAAGAAGATTAAAAAGCTCCCTATGATCTGATGCCTACCTGAATTCAATTCACTTAGTGCCCCCTTTCTCATCTCCCACTATACAACACTGATAAAAAAAAACACTGTACTAGCCAAACCAAGGATTCCACCCACTGGTTTGTAAAAAAACTTAACCTCTGAACCTGAGTTCCTTCTTACTCTTTCCAGTGCCATGGAGATCAGGCTGTAAGATGCAGATGTTTTCTGGGGCATCAGTGACCAGTTCTAAGGCAGTGTTAGGTACTCTAATATAACTAACGAGAGAGTGGAAGAACCGAGGGAATGGGACAGCAAAAGTGACTGAGCCTGAAATAGAACTCCACCTCATGCCCCAACTCCTCCCAAAGACTCAGAAACCAAAACTCTAAATAAATTAAATCACCTACCATTTGAGGTGGCATCAGTGTATCAATGCTCTGAATTTCAGGGGCAGAACTGAATAAGAGAGGGATGAGACAGACACAGAAGAGCATAGCATTCAGCTGGAGGTAGTTCTTTCCCTAAAAATCACTGAGGGGCAGAAAACTAGGTAGGTAAGCTGTTAATTGCCCAGTATGGTTGAGAATCTATGAGATCCATTGCCCAGGGAAATTATCATCAGAGAGGAAAGAGTCAGAATGTGAGCAATAGAGGAAAATAAAGGAAAGAGGACTGAAATTATCAGAGATCTGAAGAAGAATAAGATTCAAAGAACTTGAACAAAAGCAGATAAATGAACAAGAAAATGTTAAGAGCAAAATAAAATATAGTCTCCATATCTAGTGAAGAGTTTAGGGATATATAAATAAATATTGCTAAACAAAGGAAGACAATTCAACACTGAATGAGACAGAAGCCCTGTGGAATTTGAGGAGAACATGGAAACACAACATGCTGTTCCAGAGTGGTTTAAAAGAAGAATGATAATTATCCGAGTAGAATTTATATCCTGTATAGCAAAAATAATTTTCAGTCTAGAAAAACTTGAATCTTTGATGACAAGTCTCACCAAAGTGACATAAAAGAATAATTGATTGGGAATTCAAATATATAGAAGTGAAGAACAAAATTGAATAAGAGGAGAAAAAAATTAAAAGAAAACATAGATTTTATTCAAATAAAATACATTGATCTCAAAGACAGAGACAAGAGAAGAATTATAGGTATCCCATAAGAATGCAGAGAAAACTGAATACAACAAGACAAGAAATAATATAAGAAAACTATCCAGAACTTCTAAACAAAGAAAAAGAAATATTAATTGAAGGAATTTTTAGATATCCTTCAGAAAAAAAACCCAACAAAAACACAAGGCTGTAAATTCCAAGACATATAGTAGTTAAATTGAACAGTTCAATTCAGAAACAAGATTTACAAATGATCAAGAGAAAGACTTTCAAATACAAAAGAAAGGCAATCCAGTAACACAAGAATCTGTACTCACCACAAAATGCAAGTGGGGACAGAATAATAATAATAATCTGAAAAGTAACAGAATTTAAGATGCAGCTCAGGGTAATATACCCTGCAAGTCTGAGATAAACTATAGATGAAAAAACAATGTTTGACAGTAGAGGCTTTTAAAATATTTTTAGAAATAAAACTAGACTTGAAGAGATTATTTGCTTTTAGAACTCTAGGAAAAAGTAATGGAGGAGGGGTAAATGCATGCAGTAGTCAAGAACAGCAATAGTAACAGAAGGATAGTAGTAAGATCAGTAAAATCCTTCTTTCTAAAGTATGCAAAATGAAAGGGGTAAAGGCAGTTAGATGGAGGTAACTGTAGAGTGGTGAGCCTGAGGCATTATGGACAGAACTTTATGATACCTTGACTACAGGTGAATCAAATTTTATTTTTTTGTGTAACTATATTACAAAATAGGAATTTATGGGGGCCGAGTGAGTAGGGGATAAAGGGGATAAAGGGGAGTCTTGATGAGTCTGGGTCAAATTGAGGGCTAACAATGAGAAGAAGGTGACTCCTGTGTTCTTCAAGGAAGAGAAGAGTCTGAAAGGGTGAGAATTAGATGGAGGGGATGAAGGATTGAAAAGGGGAGGAAAAGATGGAGACCATGTTTTGGTGGTGGGAGGGGGTTCCACTAAATGAATACTCCTATAGGTGAAGATAGATGTTCTATTAGGGGAGATGGGGGAATTTGGGTTGAGTGTTGCTGTGGGACTGGGTACTTGAAAAGACTACTCTTTGTAACTTGAGAATGGGGGAGTTGGAACAACTAGAGGCAATTGGTATCTGGAGGAATGGGAAGACATGGACCCAGGGAGGAGTTTTTGAGGCAAGTGAGGAAAGAAGGTAACTAGACCAAAGGTATATATATTAGTGTTGTGGTTCAGTCATTTCATTGTGACCCCCCTCTTTGAGGTTTTCTTGGCAAGGACACTAGAATGGATTGTCATTGTCTTCTCCAGCTCATTTTCATATTAGAAACTGAGTCAGAGTTAAGTGACTTGCACAGGATCACAGAGCCAGTAAGTGCCTGAGGCCAGATTTGAACCCATGAAAAAAATGAGTCTTCCTGATTCCAATTCCATTGCTCTATTCCCTGCACTAGCTCTGCTAGTGGTGGACTGCATAATTGGGCACATGGGGGCAGGAAGCAGTTCCCACCGTGGAGCAGTGTCCTTTCTATCACCTGCAGGAATTAGCATTGTTCTGAAAATGAGGTATATCGAAAAAGGGGAAGCTGAAGGGCAGACTCTATTAAAGCAGTGGCACCCACTGCTTGGAAGGGAGAGTCCAGGATGAATACCTTGAAGTTTTGATTCCATAAGAAATACAGATGATAGAAGGAAGCAAAGAGTCATTAACCAGAGAATAAGGGCCCAGAATAGACAGAAAGAGATGGTGGCTAATGAAGAGAGTAAGAGAATTCATATACTCTCTTTAAGGCCACCTCTTCAGGGAACAGTCCCTGAGCCCTCCTATTAGTGATGACCTCTCCCAAGTCCAAACTCCAAAGTCTATAGTACTTTGCTTGCTCTCCTCTACTGTGCTCATTGAGTATTGCTTTGTATTATTGTTATTTGTCTAGGTGTTCTTACTTAAGCTGCTTGCTGTCAGGGATTGCATCTTACCTAAACTTTTTCTCATAGCACAGCTCACATAGTAAGCGTTTAATCGGTGTTCAGTTAGTTGAATTTTGATGTGCTTAGGAGACGGTAAGCTCCTAGAGTATAGAAACCATAGAGACTGTAAAAGAAGACCATCCATTTTTTCTAGTGTTTTAAAGTTTATGAAACTTCCTCACAACAACCCAGTGAGGGAGATAGTCTAAGTATGATTCTCCCCAGTTATAGATGAGGAAACTGAAGCTCACCAGCGATTTGCCCAGAGTTAATAGGCTCATTCCAGTACCCTCCCATGTCTCTCTTGTTCTTTCCCTTTGCCTCTTCACACTGCCCCTCTGTACAGCTCCATTCTGTGTACACAGTGAACACTCGATAGTTAACTTGTACTATATGAATTTGCAAAGGACCGCTGGTTTGAGCACTGAAGGGGAATTTTTGATATGGCAACTTCTTTCACAATCTTTGATGGAGCAGATAAGTCCTAGGGCCATGTTGGTGAATTTATGGCATGTGTGCCAGAGCATGCTGGATGGGGCTGCTCACTTCCCTCTCTCCACCCACCCCTCTGCCCAGCAGCGCAATGGGAGTGCTTTCCTGTCTGGGGTAAGGCAGGGAACTCACATGTTGCATGTGGGTTGCAGTTCGGGCACTTGGTCTCTAAAAGGTTCACCATCACTGTTGTTGGGAATTCTCTGAGGAACAAAGAGATTAAGTGACTTGCTCAGAGTTACATAGATAGTAAGGGTCTGAAGCAGGATTTGAATTCAGGTCTTTTTAAAACTCTAAGTTCAATGCTCAGTCTATTGTACCATGCTTCCTCTAAGCTATGTTATTAGGTGAGGAACCAGAGTATGGAGAGGTGGATGGCTTGATCATCTAAGATCATCTCGTCAATGACAGAATAAGGGATTTGAGTTTTATCCAATGAAGTTGATCAAACAGCCTAAAGTCATTGGGCATAGGACTGGGAGCTGGAAGAGACTTTTGAGATGAAGTGCCCTAAAATATCATATTACAGATGAGGAAAACAGTGATCTATCAAGGTGCAATGACTTATCTAAGGTTACATAGCTAAGTGACTGAATCAGGATTTAAATCAATGTCCTTTGGTTCAAAAATCCAGTGCTCTTTATACCATACCACACTGCTTCCTTGAATGAGAAGAAGCTCTTGCTAAATATTTTTTAGAGCAACATCGCCTGATGTTCCCTTTGGGTTTTGCAGGAATTGGAAGGCAAAAGCTTGGGATTCTATATGCTGAGGCTTGTGGTCCAAGCTTGACAAAAGCCCTTTCAGTATTGAAATAACTCTGCTGCTCCAAGCTCTCAGCCCATTTCTATTAGCAGCAGCATTTTCTCTTTGTCTAGAAATTGCTGTGCTAGTATTTGCGGAAGGGGTTCCTCCCTGCTAACTGTGTACTCATTCAGCACTCCCGAAGACAACCTTCCTAGGAAACAGGACCTCTTGTCCCACTGGGCCTCCCTCTTATTTATCTAGTCTTCAAATGACTCACTGCTCTGCATACGTTATTGATGATTCACTGGCTTCCATTCTGACTGAGAGTGGCATCGGATGCCTTTCAGGAGACTAAGCTGGACTCCATGGATTGAAGCCACTGATTGGGGGAGCAAACATCTGGTAAAAATATAGATGGCTAGTAAAAATGTTAGTGGGCTAAGGGCTTTGGGGAATAATCTATAAAGCTTTTATTATTAGCCTTTTTGTTGGGGCTTTTAAAAAAAACCTTACCTTCTATCAGAAGCAATACTGTGTATTGGTTCTAAGGCAGAAGAGTGGTAAGGGCTAGGCAATGGGGGTTAAGTGACTTGTCCAGAGTCACACGGCTAGGACATGTCTGAGCTCAGATTTGAACCCAGGACCTCCTGTCTCCAGGCCTGGCACTCTATCCACCTAGCTGCCCTCTTTGAGTTTACATCTCTTGATATTCTCTCTTCCAAATTGCCTTTATCTGCTCCTCCTTCCTCCAATGTACCCCAACTATGAATTCAAGGACATTGATTTTTATTTTGTTGTCTCATGATGGAGTGTTACACTCCTATTGGCTGGGAAGCTCCAGGATAGCAAATCCATGTTTCATCTTCACTTTGTATTTTCCCTAGTGCCTAGTTCAATGCTCTTCACACAGTAGGTACTTAATAAGTATATGCACTATAGCCTACTCTCTGTCTTCCAGGTATATAAATACTCCTTTCTGGTCCTCAGTTTGCTCATCTATAGAAGGGGAGGATAGAGTTGGTGAATCTTAAGATTCCTTTCAACTTTGACATTCTGGGACCCCTTGATGGAGGTGGTGGTGGCAAGAAGTACATTCATGCCCAATTTGTGTGAGCTTGGGCAAATCAATTCCACCCTCTAGGCTTCTGTTTCCTCCTCTGTAAAGTGAGGGAGTAGAATTAAAATGACAGGTGATCTCTAAGTGCTAAATGCTTCTTTCCAGCTGGAATATTCTAAGCTACGAGTTTCCTTCCAGCTCTATCATCCTCCAAAACCTTGTTGCCCATTTCTCCTGGATAGAGAACATTTCTTCTGGTTTGCTCTTTCTTGCTCTCTTCCTACCCTACTTTAGTTGCAACTTCAGCTCCCTCCTCTAAAGGTCATGGGGCTAAACTTTCTGCAAGTCCTAGGCCAGCCCAGAAACTGAGCATGGAGCAGTAGGTTATATTAGAAGCCACTTTGTTTCCTGAGAAATCAGTGTGGGCTCAGGCAAAGCAGGGTGACAAATTTGGACCCAGGACCCCATTTTCTTCCTCACTCCTTTTCTTCCTTCCCAGGTTAAGCTTCAATTCTATGGGGAGATGGGGATGGGGAGGTGGGAATAGTAGAAGAGCACAGCTTCTGTAGTCTCCAATAAAGAGTAGCTTTTTCCCTTGAGGCAGTCCCCAGGTTGAGACTCCAGCTATTTGGGATTTGGGACTTGGGGGAGAGGCACTCATCCTGGCCCCAGAGGTGGAGGAGTCTCTAAGTGATCCATGACCTCTACTTGCAAAATAGTTGTGTTTATAGTCCCTTGGGCTACGGCCAATTCCAGGGCTCCTGGGTCTTTTGCTACAGACAAGCTCTAATTGTTAGGAAAATTTTACTAACATTGAATTTAAATCTATTTCTCTACAACCTTTATACCCATTTCCCCAAGTTCTGCCCTCTGGGGACAAGTGGAACAAATCTAATATTTCTTTCACATGACAGCCCCCACAAATGCTTGAAGGCAAACATCATGTCCCTCCTATAAGTATTCACTTCTTTAAGCAAAACGCCCCCAGTTCCTTTAACTGATTCTGCATGACGTGGTTTCTAGTTCCCTCAACATCTGGGTCATCCTTCTCAAGACATGCTCCAGTTTGTCAGTGTGCTTCTTAAAGGAGGTGTCCTGAAACGTACAACATGTTCCAGATGTGCTCTTATGAGGGTTAGAGGACAGTGGAACTACCATTTGTTTATTCTGGCTTTTCTGCCTCCATTAATGCAGCCTAAAACTGTGCAAGCTTTTTAGGCCTTTTAGTGGAGGGTCTTCCTGACCCCCCACCTCCAATTGTTAGGGTCATTTGCATGTTATGCTTACTTATTTGTATACGTGTTATTTTCCTCCCAATAGGATATCAGTTCCTTGAGGGCCGTGGCTGCTTTATTTTTTATTAAAAAACAAACAAACACAAAACCTTTATCTTCTGTCTTAGAATCAATCCTGTGTATTGGTTCCAAGGCAGAAGAGGGCTAAAAGCTAGGCAATGGGGATTAAGTGACTTGTCCAGGGTCACACAGCTAGGAAGTACCTGAGGCCACATTTGAACCCAGGACCTCCCATCTCTAGGCCTGGCTCTCAATCCACTGAGCCACCTAATTGCCCCCCCCCCATTGCTTTTAGGGACTGTATCTCTAAAGCCTGGCACATAGTAAGTGCTTAGTAAATATTGATTTAGAGTCTGAACAGATGACTGATTCTTCTATTCCACTGTTAACTCAGTCCATTAGGATTCTCATGTCTTTCCTCCATGAATTGTTGTTTCCATGTTTTCTCCATTTTGTACTTGCCCACCTGAGTTTTTTTTTTTTTAACATCATGACCTACTTTTTTGTCAATATATATCTCAGAGGTAGCAATTCACAACATTCAAAATTTGGACACAGCTGTGCAGAGAGACCTAGAATAAACTTTGTCTGGGACTTTTGCCCTGGTCCTATCCACTCATTGTGGGTCATCAGATTCTGGGCTTTCTTAGCAAGGTGGCAACTGGTCACCTTAGGAATGTGGGGAGAGTAATTTTGAGAACTACAAGGAGGTCTATAGCAAGCAGACTGAGTGAAAATCTGGGATAGGAGCACTAGAATGCTTGCTTCTTTCTTACTTTTCCTTCTTTTCCTTCTTTCCTTCTTTCTTTCCTTCCTTCCTCTCTTTCTTTTTTACTTTTTCCTTCCTTCCTTCCTTTCTTTCTTTCTCTTTCTTCCTTTCTTTCTTTCTCTTTCTTCC
>NC_058131.1:363589971-363647284 GCF_016433145.1 Gracilinanus agilis | reverse complement strand
TCTCTCTCTCTCTCTCTCTCTCTCTCTCTCTCTCTCTCTCTTATATTTCTCCTCTCTGGTTGCATGTTTTTCATCTGTCCTGGGTACTAAAACTAAAACTATACTGGCATATCATTACCAAAGCAGATTCACACCTTCTCTTCAATATAGTCTTGGACAGGTGCCTGGAGCAGAGGGTCAAACTCATGGCCCTTAGGAGTTCAGTCCCAACTAGATTAAAATACATGTATCAGAAATGTTTAGCTGAGTTAACAAAAAATAATACAACACAGATAATTTTAATTTGTGGTTTTCTAAGTCAAAGATGGGGCCTGTAGGGATTGAGTTTGACATCATTGTCTTAGAACCTTGAGAGGTTCAAATATCTGGGATCCAAGCCAGTAAGTGTCAGAGGCAGAATTTAAACCCAGATCCCTCTGACTATCTACCATAGTTGCTGCCTCCTAGTTATTGAACTGGAAAATAATACTCCAGTGTTTTGTAGATAACAGTGTAACACTTGGACTAGTCATCCATTACTCCTCATACTCTGTATCCATCTTACTTTTTTTCAGTCATATATAGGATCTTAGGATGAATAGTAGAACCTTAATGCTTATGTGAATAAAATTTAAAAGCTTTAGTTAAGTATTCACTATATGTCAAGCATTATTCTAAGCAATGACAATTACCAATAGGAGAACAAGGCAATATCTACTTTCTAGTAGTTTATGTTCCAAGAAGGAGAGGCAACTCAGGTAAAATGTTTTAGTTTTAAGCCAGATGGTGGTCCTTAGGGCATGGCCTTCACCTCTTCCCCCATCTGCAAAGCACACTGAAATGCATCTCTTTTAATGTTTTTTCCATTAATAAAATGACATAGATTTCTGATGTTGAACCATTTGAAAATAAGAATTCTCTTGGTTAGAATTTTGTTTTCCAGATCTTCAATAACTCAAAATTGTGGCTGCTGAGGAAGTAAAGGCTATATGTAGCAAATGTGGAAATGAGCCAGGTGGCTTTCTTTTCAAACCAAGATCCAGAATTATGGTAGATGTTCCCTTCCTCACAATGTCAGCCTAGCTGGTTAACAAGCCACTACTATCTGACTGTATAAATATATTCTCTTTGCATTGTCAAATTGTAAAATGAATCAACAAAAACTTTCTTCTATAGCTCTGAGCCCCCAGCTATAAGTTCTATTCCCATAACATACTATAGTTTTATAACTCTTTCTCCTCCTGGGTACAAATCAGTGACTTCCCTACATTGAATTTGAGTGATAATAGAGTAGTAATGAGAGGTGTTATTAACTTTTATCAAAACTGTTTGCTTGAGACAAAGCAAACATTTAAACATAGAAAGTAAGGAAACTTAAGAAGAAGGGTAAGCCTCCCTTTCAGGAGAAGATAACAAGTGACCCTCCTCTTTGATAACAGGGCAACAAAGGAAAGGGAAATGAAAGGAAATGGCTCTGGTCTCAGGAATCAAAACTGAATTTAGCAAGGCACTCTGCCCTGTGTCTTGTGCATGATTGAATTCTCATTCCCCAAATCTGGTACTGCTAATCTCATAACAGCTTCCCCTCTGTGACTTCTTCTTTCCAGGTCCTATATATGTGCTCTCTCTATCTCTGTCTCTGTCTGTCTCTGTTTCTGTCTCTGTCTCTCTGTCTTTCTTTCTTTCCACCTTCCCATCTCCCTCTTTTTCAGTCATATACTCCCCCACTTAAAAACCAGTGGGCTCCTTGTTGCCTTAGGTTAAAACAAAAACTTTTCATCCTGACATTTGTGGATCCTCCACAATCTCCCTCTCTCCTGCTTTCCATCCCTGATTTCTTAGTATTCCCCTTTATGCTTTTTACATTCTGACTCAATGACATCTCCCATTGATGCACATGCTCATCTGTGTCCACCAGTGTATGCTATTCTCTCTCCTTGGAATGTACTTTCTTCTCATCCCTGCTCATTAACATTCTTCTCTTCCTTCAAGGTCCATCTCAAGTACTACTTCTTCCATTAAGCCTTTCCTCATTTGCAACCTAGATGAAAGTGATCTGTCCTTCCTCTCATTTTTTGAGATTTTTGTCTTTACTCTTTGGTCTATTTCATATTCTTTTATGTGTAGAAATCATTTGTCCTTAGCAGATTTTAAGCTGCTTAAGGGTAGACCCATTCCTCATTTTTACATCCCCGGTTGTTGTTCAGTCATTTAAGTTGTGTCTGACTCTTTGTGATTACATTTTTTTTTGCTTAAAGATAATGGAGTGGCTTGCCATTGCTTTCTCCAGCTTATTTTATAGAAGAGAAAGCTGAGGTAAATAGTGTTCAAGTGACTTGCTCAGGATCATATGGATACTGAGTGTCTGAGCCTGGATTTGAATTTTGGTCTGTCTTCCTGCAGTGCCCTTTATTCCTTAGAGACCTCTTAAGTGATCTGGTCAGGGTTAGTGAGGAAATAGTAAGTTTCTCAGGTAGAATTCAAATTCAGTTCTTTCTGATTTGAAGTCCAGTCCTCTATGTAGTGTGACACTTTTCTGCCTTGTGATTGATTGGCCCTCTTCTTTTAATCATAAATATTTCTGATGATAACCTTTCCTCCATTCTTCATTAGTACTGGCCTCTTCACTAGTAGAATGGGTTCTCAACATGGTTATTTCTTCTCTGGAAGCCAGAAATAATGGATAAATCTTTGCTCTGATCCATTTCTCTTAAGGTCATTCATAGAATGGTTGATAGGACACTTTTCTTTGATCCAAGATTTAGGAAATGCAGAGGAGGAAGATGATCAAGAGATAGCAGATCCCCAAAGTAGAATACTGTAGGATTGAGGCTACTGGCCAATGGCCACATAGATGCTGGTGAAATCCATTTTAATCCACTGATTTAGAATGGATTTATTATTCTCCTCCACCTACCCCCAGTCTCTCAGAGAAGCATTAAAGAAATGCACTGCTTATGCAAGTGGTCACACATGATTTCTAGCCTGAGGCTTCAATTGCTCTTTCTATTCTCTCGCCCTTCCTTCTTCCCTTCCACAAAAATAATTCAACATTAAATCTGCCCGGCAGCCAAGGCTCTTCCAAGTTCTCAGCATGGGGGCTTTCTCTTTGTTGAATTTGGAAGAAATTTGAAAGTCCGTCTCCTTAGTTTGGTTAGAGAAGCTCCTACTTCTCCTTCCTCCCCAATATGTACCCTTCCACCCAGTAACATTGGCCTCTTGGCTATACAAGATACTTCATCTCTTGGATCTAGTCTCTCTGACTGTCCACTATTCCTGGAACGTCTCCCTCCTTTGCTCTGACTCCTGACCTCCTTGGCTTCCTTTAAGTTCTAACTAAAATCCCACCTTCTACAGGAAGTCTTCCCAACCCCTCTTAATACTGTTGCCTTCCTTCTGTTAATTATTTCCTATCCATTATGTATGTAACTTGCTTTGTATATATTTGTCTGCATGTTTTCTCCTCCATTAGACTGTAAGATTGTCTTTAGTTTCTTTTTTTTTTTTTTTAATCCCCCAGGGCTTACCATAGTACCTGGCACATAGCAGATGCCTAATAAATGTCCATTTATTGACTGATCAGTTACAAACTAGCTTGTTTGGAAGTGATTCCATGATTGATTTCAAAGTAAAATAATTTCTTAATTGGTCTCCTAGAGCACTGACTGAAAGGATACAGCTCCAATTCCATTTTAGTTTAATAGACATTTTTAAAGTACCCACTATGCACAGGTGCTTGGTCAGTCAATCAACAAACATTTATGGAGCACCTACTGTGTGTTCCTGTCTTCTGAGAAGGAACTTACTTTCTACTCAAGGGATACAACTTATATTAAGAGAATTATAGGCATAATAGTCTGAGGAAGGAGAAAGTGGTAACAAGTAAGATGATCAGGAAAGACTTCTAGGACGTGCTTAATGAGCTGAAACCTTGAAGGAAGGTAGGAATTCTAAGAATTGAAATGAGGGAGTGCACTCCAGGCATGGGGACAGTTCCTGCAAAGGCATGAAAATAGCTATTGTAGTGACTAAATTTGGGGAATAACAAGTAGGTAAATTGGGCTGGAATATAGAGAATGGAAAGGGCAATAAGATAAAATATGCCCAGAGAGGGACTGGATTTAAGTATCAAGTTGAGCGGTTTATATTTTATTCTAGAAGCAACAAGGAGCCTGTGAAGTTTTTAGCAGGAAATTGACCTGGTCAGATCGGTGGATTTAGACCCCAAGGGGATCTTAAGAGATGCCCTCCAAATTTAAAGTCTTAGAGGAGTCTCTGTTTTGAGATTCCATAAAGAGAGGCCTAAGGGGATGGGGGGAAAGTGCCTGGCAATGTGCTAAGCACTTTGCAAATATTATCTCATTTGATCCTCACAATAACCTTGGAAGGTAGGTGTTATTATTAACATTTGAGGAAACTGAGGTAGAGAGTGGTAACGTATCTTTCCAAGGGTCACAGAGTAAGTGTCTGAAGCTAGATTTGAGCTCAGATCTTTCTGATTCCAGGCCTGTCATTCTCTGAGGTATACCACCTCATTGCTTAGAAAGTCAGCCAAATGAGACTGTTATGGAATGTGGATTAGGCAGGCTTTATTGGATAGAAGATAGACAAGTCAATCTTCATGAGATAAACCAATTTCCCATAAACTGTTCTCCTCAGAGAGGCTCTGCTGTTTACCATATGTATAGCCTTGGACACACAGTCCACTTCTTTGGCCTCAGTTTCCTCATCTTTATAATGGGCGAATTTAGCTAGAAGATCTCTAAGGTGCTTTATAGGTCTAAATAGTATGGCATGTGAGTGTGTAGTACTTGAAAGGCAAGAAAAATAGATGGCATCCCCTTGGGTCTCATTCCTTGTGATGTGAGCCAAAGTTTAAGCCTCTGCTGAGATGCAAGGTGAGAGCATCAATTTTCCCTTTTCTCCCAAAGCTGAGCTCCTCTGCCACATGGTGCTATAAATACAAGAGTGTAATTATTCTTCCTCTAAGCCATGTCTAAAACAGGAATAATACTGATCAAGTTTATTTTTAATTTAAAGCAACTCTGAAGAATCAATGAAGGGAACTCTCCTTAACAGGGTTAGGAAGATGGGAAAGGAAGAGCAGTTAGTTTGGGAAGGGCTCAGTGGGGTATGGATGGGGTGGGAAATGGAGTACTTCTGTTTCTCCTGGCTTTATAAATAAACAAAGCTGACTCTAATCAGTGACAGGGCAGCTAGGTGGTACAGTAGATAGAGCACAGGGCCTCTATCTTCCTGAGTTCAAATCTAGCCTCAGACACTTACTAGCTACATGACCCTGGGCAAGTTACTTTACCTGCTGGCCTCAGTTTTCCTTATCTGTCAAATAAGCTGGAGAAGGAAATGGCAAATCACTTCAGTACCCTTGCTAAGAAAACCCCAAATTAGGTCACCGAGAGTTGGACACATCTAAACAACAACAATAACATACAAAGGCACCTAGACCACTATGGGGGCAGAGTCAGAAAGCTCCTTGAGAGAATGGTCTGTGCTTTATATCATGTACACATATTGCCTTTGACAAAATGAATATTTAAGTGCTTATACCAGTGACCTCATTGGTATGGGTATACCATCCACTAGTGTCAATTGAAATCTTTCTTACCCTTGGTAATTCTTGTCTGTGGCTTTCCATAAATTCCCCACAGAGGACCTAACTTATATACTGATGGTCTTATTTTAGTTCTTTTAATATCTTGTTGGTACCACTGCAGCTCATTTGTTTTCCTTCCATCTGGCTATGTGAACAGCCCTCTTCCTTTTCTGAGTCTACATTTTTTGATGATATCTTCTATGTCACTTCTAGTACAGGTCATGATTGGTGTTATGCTGTAGCCTGCTCTGACTCCCACCTCATATCTTTTTATGCCGTATGGGCTACTCATTTTTATTTTCCTGAGATCTTGTTATTCATTAATGTTAAAGAAATAAGTTTTTGTGATCACTGAAAAACCTACAGTTCCTAAGATTTGATCAAGTCTTTTCTTCTCCTTCTACTGACCTTTGAATCAGTTAATTTTCTTCCTACAGTACCTGACCAAGATGTTCGTATTGATGGACCAACTCAATGGGCTGCTTATGTAGCTTCATATCATAGTCTTGGGAATATCCATATTCATCCACTTTGTTTTTCTTGTGTGGATGTCCAAACAATTTTCTGTGTGTGTGTGTGTAGACTGGCATAGTAGATGTTCAGTGTCTGTTGAATTAAATTGCCTCTATGTTGGTCAAAAATAGGAAGGCAGTGTGATGTAATGGAGAGGAAACTAGAATAAAAGACATTAGACCTAGGGTTGAGTCTCAACTCTGATGTTAACTAGATATATCAGTGATTCCCAAAGTGGGCACTACTGCCCCCTGGTGGTGCTGCAGTGATCCAGGAGGGCGGTGATGGCCACAGGTGCGTTTGGGGGTGGTGAATAACTGTAAGGGGGCAGCGATAGTATGTGACAGGGGGTGCTAAGTAATATTTTTTCTGGAAAGGGGGCGGTAGGCCAAAAAAGTTTGGGAACCACTGAGATATATGATCTTGAACAATTAGCCTAACCTCTTGGTGGTATTATCCCTTCATCCCTAAAAGGGGGCACATTTTCTGCTCTCCTAGGACTTTTGTGGAAATCAAATATGAAAAGTATAAGCACAATGCCAAAATGAGTATCAAGTGTTTTATGTGACCCAAAGCAATATGGAATAGAGTGGTATATGGCAGCTGAGATTTTATCTTCTCTTTGTCAAGGAGGGTCAAATGGAGGAGAGGGAGGGACTTACTGCTTTTCCTACACTACACCACAGGTGATGTAGCTAGTGATTTCTCTTGGAAGTTCTGTGTGGCTACTGCCTTCTTGGGAGTGACAGGGAAAAATGAGATTCCTTTAAGTGACACCAAAGAAGGAGTTCAAATTTTTTGATTTTTCTGTTGGAAAAACAAAATGAAAGCCTGGGAGGTAGCATAGTATAGTGTAGTAGATTGGCAAGCACATTTTATCTGAAGTTAGAGGCTGTTGTATAATTGTTTTTTTTTCAGTTGTGTTTAACTGTCTGTGACTCCATTTGGGGTTGTCTTGGCAAAGATACTGGAGTGGTTTGCCACTTCCTTCTCCAGCTCATTTGACAGATGAGGAAACTGAGGCAAGAGGCAAACAGGGTTAAGTGATTTGCCCAAGGTTACATAGCTAGTAAGTGTCTGAAGCCAGATTTGAATTTAAATTAGCATCAGTATTTCTTAATTTTTTTCTGTGTCATGGAGACCTTTATACCCCATTATTTTCTTTCTTTTTTTTTTTTTTAACTCTTATCTTCTGCCTTACAATTGATACTATATATTGGTTCCAAGGCAGAAGAGTGTAAGAGTTAGGCAATTGGGGTTGTGACTTGCCCAGGGTCACACAACTAGGAAGTATCTAAGGTCAAATTTCAATCCAGGTCCTACATAACTCTTCTAAGAATAATTTTTTAGATGTAGTAAATAAAATTCATAGGATTAGTAAGGAAATAATTTATATTAAAAGTCATGTGTGTGTGTATTCAGTTTTATGGACCCCAGGAATCCCTGGCCCAGATGGTTTCCTGGCATATAGCACGAGTTTAATAAATGTTTGGTGACTAAGGTCCCTTTTTTGTATAATCACCTAGGAGACTTAAGAAGCTCATTCCTCACACTGTGTGTCTGCCCTTGGGAAGATCATTTAGCTCTTTGAGAGCTGGGTCTAAATCTTTTCTCTCTGCATTCCTAGTTTAGCCAAGTATGGGGCTCTGCACAGGAGGAAGGCCTCAAACAGTGATTACAGAATTGAACTGCAAGAGAGACTGTCTATTTAAAATGTTTATTAGTGTTGGAAGAAAAAATGCGGTGGGCAAATGTACAGATATCAAGGCCTCAATCAATCCACAGCAAAAACCTGTATCGCAACTAACCCAGCTTACTTAGTATCAGGTCCCAGATCAAACTGGGTTGTTTCTTTTAGGGGAATGGTCCATGGAAGCATTATTCTCTAGCAGAAAGTGACTTTGTTTAGTTGGATTTTGAATGTTTCCCCCATCCCCCCACCCCTTTTATTTTCTGTTGTCAAAGTATGACAGTGATGTGGGATGGTGTTTTCTATTTATTTAGTTTTGGGTGTCAGCATTTCCCTCCACTCAGGCTTCTCATTCCAGAATAAGAGAGCTATTCATACCAAGGAGAGGTGTTCAGATCCTCTCCTTTAGATTGCAAAGCTTAAAGTAAACATCTCATCTTTACTTGGATATCAACAGCTTTCCCCAAGTCAGATCAAAAAAGAAAATACATACTTCATCCAGGCCCTAACTTAGCACAAGTCCTCAGGAACACAAGGGACTAGATAAATGGTTCCCTGAGTTGAATTCAAAATATTTGTTAGAAGAGTATGATGGGGCTACACGGAAAGTCTTTTACTTTCCTAAATTTCCAGTTGTCAAATTTCCCTAATACAACATTCGTAGGCAACACTTTGTATTCAGTGGGGAGGGTGAAAAATCCTTACACTATAACTATATATAACATATATAACTATATGTCCTCTTTCCAGTGGTGTTGTAGATCAGTAAAGAATTTAATTTATCTGATTTTTGATAAGAGAAACAAACCAGTGACATCACACACACACACACACACACACACACACACACACACACACACATACAACACAGGCCAAGGTTAAATTTCCAGAGTAAGCCATTTATGTCTGAAATGAAGACAGGAACATAATAAATACAAAGATTAAGTATTTACAATTGCAGCAATGACATGAGACGCCAGTAGATAACAACACATTTACACTGAGGAAATGAAAAGTCATGCCGCATACAAGATCAACCCAGGATGATCAAAGCAAGAGTCAGGACTGTATCTCTGGCATTCCAAATGATTCTGCTCAGGTGGCCTGGGACATGGCAGGAGCCCCAGATGGGCTGTTGCTCCTCCCCCATTAAGGCAGCGGCATGAGAAGCTCGGTAATCAGTCCTTGGTTTTCCTGGCAGCACGATGTGGTTTTATTAGGCAGAAGACGGTCTTGGTGAATCCTCCCTCCAGCCCTGTTGGAGTTGTGGACTATGCAAAGGTGAGATGACAGAGTGAGGTAGGGGTCGAAGATGTTGGGACCCTTAAGACGAGGCTCTGGCAGTGGAGACACTTCGATGGAGAAGGAACCTGAGCTGTGGCTTTCCCCTTTTTTGCCCTGTCCTTAGATTCTTCTAAGGGAGAATGTGCTGACGTGCACATCTCTGACAGAAATATTTTGGACCTTCTTCTCCTAGGGGAAGGAAGGACCTATTCCAGGAGCCATCTCAGCTTCTGTGTTTTCCTGGAGTAGTAGCCAGGAGAGGCAAGAAAGGATTGTTTTATTTGATAGTCTAGAGGGCAAGAGCTAGGGAGAGAGGGATCTGAGTCAGAGATGCGTTAATGGTGACAGTGGGCTTAAGTTTATTCTTTCCTTCCTTTCTTCATGTTGACTCTCCTTCCTTGGACATTTATGACCAGGCTCTCCTCAAAGTGGACTGTCTTCCAAAAAGAGTAGGCACTCTCTCATCCAGGCTACCCAGAAACACACCTTTTCTTTTCCCTCCTTTTGGATTCTGGTAGTAGAGATCCCTGTTTTAGACACAGCTTCAGGAAGCAAATAATGTCAGCTGTTCTTTAGCAAACTGATAATGGGGAGAAACAAAATTCTAAGGGAGGCTCTATCAGACGTATTGTATGTTTGTATGTTTGTGCTTCCTTCCTCACTGTTTTCCTAAGGGGCTAGAAGTCCACATTAGTCATACATTCCTTTACAGGGCTTCCGCCTGAGTTCGACCAATGGCTTAAAGTTCGCTTTTGGAAGATGAACACAAAGAACAGTGTATGTTTCCATCATATGCGTGGATTTGTAGCACAGGACTTTGAAATGTAGGAGGTATTTAATAAATGTTGGTTGGCCTGGGGGAAAAAATAAAGAAAAACTAACAGAGAGGGATGGGTTCGCTTTGTGATGGACAGAGCACACTGGGTTTGGAGTCCAAATGTAATGGACAGAGCACTAGGTTAGAATCTCAGCTCTGAAACTGACTTCTTGTATGATTTTGAGCAATCTACTTCATCTCTCTGGGCCTCAGTTTCCTGATCTGTAAAATGAGACCTAAAGGTCCCTCCTGGCTCTAGAACCCATTATGGTTTTTTTTAAATAACCTAGTTGTCTTATCTAAACGTCATTTATTTAGATGACAGAAATAGATGATTTCTATGGTCTTTTCCAGCTGGCTCCTATGATCCCATAGTTTTAATGACCCAGTAGCCTTGTTTAAAAGCCATTTATTTAGACAACAGACAAGTAGATGCTATTGGATAAATAAAAAGCCAAATTGTGAAGTAAAGCAGTGGTTAAGATACACATGGGGGCCATCTGATCAGGCCGTTTCACCCATACAGGGAACAATGGCTCAGAACAAAACCCAGAGTTCTCTGCTTCAAGGATCTGGGCAAGAAACCGAATTTCAGCGTGGCACCAAGCATCACAGCTGACTCTCCTCTTCCTCTCAGCCCTTCTTCTTCCCTGCATCCCCAGTGATGACTTGACATTCACAGCTGCATCTGAATCCAAATTCCCAGGGAACCCAACCACTCTTTGGGAAGACAGCACCGAAAGCCACAGAAGTGAGCCTAGCGTTGGTGATATGGCCGGGCCCAGGTGGAAATGCCCAACCTCGCTCCCTCCTCCCCACCCCCACAACAGAGCAAACCATCAGACTGACACCCACTTGGCCCTATTGCTCAAAAGAAGACAAAAGTTAAAATGAGGACAACACTTGGAGCACTCACTTAAATATGCGTAAGTGCCGAATTCACCAGGTACAACCAAGAGCTTACTAGCTCCGGTGTCTCCATCTCAGCTGCCCTTTCCACTTATTTATACACCTTCGATGAAGTCCACAATTCCCTTAATACCCTGCATGTGACATCCCCCCGCTTTAATGGTAAATGTTTTGGAATGTCCATAGATAAGAAAATGGACGGTATGGAGGAAAGATTTCATGATCAAGTGTGTGTCTTTTCACCTCCGGATATCTGAATACTCAGCCCGTTCATCTTCCCACTCATGACTTCCCTGGGCTCCCTGGGTTCCTTGGCTCCCGGCTTTGCCACGGATGTGGGCATTTGGGTGACTCTTGCTACCTCTTTCCCCCTTGGCACCTCTGGAAGCATCCCTCCCGCTCGGCTCTGGGAGGTGGAAGCCTAGATCCCCTTGGTAAGCCCGGAGGGTCTTGGAGCCCTCGGCCTGCAGCTGTCTCTCAGGACTGGCCGCCGACTCTCCTTGGGCAGCCGAGTTACAGAAGCTCAAGATGGAGCAAAGGCTTCCCCAGTTCTGTTCACACTGAGCCTGCACGCTTCGGGTGATGGCCTCTTTCACCTCTTCCCCACAGGTCAGCAGCATGTTCACCAGGTCTACGTAGGGTCTGGAATTGCAGGCACAAAGAAGGGGCCGGATGCCCGGAGTGGGTGGTGGGAGAAAGAGAGAAGAAAAGAGACACTAAGAATGAAACAAGGCAATGGGCAGTGCTTTGGAAGCTTGAGCCTAAGGGCCTGATTCCTGTGTCCCCCTTGCACAAACATTACAGGGGCCCCCAAAGAACAAGTCTAGAACCAGAAAGGATCGACTACATCTATGTCTCAGCTTCTGCCGGAACTCTTTGAAGGGGTCTCAGCTAAAATTGTTTTAGAAGAGTGATCCTGTGTTCAAGCTGGACAAAAATGCATTATCCATTATGAGCAAAACTGAGCATTCAAGGAATATTTATCCTTGGACAAGGAGCTAAACCTCCTTAGTTTTTTCATCATAAAATGAAGGGATTGGACTTGGTGGGCAGCCTTAAATCTATGACCTGAGGTGCAGGGCATTGTGTTAATTTAAATGGTCAAGATGACCTCAAGAGACTAATAATGCATTGGTGAGGAGAAAGGGGATATACCCCTGCCCCAAAATACACACACATGTGTGTGTGCATGTATATATTTATAAATATTATTATTAATTAATATTATATATTTATATGTAATAAATATATAAATGTGTGTGCATGCAGGTATATATGTACATGTATATCTATACACGCATATGCATATAAATATATGGCATATTTATATGTGTATATGTATATAAAAGCCCAATGACAATAACTACTATGTTTTAGAGCATTTCAAAGCTGCTTTATATCAATTATTTACAACTCACAATAACCTTGTGAGGTAGATATGACAGATATCATCCCCCCACTTTACAGCTAGAGAAACTGAGTCTCAGGAAAGGTGAATCACTTGCCCATGGTCACAAAGCTAGTGTTATTGAGAGATCTGAACCCTGGTCTTCTTGGTTTCAAGACTCATTCTCCTTGTGAATCCCCACAGCCTCTCAGTAAAAATACAAAATTGAATTCAATAAGCACAAAATGTGGGCTGCTCGGTGGCACAGTGGAGAGACCAACGGACTTGGGAGACAGGAAGACCAGACTTCAAATCCTGCCTCAGATACTTACTAGTGATGTGACCCTGGCTAAGTCACTTAACCTTTATCAGCCTCAGTTTCCTTATCTGTAAAATAGAGATGGTGATACTAGCACCTACTTCATAGGGTTCTTGGGGAGGGTCTCATGACAAAATATGTAAAGTGCATTGCAAACCTTAAAGTGTTACAAATGCTTTAAAACTAAAATGAATGAGTAGAAGAGACAAAACATTGCTTCATCTGTGAAATGGACATACTAATAACTGCTTACAGGTTGGTTTAAAGAGCTAATGAAGGAATAATCACTTTTCTAGAGTGATTTCTAGTTTATAAAGTGCTTTGCTTGCAGCAGCCTTGTAAGGTATGAGTGGTTTCAACCCCATTTTAAGGACAGCAGGATTGGGGTCTGGAAAGGCCTTTAGTCTGATCCCTGATTTTAGAGGAGACCTCAGCTCAGACAAGGGACCCCACTGGAGGGCCCTGAATAATGGGCTACAAATCACTTTGGTCTGCAACCTTTCTAGGATGAAGGGAGGTTATGCCACAGGGTTTGGAGAAAGGACACAATATGTGATATTGAGACATGGGGGTCTGAAACCCAGTGCTGACATTATTGTGGGCAAATCCCAGCCTCTCTGATCCTCCATCTGTAAAATGGGGATGGCAGTGCCTGCCCTCCTTACCTCACAGGGCTGGGGTGAGCAAAGTAAGCCTTCTTAACAATTAAAAGGGCTTAAGTAAGGGCAATAGTTGTTCATTTTAATTCCCGAGACTGGAGACGTGCAGAATGCCTCCACTGAGCTGCCCTGAATGAGGGCTAAGTGTCCTCAAGCAGAAACATTCAGTTCTCTGGCCACTCCACCTGCCTTGGGTTGTGTTGTTAGGAAAACAGTGCCAGAGGAAGGAATGGCAGAACTGTGTGAACCACCCAGAACCAGGCACCGTGCCTCCTTCTCACGTCCTAAGGCCAATCTGGGACAGGGAGGTCTCTAGATTTGATTCTGCGTTTGCTTTTGGAGGTTTTCTTAGCCCACAGGGGCCAGGTTAGCCCAGAGGGCCAATGTTATCTGGAATGTGGCTAACCGTAGTTCCTAAACCATCCAGTTCAGCAGTTCTTGCCTAACAGGCCCCTTGTGCATATTTGATAGTAAATATTGTCACTCTGGGCCATTATATGGGTCATAAAGTTCACTTAGGAATGTGTGAACACTTAAGAGAAGGAATAAAACTCTCCCCAGTACACTGAGGTAGAAGGAGCATTGGGTTTGAGTCCCAATTATTTATTATTCGATAGGGAAAGACCAGAAAAGGCTTTATTCTTGATGGCTATATGATCTTGGGCAAGTCTGCTTTCCTTCTGTGGGCCTCAGCTGCCTCTTCTAATAAAGAAGGGAAGGCATTTTTATAGCATCTACTCTGTGCCAGGCACTATGCGAAGCATTTTTTACAAAACAAATATTTGATCCTCAGAATAACTCTGGGAATAGATGCTGCTATTATTCCCATTTTACAGTTGAGAAAACTGAGGCAGAGAGAAGTTTAAGCAACTTACCCAGAGTCCTACAGCTAGTAAGCTATCTGAGGTCAAATTTGAACCCAGGTCTTCCTCACTACAGGCCAAAAAAGTTTTCTATCCATTGTGCCATATAGCTACCTCAAGAAAGTAGGACAAGGTGGTCTCCAGGGTCTTGTCCAGCTCTGGATCCCAAGAAGAAGCAATGAGGACCTGTTTGCCATCTTTGATTATCTTTAATATTTAAGTTATGGATAGACTTGAATTTTTTTTAAACCTCTACCTTCTGTCTTAGAATCAATTCTGGGTACTGGTTCTAAGACAGAAGAGTGGTAAGGGGTAGGCAATGGGAGTTAAGTGACTTGCCCACGATCACCCAGCTAGGAAGTGTCTGAGGCCAGATTTGAACCTAGAACCTCCTGGGTAGACTCGAATTTTTGTTTATCAAGTATGCAGTACTTTAAGATTTCATTGTTTTTCAGTCCTGTCTGACTCTTCATGGCCCCATTTGGGTTTTCTTGGCAAAGATCCTGGAGTGGGATTGCCATTTTCTTCTCCAGGTCATTTTATAGATAAGGAAACTGAGGCAAACAGGACAAAGTGACTTACCCAGGGTCACACAACTAGTAAGCATCTGAGGCTAATTTGAACTCAGAAAGATGAATCTTTCTGATTCCAGGCCTAGCTCTCTAGCCACTGTGTCACCTAGCTGCCCTCTTTAAGCCCTCTAAAGGGATTCACTAGCATTTAAATCCATCTGTCCTTGCGTATTACTGAGTTAAAGTGGGATAGATTCTTCTAGAGGGAAAAAACAAAGCCCTGGGGAGTGAGACACTTTTTGTGAGCTTACACAGCAGATGAGGACACTCTAGAGCTCACAGTGATACTTGGCTGCTGGTGCTAAGAACCAGGGACTGACCCACGGAGGTAGAGAAAATAGCTCTGGATTTGGGATTCGAAGCTCTGGGTTTGATCCCAGGTCCAGTACGTTTCCTGTCTGTGCGACCTTGGACAATTTCTCCCTCTAGGCCTCAGTCTACTTCTCTGTAAAATCCGAGGATTGGACTCCATCTCTGAGATCTCTCGGAGTTCTAATTCTTTTGATTAGTGTGATGTAGTTCAGTACTTCACCAGCAAGAAAATCAAACAGCATTCAATGACCCACTAATTATAAGTGAAACAACTATGGGAAGCAGAGAAATGAGACAGTTTGGGTCCATCTGGGCCCACTTTGCTCATCTAATTTTCATACTGAACTTTTTCCCCCCCTCAAACCCTTATCTTCTGTCTGTCTGTCTTGGAATCAATACTGATTCTAAGGCAGAAGAGCAGTAAGGTCTAGGGCAATGGGGGTTAAATGACTTGCCCAGGATCACACAATTAGGAAGTGTCTAGATTTGAACTCAGGATCTCCCATCTCTAGGCCTGGCTCTCAATCCTTTGAGCCACTCAGCTGCTCCCCCCCCACCCCCCAATACTGAACTCTTAAGAGCCATTACAATGGTGGAAAGAATGCTAGGTTGGAGTTAGAAGACCTGGGTTTAAATAGCAGCTCTGATACTCACAACACTGAAGCTGCGTCTCCTTAGTGAAGTCATTTTACTTACTGAGCCTCAGCTTTGTAATGATTAAAATGAGAGAGATAATGGTAATATGAATACTACTAGCAATAACACACTACCTACCTCGGATGATTGTTATGAGGGAAAGTGCTTCGTAAACTTGGGAATTCAAACTCTAATTATTTTCTCCATTTTGTTGTCTCGTTCTCCTAGAAGGAAGGGTGGGGTGAGCTGTCGACCATCCAGGTTGGCTGGCTGGGGGGGTGGTGGGGGGGAGCAGCATGCTATTCAGGTCTTGGCAGCCCAAGGAGATGGCTCTAGGACTCTGGGCTAGTCAGTACTATTCAGTCAGCTTGGAACTCTCTCTGCCTGACGAGAGAGCTGCACACTATTAGGGTGTGCAGAACACTCTTAATCTAAGTTGTCCTGGGCTGGCACAGTGCCTTCTCATGCTGCAGCCTCAGCCTGTGTCTAATGACAAAGCCCAGCTCCCTTAACTGGGTGTCAGCGCGGCTAAAGGATTTAAAAAAAAAATACTTGGAAGGAGACGTGCCTGGCAGCTCCAAGCCACTGACTGTTGCCAGCAAAACAGCAACAGTGCTACAGCTGGAGAGCCAGGGTGGCTGGAGCTTGGAGAAGGAGTGTCTGATGACACCAGAAAAGTAGTGTGAAGTTGGGCCATGGTACTTAATTTCCCTGAGCCTCAGTTTCCTTAGCTTTCAAACGGAGATGATAAAACCATACTAAGTCTCACAGGGTTGTGAGGAAAGGGCTTTGTGGACTTTTAAACACTAAAAGAAATGAATTCTTGTCAGGAGATCCTGCTGAAGGCTAGGTTTTTCCACTGGGATTGTTTTATTTCTTTTTAGAACCTCTCAGTGTCCCCAAACACCAAGGGATATGTGTAGCTTGTCCCTGGGAGCCCAGAAATAACCCCGATGACATGGGGGTGAAGGCTGTTGCAGAATCCCTGAGGAGCTTCCTAATTCTTCAAAATGGGTCAAGCCCTGACCCACATTCCAGGTCCCACCAGAAAACTCACATTTCAAGGGAGGGCTCCACCATTCCTGTCTGTTTAAAGACAGACAGCAGTCCCAACCAGAAAATTTAGCAACACCTATTCAAAAATTCCTAATTCTAAAAGAGACCACTCCAGAAAGGCCAGGTTTCTCCAAGCTGCAGAGGAATATTAGAGGCTTCTAAGTTAACCTTCCAATTTTCAGTGTTTGGAGCCAACATTTTTTGTCTCCGAAAGGATGTGTGTTGGTCATGCGTGTGAATGAACTTGGTGAGTGTTTCTTGGCCATGGAGTTTGTTTGCCTCTTGTCTTACTTAAGAGTTTTGAGGGACAATCTCTCATTCCCAGAGGTGCCCAGAAAGGAGGGAGTTTCACAGCTCCCCCTTCACCTAACATAAGCATGTTCAAGAGATGAAAGAAGGGCCCCATTTGGGAACTTGGAAATACCTTACTTATTTGCTAGAGGACCCTCTCATTCCTAGCTACAAGTGAGCAGCCATCATGGTCCAGGAGAAAGGCCTGGAACAAGGAGACCTGAGGCTGATTTCTGGCAAGTTGACTCCTATCTTTGAGTGCTTTAGTTTCTCTAACCGAAAAGTGGGAAGTATATCTAGGGATGGTGTGAGGCTGAGGAATCATGATACATATGGAATCTCCCCTCTGAAGATGGAAAAACTATCATCCTTCTAGGTAAGGGTTTTGAAATACCCCACATTTTTTTTTTACTAAGTTTGTGGGTTTTCTTGTTACTACTAGGTTATTAGGCATTCTCAGTAGTCAGAAGGGCAGGCTGTCCCATGTCTCAGGGCAGGCTGCTTACCTCTGCAGGACAAATTGCAGGATCTTCATACCCCCTTATTCAGGGTGGGTTCTGGAGTCCCATGTAATATTAGTGGAACTAGTTCTGCTATAAACCAAAATGATACCAACATTTGGTGGATATGGATTGCAAATGGCAAATTTCAGGGCATTTAAATCACTAGTAATCCCAGGTCAGGCTTCTGGGACATAGTAGAAAGAATGCTGGGTTTGGAACCCAGAGATCTTTCATAGCCACATGCTACATATGATTATGGGCAACTCACAATCTCGGTTTACTCAAGTGTAAAATGGGGACAAAAAAACCCTGCATTACCCACCTCAGAATTATTGTGAGGATAAAAGAGATCCAGCATGTAAATAATTTTGTAAATTTAAAGCATCTATTAATAGTTCTTTTTTTAAATCTTTACCGTCTGTTTTGGAATCAAGGCTGTATATTAGTTTGAAGGCAGAAGAGTGGTAAGGGCTAGGCAATGGAGGTAAATGACTTATTCAGGGTCACAAAGCTAGGAAGAGTCTGAGGCCAGACTTGAACCCAGGATCTCCCATTTCCAGTCTGGGCTCTCTATCCACTGAATCACTTAGCTGCCCCTGAACTATTTTTTTCAAAATTAATTGAGAACAAAGAGAATACTGTTCCTGAGGACCTCTTACTAGCATAACTATTTGCTTTAGGCAAGCTTTCCCATCTTTGATGCTTCTGGGTTTTGAAAAGGTGGCACTCAAATGCCAATGGGAGGGAAGGCCTGGAGAGGCCACTTGGGCTTCTGCATAGAAAATTATAACTTTTTCCATTTTCTAGAAAAGCTGATCTCTCAAAAAGAGGTCACTTCTCTTTCTCCCAATATCATCTCTAATCAGACCAAAGTGAGGGAAATTCCTTTTGCAACTGACTTGTGACTAAGCAGCCAAAACTCACTCATGCAGTAGCAGATCTTTGAAATGGATCATCTCCACCATCACTTGTATGTTCTCTTTGGCAGCAGAGCAGAGGTTGTGTTTCAGGTAGCATTCCCGCTGTAACTGGAATACCATCTCCTTAATGGCTGGGCACTTCCGGCTGATGCAGCTGAATTTATGTCTCAAGGCGTGGGCTTTACACTTCAGGGCATCTTTGATGAAGGACTTACCCTGAACAAATAAAGAAGGGAGGAAATGAGAAAAAAAGTGTATAGCATATCAGTGAGCAATAGGTTCTTATACTGGATCTATCACCCATAGATTAAGAGGTTGAAATGACCCTAGGAGCCATCCACTCCAACTCTCATTTTACAGATGAGGAAACTGAGGTACAAAGGGATTAAGTGACTTGACAAGGTCAAATAAGCAGTATGTGACAGAGGCAAGATTTGATCTTGCATTACAAAGCCAGCCCCTTCTTTCCACTGGGCCACATTCTTTCCCGCTGTATAAACTTAAGCAAATCTCTTCCTTTCTCTAGGATCAAAGTCTCCATTCCTATAAATGAAGGAGTTGAAGTAGGTAAGTTGAAGGAGCTGAACTAGGGCCAGCTAGGTGTCATAGTAGATAGAATGGTGGGCCTGTAGCCAGGAAGACTCATCTTCCCGAGTTCAAATTTGGCCCCAGACATGTAGTAGTTGTATGACCCTGGACAAGTCAGCTTACTATGTTTACCTCAGTTTCCTCATCTATAAAATGAGCCAGAGAAGGCAATGGCAAACCACTCTAGTATCTTTGCCAAGAAAACCTCCAATGGGGTCACAAAGAGTCAGACATGACTGACCAATGGCAGGGAACTAGACAATCTCTAAAACCCCTCCCAACTTTAACAGTCTAGATAATCCGATAAGCTTGTTCATGTTTTGTGTTCATTCTCCCTGGACCAAAGTGGGGCTGACAGCTGTAAAATTTTCCACTTTAGAATAGAAAACTTGATAAGCGAAATGTTGTAGTGGGAAAAGTGATGGAGTTAGAATCGGGGAACTTAGAGATCTGGGCCCAAATTCCAGCTTCAACACTTACTTGCGATGTCACCTTGGACAAACAACTGAAATCCCTTTGAGCTTCAGGTTTTACATCTGCAAAATGGCTGATAATAGCTCCAACCTCCCAGGGTTGTTGAGGGGAAAGCACATTGTAAAACTCAAAATGCTATTTTAAAAAAAGGAGCTTTGTTGTCACTCTTATTAGTCAGGAGGTTGATCCTGGGCCAGTTAGACCTTGAGAAATAGCAAGGCTCTCTCTACCTTGTCTTCTTTCTTTTTTTCTTTCTATCTATTGCAGAAGCTCTCTCTGATGGAAGGAAGCCCCAGATACTGACTTCAGACAGCTGGAGCTTTCCTCAGAATTATCATCAGTTGAGTTTATACCTATTGTCTCCCCACTCCAATCCTCCCTCAGGGTTAATAGTGCTGTTTGTCATCCCCTACTCCCCCACCCCAGTGGAAGTTTCCTTTTGCATGTGCTCAGATTGTACATGGATTCCTCAGTCAGCTGCAATGAATCGCCTTTCTCTTTTTCCTTCTGATCGCATTTTCAATCTCGAGGAGAGGTATTAACATTGGCTTTTCTCATTCCTGCTAGAAAACCAGCTGTAGTTAGAAAAAGAATTGGCTCGGACATCAGAAGACTTGGGTCTGACTTCTGGCCCCAGCTTCTTATTGCCTCTGTGCCCATGGACAAGCCATTCCCCCTTTCTGGGTCTCAGCTTCTTCCTCTGTAAAAATGAGGTGGTTGGCTTGATTGACCTCTGAGCTCTCTTCCGGTTCTAAATCCAATGATCCCTCATGCCTACGATCCTGCTTCCCTAAGTCCCCATGAAATTTCCTCTTCTACCTTTTGGAGGAAAATTCCTTTTCATTGGAAAATGATCCCTACTCCTTTTAGGTATTAAAATTGTCGTCTCTGTGACACTTGCCTGGCAGCATCTGGAGATTTGAGCTACTCAGCTGACACAGACATCCCTCCCTCCTCCTCACTCTCCCTGCCTTGGAGTGGCCAAGCCATCCAGCTAGGCACACATCTGGCCTACAGTTCTCTTTCCTGGCAGCCCTATTGGTCTCTTCTTATCCTAGAAAGGAGACAGCTGTTAGGGGCTTCAGAGGGGAGCTTAGAGTGTTTAATTCCTTTATCAACCTCCAATAGCAGGTCAGGCATTTATGCATCAAAGTATACTCAAGTCCTCATGCTTTCCATTACAGCAACAAACTGTTGCAGATGACTTTTCCTCATGCTTTTTCAGATGGACACAAAGAGTTACATTGGAGTTGGAAAAGTAAGAGGGTTAGGGTTGGAATTTAGTGATTATTTGGTACATTTATTTGGGTTTCTTGGAAACAATTGTAACAATTTGAATATATTTTCTTTGCAACAGAAAAAAAGGTTATGTAGTTACCTTTCTTTTTTCCTTAGCTCTTTCATCTGTTCCTTCTTCTCCCTATCTTACTATCCCTTTCTATTAAGTGGAAAAAAGATCCACCAATCTGAAAACCTCCTGGAAACTGAAATCTCTGAGGGTGTGTGTGTGTGTGTGTGTGTGTGTGTGTGTGTGTGTGTGTGTGTGTGTGTGTATTCTGAAAATAAGACTCTTAGGACCATAGCAATTAAAAAATATTTCAGGTAACTGCCTTTCCCCCCTCTCTTTTGCTCCTTGACTCTGTAATTTTAATGTTTTATGGATCTATAAAGCATGAAAATTGAGTATGTATACTTTTGCTCCATCCACTGATGGAGGAAGCTAGTCTAATAGAAGGAGCACTAGATTTAGAATCAAGACTGGGTTTGAGGCTCTATGGTTTTGGATACTGGACAAGTTGCTTCACCTCTCTAGATTTGTTTCCTCAACTGTAAAAAGAAGACCCTGACTGAATAAGCTTAAAAATCCCTTCCAGATGTAATTTTATGCCACACATAATTTTTGTGAACTTCTGTAGCCAAAAAAAAAAGTCATCTCCTGGTGGCTAAACTGCTGGTGAAGCACCTCTTCAATTTTAGCAAAGTTTCTCCTTCAAGGATAGACATAAGTCCATCACCAAGACTGTGTGCAAAGTCCTCTCAGCCTGGCAGGGCTGCCAGAGCTTTTGCTCACTGGCAAAGCCTTTTAGAACCTGGGACCAACTCTATATTCAATAAGGCAGTGGACCAGGATCTTAGTAGAGAACCACTCTATTATGTTTCCTAATTCCAGGGAATTCTAATGGATCTTTGCTCATGGAGAGGAGAGTTGGGAAAGCAGAGCTTCAAAGCTTATCTCTTCTACCACTGTTCTTTTGCCATCTCTCCTGCCACCTTTACTGCACACCCCCCCCCCCCCCAACTACTACCTCAACCTCTAGCCTGCCAGGCTCTTTTTGCCTACTTCTAAGGAAGAATAGGTGATGCCATAGTTACTTCTCAATGCCAAAATCCAGGGGAAATCATGTGATAATGAAAGACAACCCTGTTTTGCATGCATTGCCTACAGAAAGATACCAGATGATGGCTGGGGATTTTTTAAAACTACACTATAAACTGCAAGGTCAAGCCAAAAGTAGCTGGCCCATCCAAATGTTCTCATTTCTCCCCAGTGAAATGGGAGAGTAGGTTTACAAGACATAATAACAGGATGCTTCAGTGATGTATAAAATGGGCTGGGGAGAAAGCGAAGGCAAGGAGACTAATGTCACATGCTTTCTGAAAATATATTTTTATTGTCAGTGTCAGAGCCAAAGATTATATGCTGTTTGGCTGCCATGCCCAATGTAGTGAAGCTGTTTTAATTCTGCTTAACATGAAACTAGCTAGAGTGTATTCTACCTAGACTAGGTCTAAATGGCTAGATAAAGTGGAAAATTGAATGGAGATTCTTTGGTGAGTAGGGAGAACCAGTCAGACTGAAATAGGGTAGAAAGAACACAGGGCTTGGAATGAGATCTGGGTTCTAACTCAGCTTCTGCCACTTATTAGTTATGTCCTTTCCCTTCTTCCTGACTCAGTTTGCTCATCTGAAGCCAGATTAGATGATGTTCCAAGTTCCTTTCCAAATCTAAAATCCTTTGGTGCTGATAAGAGGGGACTGATTTTTGTGACATCTCAGCTTCACCTACCTTTCCATATCTGGCTATAGTAGCTTTTATAATACTGTCCCACAGGACTAATCTAGTCCTAAACTAGGTGTGTGATAATCAGAGTGAGGGGTGTCAAGTTGGGGTGCTGCCTCAGGACTTCTGTTGCTTTCCTGGGTGTGCACTCTTTGTCCTGACCTTGGTCTACATTGTTCAGATTCCCAGATGATTGCTCAACTCTCTTTATTTCACTTTGCTTACACAGACTCAGCCTAAGAGCCCAGAAGAGTTTAATATAGTCAATTCTGTGACCCCCATAATAGTTCGACTGAGCACTAGGGGAGGGAACATGAGTATTCATTTCTTCTTTTGAAGTCTGCTTCATTAGATTTTTTAAAAAAGACTGAGGCGAATAAAAAAAAAGTTTTTCCTATGAGTATTTCACAAAGCCTATTCATATCACACTTCCAATGACAAATATCAGATTTTTCTTTACCTGGGCATCGAATTTTCCAGCGTTGTGCAGGAAGGTCATACAAATATCATGCAAGCCTCGAATCTCACAAGAGTTGTTTTCAAAGCACTCAAATACTCCACATCCCACGTCGCCAGCATTCACCAAGCAATGTTGGATTTCCGCTAAAACAAAGATTTAGAGGCAAATCCATACAGCCAGTTAGACTAGGGGATCAAGGAAACAGGATAGAAACAAAATTTCCCAATAACCATTTCAGGGCAAAAAGAGCACAGGGAGTTGGGATGTACTTAAAAAAAAAAAAAGAAAAACAACAACTAGTTATTTGCAGAACATCTACAAACCTACATTACAAAAATAGTATCCAGAAAGGACAGTGTCCTGTCATTCCATTTTATCCTACCATTTTTCACTAAACCCTTAGAGGTAATATTTTGCTTTAGAGCAGATGGTATTTTAAACCCTGCTTATTAAACCTACCAAGCAAGTACACTTTTTTTTTTTAATAGCCTTCTTACCTCCCTTTTACATTTGCAATACTTCACCATTTTGGTGGTATCAGTTAAATAAAACATTTGTCTCTATTTAGATCTGTAGAAGCTGCTGCCTATTAAATCCCATCCATTTCCTGCCTGGCAGAAAAGGATCTCTGCCAAATGGAGTTTCAATTCAGCTTTATGATTCAACACCTAAAAATTAAAACAAAATTCCTATTAAGGCAGTGCCTAGAAAACCATCTGCATTAAAAATACCAAGCTGGTGGAGCCGTGGTTTGCAAGGAGCTTAGAAAGAGAGTCAACTTGGGGGCAATCCTTCAGGGCTAAGTGAATGATGCCCAGAAGCTGAATGATCCACTCAGTTAGAGGCTCCTTTAATTAGAACTCCAGAATGCGACAAGATTTCATTTAATTTTCCATAAACCCCAGCAGTATGAGCCAGCGGTCTCCTCTCCTTCTCTCTTCCCTTCTCTCCATCCCTCCCCCCACCTCCTCCCCATAGGGACAACAATTTCTTTTCTTCGGAAAGGAGTATGGCTTAAATGCTCTGCATAAATCGGGTGGTGGAAAGAACCTTGAATTTTGAGTCAAGGGAGCTGGGTTTGAAGGCTAGGCTTGCTAAGGACTATCTGTATGACCTTGGGCAAGTAATTTACCCTCTTTCCATGCCACAATTTCCTCAATCTATAAAACCAGAGCATTCGATTATTTCTAATGCCCTTTTCAATTCTAGGTCCTATGGGGCACTCGGCCCCTAATCCCCCTTAACCTCAATTAAACCGGTGATAAAATGAGATCAGAAAGGCCCACCATGGGGATGCGACAACCAGGGCAGCCATTAACTCAGACGGCACCAGAAGAGACCTTAAAGATAACTCTCTAAACCTTTCATTTTGCAGTTCCAGAGAAGTTAAGGAGCCTGTCCAAGGTCACACAGACAGTAGGAAACAACTCAGTTCCTCCAGTTCCAGTTAGTGCTTTCCCCACTACACTTGATTGCCTCTCTTGCTATATTAGGAACTATATTGTACTATTCTCTGAGAAAGCTTTACAAGCAGCCCCTGGAGGACAAGAAGTTGGGATGGTGACTGATTCTTTGTCAAGGTTTGGATAAGATCTTGGATTTGGAGATGTGGAGCTGGAAACTCAGCGGTAGCCTGTGGTGGCATACGGGTGGAAACACCCCCCCCCCCCGTATCCCCCACCCTCCACTGCAGTAGCAGGGTGCAGAGAATGTTTCTCGCGGCTGCTGGGCTTCACATGTGGCCAGCCCTAATGGGCACTCGTGCATTCCAGCTCGCACGGGTTTGAATGAGCGACGCTGCAGCATTTACACGGTTAAGGGGGAGAAAAAAAAAAAAAAGGGCGTCCGGGGGTGGGGAGAGCGAAGAAGCTGCAGGAAGCTTTTCTTTCGCTCTGGGAAAAGGTCCAGCCCCGTGCATTGCACGCTTGGGCTCTTTTAGGCAGCTCGCCCACGAGGGTTTGAGGCGCAGCGGCGGCAGCAGCCTAGTTCCCGGCCAGTTGCATCATTTTTCTTCGCTCCCCGCTTTGCGCCAGAAAAGAAGACAACTACCGCTTTTGGATCCGCTCCCGCCTCCCCCACCCCATCCCCAACTCTTTGAGCTCTGCCTGAACCCAAAGCCCGTCAGAACCTGAGGTCCCCGGCTCAGGCGAGCGAACTAAGTTAGCTGCTCGCTCACACAGCATCTTTCCAGATGGAAGCCAAGGCGCTGGGCTGAGTTTAAGCGAAGTGGGGGCACGAGCCAACTTCCCAGAGCGCAGCTTGCGCTTGATGCCCGCAGTCTAGGATTGGGAGCCACGCTCCTTCACGGCGGTCAGCTGCCCAGGGTCATAGGACTGCGAGGTGGAATGAATTTCAGAGATAGCCTGGTCCACTCCAATCCTCTTTTTAAAGAAATGAGGAAACTGAGGCCAAGAAGGGAAGTGATGCTGCTGCACTGTATTCGCTTCTTTAAAGCGTTCAAAAACAAGAGCAGTAGGAGCAAGCAGCCCTACCCCAGCCCAGGGAGCTCATTGCCACGGCAACACGTGAGGATTCCGGGCTACCCATGCTTAAGCATTTCTGTGCAGCTGAAAAGTCGGAAGCCGGCAAGCAGCATGCCGGGTGATCCTGGGGGAAGGGGGGTGGTGGTGGTGGCCCGGGAGAGTTTGCATGCCTGCCTGCTGCCCGGTAACTCATGTTCTCTCACTGGGGCAGAGAGAGAAAAAGAGAGAGAGCGAGAGCGAGCGAGAGAGAGAGAGAGAGAGAGAGAGAGAGAGAGAGAGAGAGAGAGAGAGAGAGAGAGAGAGAGAAGAGAGAAAGACTCGTGCAACCGTAGCATTACAGTGGGGGGTGGGGTGGGGGGTTCGCAGACTGCAAAAATCAGCTTTTTACGGTCACCGTAGCCCCCTTCAACCTACCTGTATTTTGTAGGGAGAGCCGCCCTTTCTGCGGAGAGGCTCTGTCCTGCGTCCCTTCGGGTGGGTTAGTGGCTTCAGTCCCCAGCACGGGATCGAAGCTGGCCAGCACCAACGCCAGGGTCACTAATTGGCTGAACCGCTCCACACACATGGTTGCAGTTACAAAGCTCCCGCTCTGAGAACCTTTACTCTTTGTGTTCTCTTCCTCTTCTTTCGAGTATTCTCCTCCTCCTTCTACTCTTCCTCCTTCTTCTCCTTTTTCCTCCTCCTCCTCCTTTCTGACTCCACAGAGCGCTCGGGAAGGGAGCTCTGTAACCTCTCTTCGGGGAGCATGTGACCCGTGCCGTTGCCAGCGCTGTGGAAGTGCCCAGGAATGGAAAGGATGGTGCTTCAAATATCCCTGGAAGCTCTGGTGTCACTTGAATGAAGGAGTCGAGCAGGTGTTACCCCTGAGCCCCGACCAATCCCCGTCTCATCCCCGTTTGACTATATGGTCAAGGGGCGGAGCTTGCTCCCAACTACTACACACTAAGGGAGGCTAATATTAGGAAGAACTTGCAAACCTGAGTGCTGCATGCGTCCACCTCTATGCGCATAGCCTTACCCATCTATATATGTTCATATAAATTACTGATAGGAAAAAAAAAACCCACAGCTGCTTCGAATTTACCTGAGACCCGGACATTAGGACCCAGAAGCAGGAGCAGAAGCCGGGAGACAGCTCCAGTCCTTTCTGGGATTCAGTGCCTCTGATTCCAAGAGTGCTGGATCTGTAGTAGAAGGACCTGCGTTGGAATGCTGGCTTTGCCTTTTATCACCTGTGTGACCTTGGGGAAGCCCCTTAACCCTATCTGAACCTCAATATCCTTATCTGTAAAAGGAAGGCGTTAAGCTAGACGATTTTTTAAAAGGTCCATTTCAAGTCTAGAGTATTAATTGGAGAGAAGAGTATTGGTCTGCACCTTTGGGAAAGTTTCCTTCGCTCACCCAGCCTTCAATTCCATAAAACCTCCAACATAACCCAGGGCAAATTTCAGCCGGTTCCTGGAGAAACAGCGCAGCCCCAGAGAACACTAATTCTGGTCAATGCTATAGTTTGATTTTGGGGTGGGGGTGGTATGAGGAGAATGTTCTGGGGCAGAGGAACTAGAAATAATATTCTGTTTAAGGCCCCCCCCTCCGCCCTTTCCCCCCGCTGGCTTAACTAATTGCATAGCTTTGGGCGGGAAACCTTCCTGACCCAACCCGGGACAGTGCCAGACCCCTCCCCCCCCGCCCCGAGGTGGGGGGGGGAGGGTGAGGTACCACGTGAGTTCTCTCCTCGCACCCGGGCCACCGTTTGGGCTGGGACGCGGGGAGCCGGGTGGAAAGCTGCTTTTCCCCCCTTTTCTTTTTGCACGCTTCCTTTCTGGAAATGAGGGCAGCAGAAGCAGCCAAGAGCAGCTTGGTAGCCCAGGCCTCCCTCGAGGGCGGACCCAGAGCCCAATGGCCACTTGAATCTTCTGCAAAAACGCGCCTCGTGAGGCGCCCAGACTGTCCAGAGCCGCCGCTGCCGCGCTTACTAGACCCCATTCTTGGGGCGGCCCTTTCCAATCTTGAGGTGGGGAAAAGGCATTTGTCTGCAATCCCGGAGAATGCCTCCTTTTACCCACCCCCTCCCAGCCCCCCCGCCACCCCTCCCCAACAGAGACCCCTAAGCGATTTCCGTTGTATTGTGCTCCGGCTCTAGGATCGTGATGAAAAGTTAGTAGCTGGGAATGTGTCTCTCCGGGGGTGTGTGTGTATGTGTGTACGTGTGTGCGCACACGTATTCGCTGCTCAGGGGGTGTGGGACAAAACCCGCCCCGCCGAGTTCGATAGAGATTTAGTCTCGGGAGCCCGGGGGTCTTGGGCGGAGCCCCAGATCGAAGCTCCGGTACAGACCCCCTCGGGGGACAGCTCCCAGGTTAGCCTTGGCTTTCGGTAGGCACTAGAACTCCCTCCCCTCCCCCAAACCCCAGCTCTAGTCCTTCTCCCGGCTGCCCGGAGTCGGCTGGAGAACGGGCCGCAGCAGGTGAGGCCGGGGTCCCCAGCCCCCACCCCTTGGCCCTGCCCTGTCGCCCTTCGCCCTCCTCCTTCTCTTCCCTCCCCTCCCTTTCCCTCTGCGGTAATCCCCTTCGGAGGTTTCATCACCCACCGCCAGCCAACTCAGCCCCCTCCCTCCACAGCGCGGCGTACAGGCGGCGGGGCTGCCAATGCCATGTGACGGTGCTCGGCGGGGGAGGGGGCTTGGGAGAAAAGGAAAGCCGGGAGGGGGGAAGAGGAAATTGGGTGGGCGATGGGAAAAGAGCTGGCAGGTCCAGCCGGCTCCCGCTTCTCCCGGCGGCTGCTGCTCCCTTCGCTCCCCCCAACCCCCTCCATCCCTACCCAAACTGCGCTCCTAGTCTGTGTCCGTGCAACTGTAAAGGGGAAGGAGAAATGGGAGCGACTTGTACAGCCTAGGCGGCTGCGGCGGCTGGAAACCTCCCGGCCGGCCGCAGCTGTCAGACGAGCTGAGCTGTGCCGGCGAGGGAACTGGGGTCTGGCGGCTGGGGGCGGAAAAGGAGGGGTGGGAACAAGGGAGGGGGCAGGAATTGGAATGTGCGGCTCACCCCGACGGCTCTGGCCGGACTACTGACCAGCACATCAGTGCCTGGGCTGCTGGAAGCTGCTGGCCGGCTCTTCAGAACCGTAGCCACTTGTGACTTTTCCCATCCAAAGTGAAGTGGCCGGCGAGAAGGCGGCCACTCCAGCTCATTGTCGCTTTAAGTATAATGCACTTTGAATTTATATTTGCAAGGGAAACTTACTCTCCTTTATGGTTCACTCACTGAATATCTTTAGCAGATCGCATTTGCCTTAGAAACTAACAAAAAATTCTTGCTACCTCTCGCCAAGACTCCTCTGAGTGGCTGCCTTTACTTGGGCTGGGTTGGTTTTCTCATCCCACACCCACTCCCAGAGATCGCCAGTTTCTCCATCCGGCTTTTGCTGAGTTCAACCTTCTGCAAAGAAAAGACAGTTTCCGCCTTGCAGGTGTGAAAATGAATAATTAGAGGCTATAAAAGCCGCAAACAACTGGCTCCTTCCAGGCTAGCTGAGCTCTGGTAAAAATGCAGACGAAGAAAGCAAACCTAATTCTCACTTCTGCATGTCCCTATGGGGTTGACCTTAAGGGAATCAGAGCAGTAAAGTTAATGCTTCTCCAGGCTTTTCCGTATGATTTTTGCTTTTTGTGTGTTTTTTGTTGTTATTTTATTCTTATTTGTAGGTGATTTATTGAATGAATGAATATACCCAGAATCCTCCAGTCATGAAGAAGAGGTGACCCCGATTTCTGGGAGGTTATGGCCAGGGAGTGCAAGTTCTGGCAGGTCCTACTAAACTGGAAAGGATTGGGGTTATGGGTCTAGGCAGGGACTGTTGTCTGAGGACCAGTTTAACTAAATTTAGGCTGATTGCCAAGTGATAAGTTTTTTCATCCTCAGCAACTAAGAAATCCTTTTGACCAGGCCTGAGGAGGTTGGTGGTTGTGAGAGTATTTATGCGAGAGAAGTCTGACCTCTTCTTCTTGAGATTCTCAAGGGTAAAGAGCCCAGGTTATTCATAGATTGGCCTTAAAATTTTTTTTTAGTAATATTTTTTGTTTTTACATACATCACCTGTATTTAAAAATAAATCCTTCTTTCCCCCCTCTCTGGAGAGCCATTCCTTGTAACAAAGAATAGAAAAGAGAAAGGAAAAAAACAGTTCAGCAAAATCAACCAATATACCAACAAAGTCTGATCATCTGTGTAATGTTTCACACCCATAGTCCTTAAAAAAATCAGTTTTATTTATTTTTGATTTATAAACAGTTGTTTTTTACTCTCTTACTTTTCCCTTTCTCCATGGAGAAAGAAAAGAAAAAAGAAAAGCCACACCCTTGGTAAAACAAATGTACATAATCCAGCAAAAGTAATTCCCACATGTCTAAAAATGCATGCTTCATTCTACATATTTTGGGCAGCTAGATGGCGCAGTGGATAGAATTCCGGACTTCTAGTCAAGAAGACCTGAGTTCAAATATAGCCTCAAACACTTCCTAGCTGTGGAACCTGGGAAAGTCACTTCAACCTGTTTGCCTCAATTTCTTCATTTAAAATTAGCTAGAGAAGAAAATGGCAAACCACTCCAGTATCTTTGCCAAAAAAGCTAAATGGAGTCACAGAATTGGATATAATTGTGTAACAACAAAATTCTATATATTAAGTCCATTACTTCTTTATCAGAAGATGGGTAGCATAATTAGTGGAATTCCTTTGGAATTCTGGTTAATCGTTGTTTTGTTTTTTCTTTAAAAACTCTAGGTAACAACTCTAGAACATAAGGGCAAGGGTGAGGCAAACAGAGTGAAGTAACTTTCCTAGAGTCACACAGCTAGGAAATGTCCACTGAGTTACCTAGCTACCTGCAGTCATTGTGTTTTAAAGTCTTTCAAGGCTGTTTGTTCTTATGGTGTTTTTATCAATTGTTTTCCTGGTTCTGCTCACTTTACCCTTCATTACTTCATGCAAGACTTTCCAGGTTTCTTAGAAATAATTTCTTCCCTCATTTCTTATGGCAAAATAGCATTCATATATCATAATTTGTTTAAATATTTTCCCAATGGATCAGCATGCCCGAAAGTGTTTTTGAACCTATGGGTCCTTTTCATCTTTCTTTAATCGGTTTTTGGAGTATGGGTGTAGTAGTGGTTTCACTGGGTCAAAGGATTTAGGAATTTTGGTGCATAGCTCCGTATTGCTTTCTAGAGTGTCTGGCACAATGCTCTACTTTTGAAAAGGGAGAGAAGTGAATTTTCTTCTCTTCTTTTGAGCTGAGCTTGAGCAACTTATTTCTTTTCTCTGGTTCTACTTTTTTCACTTTGTATCAGTTCATGTTTTCTCATATTTCTTTCCATTTTTGTGTTTATAAAAATTCATCATTTTTTTTACACCTGTGAATTCAATTTAACAAAGGTCCTGTGTTACCTGCTAGGGATATATGTAGAAGTACAAGGACACCGTTTTTGCCCAAAATTCCTTTGAGGGCAGGGTGTGGTAGATGTGACCTGTACATACATCCATGATACAAGGGCAGGGGAACAAAGTGCTTTAGAATCTGGGGACAAAATTCACTTTCAGTTTGGGGAGTCAGGGCAGACTCCATGAAGGAATTAGCAACCGAGCTAACATCTGAAGGGGCAAAAGGATTTCAATGGAGATGAGGAAGGAGTGTTTCAGGTGTGTGAATCAACCTATGTAATTGCTTGAAAATCCAGAGAGAACTGGCAGTATCAAAACTAATTAATATTCAGGTTTGGCTGGAACTAGAGTGTTTGAAGAGAGGGAAATAGAAACCAAGGATGGAAAGGTAGTTTGGGTCCAGAGTGTGAAGGGTCTTAAGAATCAGGCTGAGGGAATTCTGTTTTATCCTCTGGTCAATATTAAGTCACTGAAAGCTGTTGAGCAGGGGAAATAAGCTGGTCAGCCTTGCATTTTAAGAAGACTCTTCTGGCTGTGTGAAGCTATGTAGAATGAGTTGGAGAGAGAGAAGAGAACAGAGTCAGGGAGAACATGTTGGAGATTATCGTCATATTCCAGAAGTGTTTGGGGCATTTATTAGGACCATGGCAGAGAGAAAAGAGAAAGGGATAAATGCCAGACATTGTGGGGGTAGCATTGACAAGAGTGGAGAACTCTGTCAATTTACATCTCTTCCTGTATCTGGAATATACTCCCTTCTTATCTCTGCCTACTGAAATCTCTTTTCTTTCAAGGCTCAGTTTATGCATCAACTTCTCCATGAAGCCTCCCCAGATCTTGTTCTAGTTAAAAGCCTTCTCTTCCTGCCCCAATATTCCTAGAACACTGATCTTTTGCAGGCAAGATCTATCTCATTTTTATGTTTATAATCACTGCTTCTACTAGTGTCTGGCACATAGTAGACCTTTAACAAATACTTCCTTATTGATTGATTAGTTATCTGGTTCTTCCCTATCTTATGTATTCTTTATTCCTGTGGATGTCCTATCTCCTATCCCAAGAGAATGTAAGTTTCTTGAAGACAAGGACCCTGTAATTTTCCCCCTCTTATTCCTAGTGCTTCACTTAATATCTCTCACTTATTTGGGGAGATTTGTGAGCTCATTGTTGTGGGTACAGAGCTTTCTGAGGGTACAGATCACTCTTTGTGCATACATTTTTATCTATGGCACTCTTATCTATATCTTGTAAATCCTCCTTAAGAAGGTCCATCCACAGCGCTAGAGGCTTCCTTTTGGTCCCTTAACATTGTTTAGGTCTCAGTAGAATACAAGTTTGTGTTCATTTATCATTCTTTATTCTTAGTAAATACTGGATAACTTCTCTATTTGGTCCTAGATCACTCTGATGATATCCTTTATGCTGATTTTGCACACTTCTTCATTGTTAATGTGTCATGGCCTACTCATGAATACCATATTCCTCTCCAAAGTTCTTTGGGTTATCTGCAACTTTTGTTCTTTAGAGGCTGTGATATTCTATGACTCAGAGACATACAATATCACTAGATTTAGACTGAGTTTTTTTTTTAAATGGGCCTTGTTTCAGGGAGAAGCTTGGAGTTATTAAAAACATAATACATTTTGTCAAATTCCATCTTGCCCTTTCTACCCACTCCTCTACTTTTATTAAATTTTGGGCCCAGTTGATTGCTTATTTGCAGTGACTGTTGAGGGTATAATACACACATACATATATACACACATGTATACATACATAGATATGTGTGTATATATATGTGTGTGTATATCTACATTAACCTTACCCCCCACCCCCACTGCCACTGCCATCCCAATGGATCAGTTCTATGATTGTTTCATCAAACTATTGAACTATGGATCATAGTCTAGAGTTCCAAAATTACATATCGGTCAAAATCTGGCCATGGCCTGTTTTTGTAGGGCCAGGGCTAAGAATGGATTTACATCTTAAAATAAAGGCTTTTCTTATTTAAGATATAAAAAACTTAGACTTCAATGCAAAGATGAGTAAAAGGAAGGCTAGCCCCCACCATAAAAAAGAAAGAAAAGGAGAGACTAGAAAATATGGCTAAGCGTGAAAAATAAAAGTTCAAAGGCTTGGAGACTGAAAGAAAAGGTGGTAGTCCAGATTTGGCCCTTGTGCCATATTTTGCTGGTCACTATTCTAGACAACAAACAATACAATGGAATCCTGTATTCTTTCTGCCAATTATATGACTGAAATTATTTGGTCTTTGAAAACCTTTTTATATATTAATCAATATATCATGCCATTAATAACCACCTAGAATGTTCTCATTTGAATTTTATATGAATGGAAAAGCAGGCATATGGACTGCTAGTTAATGTTTTCTCAGTTTCCTTTTTCAGTAGTAATAACATCTGTGACTTTTCCCAAATGTTTGGTATGCTATCCACTTCCAGATATCTTGATTCAATCCCTCAACAACTTCAAAATTGTGCTCCCTTTTGTTTACACTTCCTGTGTGTATAAATGGTCTGGTCCAGCTGGTATTCTTGTCTTTGTTTTCTTTGGTGTTGCTCCTTAATTGTTGATGGTGAAAAGTTTGTTACATAAGTCTTTTTTATGTATATTTTCTATTTTTTGTTTATTGTCATCTCAGCTTCCCTTTTCAATGTGCTTGGGTTGATCTACCTTATTTGAATCTCTCAAGCTGTTGGTCAACTTTTTTTTTTCTCTCCACTACTTCTTGGTGTTTTGTGAACTGATATGACTAATAATCTACCTTCACTTGCCATATTTTACAAATGAATGATCCTAAACCGGAGTTGCCCTTGATTTTCATGTCTCCATTTGGCAAAGCCATTGAATGTTTGCTTAATGAATCAATTTTGGTCTCCACTGGTTAAATTTTCTTAAGAAGTGGTGATAACTACTAACTGTATCCCAAAGAGATTTTAAAAAATGGGAAAGGACCTATTTGTACAAAAATATTCATAGCTGTGCTTTTTGTGGTGGCAAAGAATTGGAAACTAAAGGGATATCCTTCAATTGGGGAATGGCTGAACAAATTGTGGTATATGATGGTGATGGAATACTATTGAGCTATAAGGAATGGTGAAGAGAATGACTTCAGAAAGAGCTGTGAAGACCTTCATGGACTTATGTAGGGTGAAATAAACACATTGCACACAGTAATGGCAATATTGTGGAACGATCAAATTGATACGCTTTGTTATAATGGCAATACAATGATCCAGGACAATTCTGAGGGACTTCTGAAAAGAATGCTATCCACATTTAGAGAAAGAACTGTTGGAGTAGGAATGCAGATGAAAACATATAATTCATCACTTGTTTATTTGTGTATATGATTTGGGGTTTTTGTTTTATAAGATTATTCTCTTACAAAAGTGATTAATATGAAAATGGGTTTTGAGTGATAACACATGTATAACCCAGTGGAATTGCTTGTCAGCTTTGGGAGGCGAGAGGGAAGAGGGGAGGGAGACAACAAGAATCATGCAACTTTGAAAAACTTATGTGGAAATTTGTTATTGGAATACAATAAAGATAAAAAAGGAATGATAGTAGCTTGGGCCAGTGTATCAATAGCCATATTATCTGAATATACCCCATTTCATCTAATCTTGGAAGCTAAGCAGGGTTGGGACTAGTTAATACATTGAAAGCAGGATGGCATAGTCAATAGAGTATTAAACTTGGGATCAGGAAAACCTGGGTTCAAATTTTTTCTCTAATTACTAGCTATATGATCCTGGGCAAGTTACTTAGCTCCTCTGGTTCTTAATTTTCCTTTCTGCAAAACGAAGGTGTAAAGTTCAATGGCCTCTTGAGATCCCTTCTAGTTCTGAATCTGTGATGCATACTCATTGTTTTCTCTTTCAACAACTTATTTAGGGAGGTGAAATTGGAACTGCTATGATAGCTCATCCTACCTTTTCATTTTTTAATCCTTTTAATTGATTTTTGTAACAAGTTGATGGTCTGCCTATACAGTGAGCTGATTTAAAAATGACTCCCATATTATGTGTCATAGGAGGCAGAATATTGGATTTTGCATTTGGAAGACCTGTATTCTAATCCCACCTCAGAAACTTACAAGTTGTATGACTCATTCAAGTCACTTTATCTTTATCAGTCTCAGGCTCCTCATCTGTGAAATGGGGATAATAATAGAACCTATTTCAGAGAGTTGTTGGAAGGGTCAAATGAGATAACTAACATATGTGAAACACTTTGCAAACCTTAAAGTGCTATATAAATGCTACCCATTATTATTAGTATTAGAGTCACTTTATTAGCATATACAATTTCATTGTTTTTACAATATTATTTAGTGATTACCATGTTCAAGATCGCCCAACTCTCTTTTCAAAGAATATATGAAGATTCTGTATAGGCCACAATCCTTTGGACTCTTTCATTTTTTACTTCTTCACCATATTTTCCATCATCCTCTCCTTTTTTGGATTTCTTCTTGTTGGAAGTTAATATTTATCTCTGGGTCTAGTGAAGAATGATTCTTAATGTGCACAGCCTCATTTTCTGATACTCTGCCTGTAGAAGCAGAAGCGAAGCACATATGACCGGCCACTGTTTTGTATTATTCATTGTTTTACAGGTTGCCTTGGCCAAAGGAATTATTACCACCAGCCTACTGGTGATGGTACTCTCATTTTGTTGTTCACTTTTTGGTATTTAAAGTTAGCTTTAAAAAAATTTTTTTTAAATAAAAACCCTTACTTTCCATCTTGGAGTCAATACTGTGTATTGGTTCCAAGGCAGAAGAGTGGTAAAGGCTAGGCAATGGGGGTCAAGTGACTTGCCCAGGGTCACACAGCTGGGAATTGTCTGAGGCCAGATTTGAACCCAGGACCTTCCATCTCTGGGCCTGGCTCTCAATCCACTGAGCTACCCAGCTGCCCCCTAAAGTTAGCTTTTGATGATACCCTTCTACTTAATCAACTAATCTTCAGAAAGCAGAAGTAGTCCATTTAGAGCCACACTTGAACCCTTTTTCAGTATTGTAGAATCTACTTCCATAGCCTTCAAGATCCTAGGTTTCAATGAAGAATCAGAATTAGACATTGTGGAGGGCCTAATATGTAGAAGATACTTACTATGGGTTCATTGAATTGAGTTGAACCGAGAGGTAGAGTGGGGAAGAGTGAGAGATGACTGAAATTTAAGGTGAAGTGATGGGGACAATGATGGTACTGTCTGGAGTGGTATTCTCAGCTGGCTAGTTGTGAATAGCTGGGAACCAGAGGGTAAGAGGATTTCCTGGAAAGTAAAATAAGACTTGGGCTCCTGCTCATCATCCTATGACCATCTGTAGAGACACGACTTCATGATGAGACCCTCTCTTACATGGGAATAGCTGTTTACTATCTGACTCTCTCTCTACTTCAGCCAACCCTGCCTGGTTTGATTTTATCATCTAGCGATGGTGAAGGGTTATTTTTGGTCCAGTATACCTTTTCTATTTTCAGTATTTCCCGATTGCCCATACAATAGTACAAATGGATTAGATAAGGGATGGGGGAAAAGGGAACTTTCTCCTTTCACTTGGTTATTCCCTTCTTAGAATTAGGCCAATCAAGTGCTTTAGTGGAAAGAATCCTGGATCTGGAATCAGAAGATGTTGGCACAATCCAATTCCACAAGCATTTTAAAAAGCGCTGACTCTATGTCGTACAGTGACCAGAAGACTAGCCTAGGAGTCAGAAAAATTGAGTTCAAGTTCTATCTCTGTTACATATTTTCTATCTTTCCCAAGACGAGTCACTTAAACTCCCAGTGCCGATGCTCTGAGACTCTTAATTGTAGATTTGCTTTGGTTGAAGGAGTTTCCTCACTGGCAATTTCCTATATCAGTGAAATCACAGTCTGAAAAAAAGGATGGGGAGGCAGGTGCTGTACAAGGTATTGAGAGATACAAAAAGAAAATAAAAAACAATCTCTACCTTTGTGGAGTTTTCTGGTTACTGCTATTTATTTTGTGTGTGAGCATGGGTAAGTTACTTCCTCTTTCAGCCTCAGGTTCCTCCTTCGTAAAATGAATAGGTTGGTCTAGACCAGTGGTTCCCAAACTTTTTTGGCCTACCGCCCCCTTTCCAGAAAAAATATTACTTAGCCCCCTGGAAATTAATTTAAAAAAATTTAATAGCAATTAATAGGAAAGATAAATGCACCTGTGGTCATTACCGCCCCCCTGGATCGCTGTAGCACCCACCAGGGGGTGGTGGTGCCCACTTTGGGAATCACTGGTCTAGACAAAGTCTAAGAACATTTCCAGCTCTAACTCCCATCCCCTTGATTCTGATATAGAGAATTTCTAAATGATATTCATTTCGCACTTAAAGTTTATAAACATTTGTATATATTTTCTTTATTCTCATCTTCCTTCCTTTCTTTTTTTTTTCTTCCAGATCTTGCAGTTACCTCAGGAAACTCTACATGTGGATGTACTTGTATCAAGTGTACACACGTATCATCGAAACAGAAAGCTGTAAACTCTGAGGTGGAAACAAAGACAATAAAAAGCCAGGTCTATCAGCCTCTTGAACCCTTGAGAAAGCATCCAGAATCCTCTAGAGAATATTCATCCATACATTTGTTAAAATAATATTTATTAAGTGCCTATTATGTGCTAACTGCGCTCAGAGAAATAGCATATTGTACTGGATTGAATGCTAGGTATGGAATTAGGAGGCTTCAAAAGTCCACTGACTTTTACTAGCTATGTGTCTCTGGGCCAATCATTTTCCTTACCCAAAGCCCTTTTTACATCTAGAAGAAAGCAGATGATAATATTTATATTAGCTGCCTTAAGAAGTTGTTATGAGGAAAACCAATGTATAAACCTCAAGTTCTTATAGAAATGTGACTTGTTTCTCTCTTCTTCCTCTTCTTCTCTATGATCTCCTTTCTTCCTTCCTCCACTTTCCCTTCCCTAAGGCAGTCTCCATGACAGACAGTTCCTGTTTCCCAGGATCAACCTTGCTAAATATGGCTAGGTTCATTACCAGCAGATTGGGCACAAGTTGTCCATGGTGACCCTTGAAACATAAAAATAAGAAAGCAGTCCTTAGGTCTGTGCGACTCATTTCTCATTTGTTGGTGAAAATGACCAAGTAGAAGAAAATAAGCTGGAAGGTTCTAAGAATATAGTTTTTAGATCACTTAGACATATCTTAAAGGGCAGCTGGGTAGTTCAATGGATTGAGAGGCAGGCCTAGAGACTAGAGGTCCTGGGTTCAAATCTGGTCTCAGACACTTTCTAGTTGTGTGGCCCTGGGCAAATCAACTTAACCCCAACTGCCTAGCCCTAACTACCCTTCTGCCCTGTAATCAATATGCAGTATTGATTCCAAGATGGAAGGTAAGCATTAAGAAAAGAAGATGGTATAGTGTTTAGATCACTTAGAAATATCACCTTAGCAGTTATTCTAAATGTGAGAGCTTTGTCCAGTGACCACTGAATTAATATACTAAGGAGGGGCACTGAACCTAAATAATACCGACGTTCTGAGGAATTATAGATTATGGGTTGAAAGGAATATTAGAGACTGTCTATTCCAAGCTATTCTTTTTATAGATCTAAGAATCAGATTTGGTAAATAACTTGACCAATATCACTTAAGCAGTAACTGGCAGAACTAGGATTTGAATCCAAGTCCCCTTTTCTCTAAATCCAAGTCTGTAGTTACACTATGCCCTTCTTGCTTTTTTTTTCTTATAAATGGAACCAGAAGATATAAAGAACATTATGATTAGGTTACATTAGATTGTAAGCTCCTATCTTTTGCTTCTTTTTGTATCCTCAGGTTTTAGGCACAGTTCCTGACACATAATGGGCACTTAATGTTTAATGACTGATGAAAAAACTAGTAGCAAAATGGAAAGACAGCTCATAGGCTTTCCTTAGCTCAGTAAGGGAGTCGGTTCCATTGTTCGTCCCAGGTCGACAAGCATCACACATTCAATTGGCTTCCTTTGGCATGCTCCTATTGGGCATTAGCAAAGCAACAATAACAGCGATGAATATAGTGTATTATAGCTTAAGTGCTATATAGCATACATGTAATCGAGCTTACGTGCAAATCTCTGTTGCAGAAAATGAATTGGAGAAATGTTAAGAACAATTTGGGGGCAGTTAATTGATGCAATGGATAGAGTACTGGGCCTGGACTCAGACAGACTCATTTTCCTGAATTCAAACCTGGCCTCAGACATTTACTATGTGATTCTGGGCAAGTTACTTCACCTCGTTTGCCTTGGTTTCTTCATCTATAAAATGAGCTGAAGAAGGAAATGGCAAGCCATTCCAGTATCTTTGCCAAGAAAACTCCAAATGGGGGCATGAAGAGTTGAACATGACTGAAAAACAACTCAATATTGAATGATTTACAAGAACTTTTAAATCAAGTGAACATTTGGCTTGAGTAGGGACCCTTTTTTGTGTTATAGAGCCATTTGACCATTGGATGATGCTATGAACTCCTCAGAATAATGTTTTTAAATAATTGAAGGAAATGCTAAATTTCATTTAATGGTTAGAGAAAATAAAGATGCAGATTTCTCCCTATCTAACTAAATGACTTCTTGAACTTTATCTACAACTCCCTGAAGGGTCTGTGGACTTCAACTTAACAGTGTCTGGCTTAGACGCTCATTGATTTTAGTGTAAACAATATCACACAAAATGGCATTAAATATACTATATACTAATTGAGTGGAAATGCATGTATTAATATAATACTCACTTCTAAATCATGTGTGTAGTCAAATCTTTGACTAGTTTTTAGCAAAAGTCATAACCAATACAAAATTAGAAGAAGAGATAAAATTCAGTGCAAAGAGTGATAGATTTTGAGTCAGAGATCCTGAGTTCAAATCCAAGTTTTGCCATTGGATTAGATTGGCTGATTCCTTCATCTCTCTTTGTACTCTTTACTCTTCAGAATTCTTTCTTCACCATGCCATAATATAACTCTGCTTCTGGTACTTCTTACTCTGAGTAGTGAATGCTTTCCAGAACCTCTGTTTTAAGGAAAGTGGCCAAATTAGCTAAATTCACTCCTTCATTCTTTTTTTGGCTCTGCTTCTGACTCTCTCTCTCTGGATTTTTTTCTACTACATTCCCATGTTCGTACCGTCTCCCTGCTACTCCCCCTATTCTGGTTCTCTTTTATGCATTGACTCTCCCCATTAAGAACGTAAGCTCCTTGAGGGTAGGGACAATCTTTTTGCTTGTATATGTATTCCTAGCACTTAGAACAATTGCTGTCATATAGTAAATGCTAAATAAATACTTTTTGGCTTAATGTAGAATGACACTTAAGGTCATTTCCAGCTTTAAACCTCTGATTCTGTGAAACTTTGATCTCTTCTCACACTAACTTTATGATCCCAGGGCTGCATGCAATTACAGAAATTCTAATTCAATCTATTTAAACAGATTTTTTTCACTAAAAAAAGAGAAATCAATAATGTAAATGCATTGACTGATTATCAGCCTTTCTCAGTGAAATCTAACTAGTACAAAACAGTCACCACAATCAAGAGAGCAAAAGAACCCCCAAACTGTTTAAGCATAAAAAAATTTGATAACTTTGAAAAGTAAATAGATGGGGAAGTCAAAAGAAACCACTGGCTTAGAGCAAAAGATAATTTACTAAAGATTACAGAGGCAGATGGCTGAAGATTATGACCAGTAATGCCTAAAAAAAGAAGGAAAAAAATAGTGGAGGGGAAAATGAGCCTACAAAAATCTTGGCACAAGACATAGCTAAATCACATCTCCTCCCAAGAGCATTTAAAGATATAAATGGATGGAGGCCAACAGATGGATGTGAAACAGAACAGATTTGCGTGAATTTCATTTCTATATTGGTTTAATGTCATTATCAATAATGATGATACCACTACATTTGGACGATCACTATCCTAAAACCACAATGTGCTCCTTGAGTTAGAGGAAATGCCACTTTATGTGGATGAATTGGAGGAGAGCAGCTGGACCAGACCAAAACACACTGAGGAAATATGATGGAGGCAAAACAATTTTAAAAGCAGTGAGCAGCTGATTTTCAAGATATCTCAAACTGGAGAGATAAAATTGAAAAAAAAATTGAGCAAGAAGACAGCAGCGGCTATTGACCTACACTGATCTTTTCTCATCTCTATAAAATCTTTATGGAATGGTCTACTATGTGGGACATGTTTGATGAAAATATAAGAAAGGAATAGGTATTTTGTCCTAGATTTGTAAAAATGTGACATATCTTCAGTCATAGTTAACAGAAAGCTGTAGAAGATATAAGATCGTGCCATGTGTATCATATTGATAAGAAAACAACATAAAAAACCTAGTACTGAAAAACAAAATAAAGCCATAGGAAGGCTCCTTCTAGAGTGTCTTCTATTAATATATAAAAATCATAAGAGATTCCTTGCTAGATTGAATCACGGAGATAGTTTTTTTCAACATAATTTACAAATATGTTGATGCCACTGTTACTGTTACCATTACATTCATGGAGGATGTCTTGAATGGAGTATAAATGGAAGAGCTTCTTTGTGTGGGCTAGAGTCTTCTAGTGCTCATTTGCACATGCCATTGTATTGATTTCAAGAGGTCTCAGGAGAAGGGGGCAGCTGGGTAGCTCAGTGGATTGAGAACCAGGCCTAGAGACAGGAGGTCCTAAGTTCAAATTTGGCCTCAGACACTTCCCAGCTGTGTGACCCTGGGCAAGTCACTTGACCCCCATTGCCTACCCTTGCCACTCTTTTGCCTTGGAGCCAATACACAGAATTGGCTTTAAGACAGAAGGTAAAGGTTTAAATTAAAAAAAAAAAGTCCCAGGATAGGGGCAGTGGATAGAGAGCCAGGCCTATCGATGGAACATCCTAGGTTCAAATTTGACCTTAAATGCTTCCTAGCTATGGGACAGTGGAGAAGTTTCTTAATCCAAGTTGCCTAGCCTTTACAGTTATTCTACCCCGGAACTGATATTTAAGTATCAATTCTAAAACAGAAGATAAGGCTTAAAAAAGGAAAAAAGAATTGCTAGGATACTATAGGACAGTGATGGTGAACCTTTTAGAGATGGAGTACCAGGTCTTGCCCCCCTCCCAGTACCCTGCCCTGCCCCTCTCAGAGACTGAGTGCTGTGCCCCATCCCCACCCACCTTGTCCCTGGTCCCCTTCCTCTTCCCCAGGTAGGGGAAGGAAGAAGTCCTATTGGACTGCTGGGCAGAGGGTTGGGGAAAGTGAGGAATGTCCTTGGGCTCATGGAGAGGGGGAGCAGAACAGCTCTGCCCTGAGTTCCTCTGGCTTTCTAATAACGATCCCTGGTGGGCGATGGCAGGCGTGCCCATAGAGAGGGCTCTGCATGCCCTTTCTGGCACATGTGCCATAGGTTCGCCATCACAGCTGTAGAGTCTCTTCAGTGAGATCTATATCCATTCTAAAGAGATTGACTTAATCATCAACATAAGAAAAAACAAGCTGATGAAAAATGTCCATTCAGATTATGAAATATTATTGAATATAGCAGGCTATTGTTAGTTCATCAAGGTCTATCTATCTATCTATCTATCTATTATATACACATACACACATACACATACATTTATTGGACAGAAAATGTAGATGGACAATGAACTGAGTTCTGAACTGAATAAGAGGAGGAGCTTGGACTATAGCACAATTGGGGATTTACTTTGGACTTAGAATGCTTCTGAGCATCTTTCAACACAGATTGATGGTTTTTTTAAATTAAAATTTAGGCTTTTTTTATTTTGAATTTGACAAACATCAACAAACAAACATTTCCAGGTGAACAACAGAATAGAAAAGGAGTATCACAATAAAATAATGAATTTCTATTATATACAGCTTGCATTAAAGAAACAATTAAGGGGCAGCTGGGTAGCTCAGTGGAGTGAGAGCCAGGCCTAGAGACGGGAGGTCCTAGGTTCAAACCCAGCCTCAGCCACTTACCAGCTGTGTGAACCTGGGCAAGTCACTTGACCCCCATTGCCCACCCTTACCAATCTTCCACCTATGAGATAATACACCAAAGTACAGGGGTTTAAAAAAAATAATAATAAAAAAACTAAATTATTAAAAGAAACAATTAAACATTGTGGCAAAATTGTCTTGCTTCTCTTTTTCTCCTTGTGAACCTTCTCTTCTCTATTTTGTATTTTAAAAATGCTGCAATGACCCTCTTTTTTTACTTTTCTTGGACTATCTATTTTATATTTCATCTCTCTCTAATGAATTCCCCAACCCCAAATAAAAAGACACCCATAAAAAGTAAACATAGTCTCAAGCAAAACAAATGGACACATTGGCCAAGTCTGGAAATATCTCTCTTAATCTGTACCTCTAGAAACCCAATTCTCTGTCAGCTAGTAGGTAGCATGCTTCATCACTGGAATATTATATTTGTGGTTGGCTATTGCATTGATCAGAATTCTTATCTTTCAAAATTCTTTTCTTTTAGAACTCTTTCTTTTTAACACCAACATGCTTTTTTGCTACACCATAGGATTGTGAATCCTTGAACACAATTATTTACAAAGAATTAAAATTGTGAGGGACCCCAAAGGAGCTCAGAGAAACACATGGAAAGTATGAATAGAATGCACTTCTGGGGGTGTCAACTATGATTTGAATGTAAAAATGACCTGAAATGTAAAAAGATGTGGACCAGACATATCATAAGGCTGAGAGATAGTTGATAGGCTGTTAAACACAACATTTGTACCCATTAAATCTCTTTTTTTTTAACCCTTACCTTCCTCCTTGGAATCAATACTTTGTACTGGTTCCAAGGTAGAAGAGTGAGAAGGGTTAGGCAATGAGTGTTAAGTGACTTACTTAGTGTCCCACAACTAGGAAGCATCTGAGGCCATATTTGAACAGAGGACTTCCCATCTCCAGGCCAGGCTTTTATCCCACTGAGCCATCTAGTTGTCCCCTGTACCCAGGAAAACTTAAAAAAACCCAAACCACCAAAATAAACCTAGAGGAGTCTCTGGGGGCTCCATTGAAAGACCTACCAGAAAAAAAATCACATACAATGAGATGGTATAGATAGATTATACCAATGGAAGGAATGTCTACATCATTTAGCTTACAACTAAATTGAAGTATTGAAATAAATATTATAATATCAAGGACCTGTGTTTTTTTGCTAATATTCTGTTATTGACACAATGAAACCTATCTATAAATTAGTAGTCAACTCTTGGAGAGGAGGCTTAGTTAAGTAAGTTACTTTTCCAGTCACCTAGCAAATATCAGAACCAAGATATGAACCATTGGCATTATTATTGTAATATTTCTTCTCATACTTTTTGACTTAAAATATTTTTTTTAGTAAATAAAATCTCACTTTCTCTCCCATCTTTCTTTCTTATAGAACAAAACTCTTATGACAATATGCAGTCAAAAAAACAAATTTCCATGTTAATCATGTAAAAATATATGTCTCATTCTGTATGCTGAGTCCATCATCTCTCCATCAATAGCAATCTTTGTTACTGATGCTCTGGAATTGTGTTCGCTTATCTAATTGATCAGAGATCTTAAGTCTTTCAAAGTTGTTGGTCTTTATATTGTTATTGTACAAATTATTCTTAGTTCTACTCACTCTTTTGCATCAGTCCATACAAGTCTTCTGAGATTTTTCTGAAACCATCTGTTTCATAATTTCTTATGGCTGTTATATTCATATGATATTTTGTTTAACCATTCCCCTAATGATAGGCTCATTCTTAGTTTCTAGTTTCTTTACCACTATAGGAGAAGGTGATGGGAATAAACATTTATATAGCAGCTAGTATGCTAGGTATTGTGCTAAGTAATTTACAAATATCATATCATTTGATTTTTTACAACTTTTTGAGGTAAATGCTGTTATTATCTCCATTTTACAGTTGAGGAAACTAAGGCAAATAGAGGTTAAATGACTTTCTAATATCACAGAGAGTATATTTATCTAAGGCTTGATTTGAACTCAGATTTTTTTACTTCTGGCCCAGCAATCTATCCACTGCATCACCTAGTTGCCACTACAAAAAGAACCACTATAAATTTTATACCTGTGTGTACTTTTCCTTTCTTTGATCTCATTAGGGTATAGGTCTAGTAGTCGTATTCTATGTCAAAGAATATGCAGTTTAGTAATTTTGTGGGCATAGTTCCAACCTATTTTTCAGCATGGCTGCACCAATTCACAGCTGTGTATGTCCAAGGCAGAAGAGTGGTAAGGGTGGGCAATGGGAGTTAAGTGACTTGCCCAGGGTCACACAGCTGGGAAGTGTCTGAGGCCAGATTTGAACCTAGGACCTCCCTTCTCTAGGCCTGGTTCTCAATCCATTGAGCTACCCAGCTGCCCCGCCACTCCTCCCGAGCTACCCAGTTGCCCCTCTTCTTAATCGGTTTTTGAAATTCTTTTTGAGTTCATATTTTTCTTTTGGACTTTAGGCATATATCTTTTGCTTTCACTGTCCCCTTCTATGTCTATACCTCTCTCTTTGTCTCCATAAAAATTCTTTAGAGTTAGGTACTTTTTTTTGTTTGCTCATTTTTCCTATCTAATTATAGGTAGACTTGGGGGGATGAGCTCTGAGAGCTCCCTCCTCCTCCTGCTGATTCAGTTGACCCTTGTGATGCTAATAGCTCCTCCCCCCCCTTTCCTTTGTTCAAATTGTCAACTTGGCCACTCTGCAGGGTTTGAGTGGAACCTGAGTTACTTTAATGTTCAATTCTCTATTAGCGATTGGAAACATTACTTTTAGCTTGACTATAGATACCATAGATTTCTTCCTTTGAAAAATGCCTTTTCATACCCTTTAACTGCTTATCAATTGAAGAATCGCTCTTTTTCATAAATTTGAATCAGTTCCTTTTATCTTGGAAATGAGGCCTTTATCAGAGAATTTGTTTCAAAGATTCCCCCCCCCCCCCATTCACTATTTCTCTTCTAATTTTAGCTGCATTCAATCTACATACTCTTAAAAAAAACAATATTATTTTTTCACTGAGCAAAAATCCACCTTTTCTCACACTCATTTCCTTTCCCTCCTCCTCCAATTGAAGAAAGAAGAAAAAAAAACACTCTTGTAACAAATACGGAGATTCCTGCATGGTCATGTCAAAAAAAGTTCCTTAATCTACCCTTTGTGTTATTTCTCCATCTCTTTTTTCCCTTTCCTTCCTGTTTCCCTGTTGAGTGAGATGTATTTCCAGTTGCATCATAGACGTGTAGGCTGGGCTCTGCTGGGAATTCAATCAATCAGTCAGTATTTGTTAAGTGACTACTATGTGCCAAGTATTGTGCTAGGCCCTGGAAATACAAAGACCAAATGAAAACAATCTGTTCCTGAAAGGAACTGAAATTTTAATAGGGGAAAAAACATACATGTGTTTCAGGTACATATGGAACAAATATAAAACAGATAACAGGGTCACCTCGAAAGGGAAAGTACTAGGAGGTGGTGGGACCAGGAAAGGCCTCCTCTAGGATGGAGCCCTTAGCTTGATTTTTTTTTAATCCTTACCATCTATTTTTGAATCAATATTATATATTGGTTCCAAGTCAGAAGAGCAGTAAGGGCTAGGCCAGTGATGGGCAAACTTTTTAAAGAGGGGGCCAAAGGAAAGGAAATGCTCATCTGTCAGTCTGTTTCTAAGGCAACTCTTTTGAAGTTTCATTGTATTGTATCCTACTCATTGTATTTGTCAGATTAGGAATAATGTCGTGGGGCCAGATAGAACATTTCAGGGGGCCGCATCTGGCCTGCAGGCTGTAGTTTGCCCATCACTGGGCTAGGTAATTGGGGTTAAGTGACTTGCTCAGGGTTCCCAGCTAGGAAGTGCCTGAGGTCAAATTTGAACCCAGGACCTCTCATCTCTGGCCTGGCTTTCTATCCAATGAGCTAACTAGCCGCCCCAGTCCCTGCTCATTTGTCTGAATCTTGAAAGAAACGATAGATTCCAAGAGATAGCAGTGACTGAGGAGCATATTCTAGGTGTGGAGGACAATCCAGTGTCTGATAGGAGACTGGAGATGAAGTGTTATATATAAGGAAGAGCAAGAAGGTCAGTATCACTGGACTGGAGACCATGGAGGGAAATGATGTATAAGGAGACTAGGAAGGAAGCTTGGGACAAGGTTGTGAGGAGCTTTGAATGCCAATCAGAGGCGTTTTAATATTGATTTTTTGAGACTCGATTGATTGAGTGTGTTTGCGCTTTTTCGAAACATGAGGCATTTATTAATTTATTTTTACTGTTTATCTCCCAAAGAAGTAATATCTTTCTCATTTTATTTCCTTTCTGCAATAATTCTAGTAGATGTGTGATATCATCAATGAGGATATTCTCCCCAATAAAAAGGATCTCAACTCTTCTATGCCCCTTCATCCTAAGCAACTTTTGTCCAAGTCCACACAAAAGATTGTATTCTAATCCATAGTATAGGTTTTTTTTTTGGTCTGTGTGTGATAATGCCAGTATTAGACTATTAACTATGCCTTATTTTTCTTTGGAATTCACTCTGATTCTGATTTTCACTCTTTACCCTCGTCTTTCTCCTCCTCACCCAGTTCAGTGTTCTGTAATTAAAAAAATGTTTGAGGCAAGAAGTCAGTGGAACTAGGAAGATGCCCTCTGGCCTTATTTTACCTTTGGCTGGAAAGGCCTCTAAGGTTACAGTAAGAGGCAAGTCTTACCTGAAGTGATTTTCCAATGAAACAGCTTCCCACAGGAAGGGTATTATAATACCTGAGAGTAGGAGATAAGTGCCACAGAGAGGTGTGAATAATATGGCAGAGAGTTATAGAGGAAGGAAAGAGAACTTTTGATTGTGTTAGATCCAGCTCATGAAGAGAGTGGGTAGGGTTTCTTTAGTTGGGATTGGGGAGCACAATGTGGAAGCAATGAGCTGAAAAGAGTTGTAGAAGAAAATGCAAAGAGCATTTGGGAAACAGTGAGTTTGGACTGAATTTCAGAATGTGTGTAAATTAGTAGTGAAGGTTAGGGATGGAGAGAAGGTTGGATCCAGATTGGGGAAGCCGAGCTTAAATGCCAACACAAGTTTAGATATTTTTTCCGGAGATCATTGCAAGTTTTTGAAAGTTTTGAAATGACTGAAAAAAAATTGAAATCAGCCATCCACAATTTTAAGAATCCACAATATTCCTAAAGTCTATGACTTTCTTTGCATTTGGTCTTGGCAAGCACATTTTGGATTTAGCTTCTATAAAATTTGAGAAGTGGGAGGAGTTGAAGATGACTCTAGAGTTGAGCTGTAATATAGTGGCATGTGAATTACTTGGGACAAGCAATAATTTTGATATGGTTTCAGTTTTTGACAGCACTAGTGATAAATGTGTCCTTTAATGAGTTTGAGCTGACTCAGAATTCCATCAGACTGAGATGGATTTTTCTGGATTTGAGCTGCTTTTTCTGATCTAGCTAGTTCTCCATCAGTTGAATACAAGACTTATTTCATGTCCACATTTTATTGCTCTCTCTGTTTTTAATTCAATGGTTCTTATAAATGGATATTACTTGAAGGAAATGAAGAGCATAATTCCATGACTGTTGGAGATATTGTACTGGCTATTGGTTTGGAGAACTTAGGCATTTCAAGGATAATTCAAACCCCAAATGAAGCAAGACTAGTCATATGAAACACAAAAGAAAATGCAGTTGAAAATAAAAAGTAATGCCAAGAACCGACAAACTCTTGCTGCCAAACAACCTAATTAATTCTTAGAAAACAAGTAAAGATCTTCAAAGGGACTTGTCAGCTGTAAAAGTTGTTATTGATTCCTCTGTGGTGCCTGTTGGCTTCTTAAGACTGGAAGAATAGTAAGAAGACTAATATTCTGCTAATTATTGTTTTGAAGAAAAAATGCTTATCTTGATCAAGAAAATATAATGACTAGAGTACTAAAGACTGGAAAAAGGTACTTTTTTTTTCCTACTGCTGAAACTTACTATTTCAAGATTATTCAAAACTGTTGCCAGAAGGTTAGCTTGTAGGTTCTGGATATCAGAGTGTAAGACATCTACCCAAACAAATTGGGAATTTTTTAAAACTTCCAATAAGTCTTGGAGTCTTATCTGTGTTAAGGAAATAATGAACTTTGATAAATATATTGATATACTGAGAAGCAGAATTGGTGCATCAAGAAATGTTAAGAAAATTACCTAGGAAGACAGATATAACTATGCTTCAATGGTTTGGGTACTCACCTGATCTAAATACTTCTGAAAATCTGTGGCTACAAGACTATTGGTTAAGATGACTGTTTGATGGAGGCAAGAAACCCTGTCTCTCCTTTCCCCTCCCCATACTTACTAAGGGTGATACCAAGCAGGGTCAATCACCTCTCTCAAAAATGCAGGGGGAGAAAAAAAATCTGGTACTAGCATAAAGCATTATTTCAGAAACTATAACTAGTGAGATGAGAAAACCAAAGAAAACTCTGACCAGTACAAAAATTATTGCTAATCTAGAGATATCCAAAAGAAGGAGTAACTCTATGTAATAATTGCAAATAGTTACTCAAGAGAAAATAGAGATTTTTCCATTAGGGCACATATGTAGAAAACAATGAAGGAAGTAAAAATCAAATAAAAGTGCTGGAAGAGAGAATTAGAAGAATAATTTAGAAGGGAATATAATAAGGACTCTGAAAACTAGGTTAGATCAAACAGCAATTAATGCCTTTTAGCGCAGGCAAGAAATATTAGAACAAAAACACAAAGTAAAAAAGTAAGTTATATGAAATAAAAAAGCAACTCACCTGGAAAACTTGTCAAGAAAGGACGGTTTAAGATTCATTGAATTTCATGAAAAACATGATTTAAAAAAAAGTCATATTCAGGATCACACAAGAACTAGTAATTTCCACTAAAAATGAGAGGAGATTTTGGAATACAGTATTCCAAAAGATAAAGGCTTTCAACTAAGACTAACTTACTCTACAAAACTGAGTATAATCCATTGAGATTTTTTTATCTTAAATTTTTCATTTTTATTTTTTCAATAATGAGCATTTTAAAATTTAATCTTTCCCTCTGACCAATCCCCTATCGAGCAAAAAAAAAATCATTTAATACATAGCTTCATGGTATGAGTAGGAACTTTGAAAGATAAGTGCTTGAGTCAAGAGAAACATAACAAGGCAAATGTGAGTTCAAGCAACTTAAAGGGGGCATGATGGTGATATAGTGTCAATATTCTAATGAAGGAAAAGAAACAAGATCACTTCATGAAATTAATGTTTTCAAAGAGTATAGAGGGAATTAAATGAGGAATACAGAGAACCAGAGGGTGGCCTGGCTTTGTTTCAAAGGGAAAGAAAAGAGAGGTTAAAAGGAATACACTAATGGATAAAGGAATGTGAAAGGATTGAAACTTGTTATTTCTCACATCTCTGGTGAGTGAAAAGAAGAATATACAAATGTGAAGGAAGCAACAGGGGAACCAAGAATCAGTTGAACCACATTCTTATCTGAAATAGACAAGGAAAGGTTGAACACACTTAAGCGTGCAAACACCTCGTTGTAGAAATACGTCAAGTTCAAGAGGGAAATGAACACAGATTGAGATAGAGTTTAAAAAGGACAATAATACCCAGGACAGGCTGGTAGCAAGTAAAGCAAATCTTTTGATACTAAAGTAGGGATTAAAAGTAAAGGAGGAAAAAATAGCCCCAAACCTAGCATCTTAAGGAGTGCTCATCACTTGTGGAAGGTCTGAACATATTGTAGTAGATGAATGTAATGGAGTATTTTTATTCCTTAAAAAAATCCCAAAAATTATTTCAAAGAATCTTGGGTGGTCTAAAGTAATGCAGAATAGAGAACAGGAACTAGGAGAACAATTAAGAAAAACAACTTTGAAAGACTTGAGACTCTGATCCATGCAATCATCAGCCATATCTTCAAAGGATTATGATGAAGCATGTTAGCTACCTCCTTGCAGAAAGGTCATGGTGCAGAAAGAGATGCACATTTTTAGACATGGACACTGTGTGAATTTATCTTAATTTACCACATTTATTTGTCATAAGACTTTTTTTCCTGTTGGTTTTTTAATAAAGAAACCTAGCAATAGTGATGCTAAGAATAAAAAGACAGCCATTGAAATTTTTTTTTAATGTACAGAAGAAAGCAGAAAGACATTCAGATGGAAACAGATAAATGGGGTAGTTTTGAAATTGTGTGAAATTGTTATGTACTTTATTTTGAAAAGCAAGTGGTATAAAGTAGAGACTTACAATTTCATATAGTCCTCTTTATGTTCTTCTGTGTATGTAGAAATGTTCTTTTTTTGATGTTTAGGTTCAGAATAATAAAATTAAAAGGAAGATTAGAAAAATAAAGAAATACCGCAGGGCTAACACATAGGCAGTGAATGGTAGAACTCAAGTTCTTTAACTTCATGATCAACTCTTTTTTCTATACCATTATAGATTAATTAAAATGATGAAAATGACTTAACCATGGAAAGTTCAGCATATAGAACTAATCACAGACATTGAAAGTAAAACAAACAAAAGTAAGTATCATCAGAAATTTTCTTTGTATCTATCTTTCCAATTTCTTAGGATCATATTCTAGTTCTCAAAGTTAGGTGATGGAATTAAAAAAAATCTATGTATATGTAAATTCAAAAATATGTGGAATAGATTATGTCAATCCATGTTTATATGCTTTGGGGGTTCTTTTTTCCTAAACTTGCTTAAGTTTATAACAATGCTATTAGACATACAAAAATTTGTATGCATCAAGGGAAAGTGTGGGGGACCAAGGGGTTAAATCCCCCCAAACGCTTTCTCCTCTTGATCCCTAACAGGAATGTATTTTTTCAAATATAAAATAATTTTCAATAGTTCTAAAGCTAGAACTGTAAAACAATCTAGCCCAACCTCTTTATTTTACAAACGAGGCATCTCAAACATAAAGAAGGGAAAGGACTTATCTAAAGTCATGTAGGTAGCAAATGATAGAATTGTATTTGAACTCAGGTGCTTTGACTTCATGACCAAAGTCTCTTTTTAAATGATGAAGATGAATTAACTATGGATAAAGCAGCATATAGAACTAGACATAGATAATGAATATGACACTTCCCTGTTGTTAAAAAATGTCACTGTGTATTCTTGATCTGATTATGAGATTGGTTTTAAGTTTCCAGGATACTGTATAGGCAATCAGGAGCCAGGAGTCCCAGATTCTAGCCTTAGTTATAATGCTAACTTACTATGTGACCTTGGGTGAGTCAGTTCCCTCTTTCTTCCTTTCCACTTTTGGCCCATTTGTAAAATGAGAAGATTGAAGTGATAGGTCTCTAAGGTATTTTTCATTTGTTGTTGTTCAATTGTGTCCAGCCCTTTGTGACCCTTTGGACAACACCATCCACGAGATTTTCTTGGCAGAGACACTGGAATGGTTTGCCAGAGGGTAAGTGCCTTGCCCAGAGTCACACAGCTAAGTGTCTGAGGTTGAAATTGAACTCAGATCTTCCTGATGCCGGTCCCAGTGTTCTATCCACTGAGCCACTTAGTTGCCTCCTAAGCAAACAGATCTTATGACTTGCCTAAGGTCACACAGCTAGTAAGTGTCTGATTTTCCATTTCTGCCATTTTGTTTTCAGATCCTTTCTAGTTCTGATAGCTTATGCTTAAAGTCCCTTCTAGCTCCAAAAGCAATAGCAATTCACATTTCTATAATGCTTTAATATTTTCCAGATATTTTACTAAGCATCCTGGGGGGGTATAATATAAATATTATTATCTCTCTTTTATGGAAGAGGAAACTTAGGCTCAGAGAGTTTAAAGGATTTGTCTATGCTTCCACAACTAGCATCAGAGATAAATTGGACCCCCGAGCCCAATAATATTCATACTATATGCCCTTGTCTTGTCAAATGTTCTGTTCTAAGGTCCTTCCCAGCCCTACCACCAGTCTGGGTTTGGATGCCCTTCTAGATCAGGTATTCTGTGCTCTCCAACAATAAGATGAAAGCTAGTTAAGGAACCTCCACAGCATTTTAAGAATTGATCACAAAGAGCTTTCTCAATAATGGTCTTGTGAAGTCGGGAATGCAAGTATAGGAAGAACTTGTTTTATACTGACAATATATTCCCAGACCCTTTGCATAAGCTGAAAATTATGCATGATAGTGAAGCCTATTATTTAAGAAGTATTTCTTATAAGAACATACCTAAGCACTTTATAACTTTTCTTAGGTTTATCAGAGCTACTGGTGTCATTACTCTTGTATTTTGGGACCATTATTAATAACTAACTAGCATTAATGAAAGAAAGACAAACACTTCTCTGACTGGGACATGGGACATGACTTGTTACATGCCAGAACTTCAGATAATGAGTGATGAAGAAGCTGACGTTTTGAGCAAAACAATGTAATGACTCACACTAACACTTCTGATTGAGAATACTTTATGAAACTGGCAAGGATTTAGTGAGTAAATTGAAATTTTTATTTTATATATTTTTCTGCCTTTATTTATTTATTCATTTATTCATTCATCCATTCCCTCATTTATTTATTTACTTATTTGCCTGCTTATTTGTTTATTTATTTTTGATTACATGTCACATTTACCTGAATTTGCATGAGTTGAGTTTGTGTAAAATGAGGTCCTACTGTATCACCACCCCCATTTTATGGATGATGCAACTAAGATTCAATGAATTGACCACTGCTACACTGCTAGTAGGTAGGATGTGAACCTCTTTTTCTGCTCTGACACATAAATAGAGAAGAGAAAGATCTTAGAAGAATGTAACATGAGGGAGATGGGGAAAAAGTTAAGAATAAGCCATAAAAGAAACAAAGAGGAGTTAAACATCTTTTCTTTTCTTTTTTAGTACAATAGGCAAAAAAAAGGAGCAGGCAAGACCAGAAAGGTGGCTATAGCGAGGGAGAAAGAAGAATCACTGAGAAAAAAAGGAAAAGAAAAATAAAAAGGAGAAAAAACCTCAGAAGAGGAGCTTGACGAAAGGATTGCCCAAAGAGAACACAGCATCTAGGTTAGTGACACATATCTGTTTATACATTTTTTTTTTAATTTTAAACCCTTAACTTCTGTGTATTGACTTATAGGTGGAAGATTGGTAAGGGTAGGCAATGGGGGTCAAGTGACTTGCCCAGGGTCACACAGCTGGGAAGTGTCTGAGGCCGGATTTGAACCTAGGACCTCCCGTCTCTAGGCCTGGCTCTCAATCCACTGAGCTACCCAGCTGCCCCTGTTTATACATTTTTAAGAAAACATACATTTGCCATGTCGTGTGCTTTAGAAACAGTAGATGCTCTAAACATATAATGTTTACACATTTCATCAATCTGTCAAGTATTAATGATTAATTTTGCCATAATGAATCTCTTAAATTCTTGCTATGTCTTGTGCTGGATGCTTTGACGGATACAAGAGCCCAGGAGACAGTCACTTCTCTCTAGTTAGGAAGAGATGGATAGTAGGGAAATGACTAGAAAACTGGAGAGAAAACATATGGTCAAAGACTAGCTCTAGCTATTGCAGCACAGCCTGTGCATGCTATTAGTTCAGAGAGAGAGGCGAGCTTAATGTGGTCAGTCCCTAGGAGACCCTCAATGCCTTCAGTGAGCACAGACTGGAATTTCAATGCTTTCTAGAATGGGATCAGATCTCAAGGGGGCTGGTAGTGTGTTTTGTGAGTTGTAAGCTTTGTGGAATTTTTTGCTTGTGCTTTATTGCGACAGCTCTATATTCCAAATTGTTTTGAGTTTTATTTTCCTCAAAGGTGTGTGGATGTTGGATAGAGAGATTGTGTTATTAGAAGGTTCTAATTATAGGTGTCAGAGGCAGGGGAGAGCTACTCCTTTTTTTGGGGGGGGCAGGTGGTGCAAGGCAAGCAGCAGAAAACCACCCTCAAAGCAACTTTAAAAATTAAAAAAATATTTTATTCAAAGATATTTTATTTTCCCAATTATGTGTAATGACAGTTTTCAGCAAACATTTTCTGAAATTATAATACCCAAATTTTCTCCCTCCTTTCTTTCCCTCCCCCCTCTCAGAGATGGTTTTAGCAATTTGGCCCAGTTATACATGTATGATAATAATCAATAATATGATAAAAATTCAAAGCAACTTTTAAGATAAATTGATTTCTTGGGAATGGGGCGAGACAGCAAGAAATTTCAGAGTTTTGGGGATGCAGCAAGGTCACTTTATACTGCTGGAGAAGAGGTCATGTGGGCTGGGGCAGTCAATTTTACCAGATTATTCCTGTTGAGGTGTTGAGCTCAGTTGTTTCTAATTGTTGAAAGAGTGGAAATGCTACCAGTGCCCTTAAGGTTTCATTCCTCAGGCCAAAGACTTCTATGTTTCTCTTTAGTTATAAATTTGGTTAGAAGGATCTAAATCTGAATTCTTATGCTGTTCCTTAATAGTATGTGACCTTGGACAAGTCATCTCCTCTCTTTGTCCTTTGGTTTCTTCAGCTGTAAAATGATAGAGCTGGACTAAATGATTTCCTAGGCTCTCTCCAGACCTAAATCTTCTCTCTTCTTATTTTTTTCCAAACATTTATTAATATTCATTTTTAACATGGTTACATGATTCATGCTCCTCCTTTCCCCTTCACCCCCCACAATCCCCCCACCCATGGCCGATGCACATTTCCACTAGTTTTGTCATGTGTCCTTGATCAAGACCAATTTCCAAATTGTTGGTAGTTGCATTGGTGTGGTAGTTTCGAGTCCACACCCTCAATCATGTCCACCCCGACCCATACGTTCAAGCAGTTGCTTTTCTTATATGTTTCCTCTCCTGCAGTCCTTCCTCTGAATGTGGGTAGCGTCTTTACCATAAATCCCTCAGAATTGTCCTGGGTCATTGTATTGCTGCTGGTACAGAGGTCCATTACATTCAATTTTACCATAGTATATCAGTCTCTGTGTACAATGTTCTTCTGGCTTTGCTCCTTTTGCTCTGCATCAGTTCCCGGAGGTCTCTCCAGTTCGCCTGGAACTCCTCCAGTTTATTATTCCTTTTAGCACAATAGTATTCCATCACCCACATATACCACAGTTTGTTCAGCCATTCCCCAATTGAACGACATACCCTCCTTTTCCAATTTGTTGCCACCACAAAAAGCGCAGCTATGAATATTTTCGTACAAGTCTGTTTATCTATGATCTCTTTGGGGTACAAACCCAGCAATGGTATGGCTGGATCAAAGGGCAGGCATTCTTTTATAGCCCTTTGAGCATGATTCCAAATTGCCAGCCAGAATGGTTGGATCAGTTCACAGCTCCACCAGCAATGCATTAATGTCCCAATTTTGCCACATCCCCTCCAACATTCATTACTCTCCCCTTCTTTCATTTTAGCCACTCTGCTAGGTGTGAGGTGATACCTCAGAGTTGTTTTGATTTGCATTTCTCTAATTATTAGAGATTTGGAACACTTTCTCATGTGCTTATTGATACTTTTGATTTCTTTACCTGAAAATTGCCTATTCATGTCTCTTGCCCATTTATCAATTGGGGAATGGCTTGATTTTTTATACAATTGCTTTAACTCCTTGTATATTTGAGTAATTAGACCCCTGTCAGAGTTTTTCGTTATAAAGATTTTTTCCCAATTTGTTGTTTCCCTTCTGATTTTGACTACATTGTTTTTGTTTGTACAAAAACTTTTTAGTTTAATATAATCAAAACCATTTAATTTACATTTTGTAATTTTCTCTAACTCTTGCTTGGTTTTTAAAGTCTTTCTTTTCCCACAGGTCTGACAAGTAAACTCTTCTGTGTTCACTTAACTTGTTTATAGTTTCCCTCTTTATATTCAAGTCATTCACCCATTCTGAATTTATCTTGGTGTAGGGTGTGAGATGTTGATCTAGACCTAATCTCTCCCATATTGTTTTCCAAATTTCCCAGCAGTTTTTGTCAAATAGTGGATTCATGTCCCAAAAGTTGGGCTCTTTGGGTTTATCATACACTGTCTTGCTGATGTCATTTATCCCAAGTCTATTCCATTTATCCTCCTCTCTATCTCTTAGCCAGTACCATATTGTTTTGATGACTGCTGCTTTATAGTATAGTTTAATATCTGGTACTGCTAGGCCCCCTTCCTTCACATTTTTTTCATTATTTCCCTTGATATTCTTGATCTTTTGTTATTCCAAATGAAATTTGTTATAGTTTTTTCTAATTCAGTAAAGAAGTTTTTTGGTAGCTTGATAGGTATGGCACTAAATAGGTAAATTAATTTGGGTAGAATTGTCATTTTTATTATGTTAGCTCATCCTACCCATGAGCAATCAATGGCTTTCCAATTGTTTAGATCCAGTTTTATTTGTTTGGAAAGTGTTTTATAGTTGTTTTCATATAATTGCTGTGT